>NC_139221.1:335705725-335893479 GCF_055691185.1 Crinia signifera
TTGGGTAAGAGCCGGCCCCAGGATCTCCCCTGTGTAACATGGCCTCCTCAAGGACACCTGATATATAAGGTGCGTGTATCTCCTATATATTTGGCTACATCTGTCACTCAAAGTGGGTGTCTGTGTCTATAACGCTCTGTTCCTGGACTTTCCTCTTAATGTGTGATTGCCTTCATCTGTGCTGAACACCTTTCTGAGAAATTAACCTGTTTAAAACAGGTGATGGCAATCATACATTAAGGGGAAGTCTAGAAACAGAGCATTGTGTCCCTCCTGGAGAGGGTCATGTTGGGAGGTATGTGACAGAGAACCAGCCCAGTGAGCCCACAGACAGTGCCAGACACCCACTGCCTTCCCATGTTGCCCAGCACTGCTACTCCACAGCCACCAGGTGAGCGCCCCACTCCCGCGATTTGCGGCAAAAAATCCCCCCCCGCGCGCCACCCCCCTCCCGCGATTCGCGGCAAAAACACCCGCTCCCCCGCGACCCCCCCTACCGCGATTCGCAGCAAAAACACCCCCGCGACCCCCCCTCCCGCGATTCGCTGCAAAAAGAACCCCCCCACGACCCCTCCCGCAATTCGCGGCATAACAACCACCCCACGACCCCCCCCTACCACGAATCGCGGCAAACCCTCCCCCCTGACCCCCCCCCCGATTCGCGGAAAAAACACCCCCACCGCGACCTCCCTCCCGCGATTCGCGGCAAAAAGAACCCCCCTGCGACCCACCCTTGCGAGATTGGCGGCACCCCCCCTGCGATCCCCCTCCCGCGATTCGCGGCACCCCCCCCCCCTAAATTCGCAGCAGCCCCAGGATTAAATGGCACATGCAAAACACTGACATGGCTATGGTCGACAATGAAAAAGGTTGACATGAGTTTTTGAAGATTTATTTTTAATTTTTTTAATTTTTTCATATTCATTGTCATGTGTCGACATGGACACCAATGAAGTGGCACACTTATGTCAACATTTACATGTGTTGACCTTTCTGTGTTGATTTTTTCTTGTGGCGATTTGCGTCACACCCCCCCGCAACCCCCCCTCCCGCGATTCGCGGCACCCCCCGTGACCCCCCACCTCCCGCAATTCGCGGCAACCCCCCACCGGAACCCCTGTGAACCCCGCCCTCCCGCGATTCGCGGCACCCACCCCCGCGACCCCCCCTCCCGCAATTCGCGGCACCCCCCCCCGTGATTCGCGGCAGCTCCAGAATTAAATTGCACATGGAAAACACTGACATGGCTATGGTCGACAATGAAAAAGGTTGACATGAGTTTTTGAAGTTTTTTTGTCATTTTTTTAATATTTTCATATTCATTCTCATGTGTCGACATGGACACCAATGAAGTGCCACACTTATGTCAACATTTACATGTGTTGATCTTTCTGTGTTGATTTTTTTCTTGTGGCGATTCGCGTCACACCCCCCGCAACCCCCCCTCCGGCGATTCGCGGCACCCGGGCACCCCCCCGCGACCCCCCCCCCTCCCGCAATTCGCGGCAACCCCCCACCGGAACCCCGCTCTCCCGCGATTCGCGGCACCCACCCCCCGCAACCGCCCCCCTCCCGCAAATCGCGGCACCCCCCACGATTCGCGGCAGCCCCAGGATTAAATGGCACATGGAAAACACTGACATGGCTATGGTCGACAATGAAAAAGGTTGACATGAGTTTTTGAAGTTTTTTTTTTCATTTTTTGAATATTTTCATATTCATTCTCATGTGTCGACATGGACACCAATGAAGTGCCACACTTATGTCAACATTTACATGTGTTGACCTTTCTGTGTTGATTTTTTCTTGTGGCGATTTGTGTCACACCCCCCCCCCCCCACAACCCCCACTCCCGCGATTCACGGCACACACACACACACCTCCCCCGCGATTCTCGGCACCCCCACCCCGTGACCCCCCCTCCCGTGATTCACGGCACACCCCCGCGACCCCCCCTCCCATGATTCGCCGCAACCCCCGCCCCGTAACCCCCCCTCCCGCGATTCGCGGCACCCACCCCCGCGACCCCCCCTCCCGCAATTCGCGGCACCCCCCCCGCGATTCGCGGCAGCTCCAGAATTAAATTGCACATGGAAAACACTGACATGGCTATGGTCGACAATGAAAAAGGTTGACATGAGTTTTTGAAGTTTTTTTTTTCTTTTTTTGAATGTTTTCATATTCATTCTCATGTGTCGATATGGACACCAATGAAGTGCCACACTTATGTCAACATTTACATGTGTTGACCTTCTGTGTTGATTTTTTCTTGTGGCGATTCGCGTCACACCCCCCCCCCCCACCCCCCCCCCCGCAACCCCCACTCCCGCGATTCACGGCACACACACACACCCCCGCGATTCCCGGCACCCCACCCCGTGACCCCCCCTCCCGTGATTCACTGCACACCCCCGCGACCCCCCCTACCATGATTCGCCGCAACCCCCGCCCCCGTAACCCCCCTCCCGCGATTTGCGGCAACCCACCCCGCGACCCCCCTCCCGCGATTCTCTGCAATCCCTCCCCTCCCGCGATTCGTAGCATCCACCCCCCCACAACCCCCCTCCTGCAATTCGCGGCACCCTCCGCGACCCCCCTCCCGCGATTCGCGGACACCTAAGTTGCAATACAGGCATCTTTCATACAATTCTAACCATATTTCTCATATACAAACGTTCACAAATTAAGGGGGCGCAGCCCCTTACGACGGTGTGAAGAGCGCCCGTAGGGCGCGATGAATCACCTAGTATATATATATATGCGTTTACATTCTGCTTGATTAATGTTGCTTTATACAAGTCCCCTTGACATCCACAAGAAAAGGCAGGGCTGACCCAGGTACAGTGTAAATGGTGCATACCCTGGTCCGACCCAGGTCAAATTGCTGTGTAAATGGGGTATGAAGCAGGGTCTGACCCTGGAAACACCCGTGTTCAAAGACCAGGGTTTTTGGTGTAAAAGGGGTATTAGTGAGAGGGGTTATGTGGTGTAAAAGGAAGAGTTACAGGGATTAGGCAGAGTTAGTGGGAGGGTTTATATGGTGTTATAGGAAGAGTTATAGGTAGTAGGCAGAGTTAGTGTGAAGGGTTATGTGGTTTATTAGGAAGAGATACAGGAAGTAGTGGGTATAGTGGAAGGGTTTATGTGGTGTAAGAGGAAGAGTTATAGGTAGTAGGCAGAGTTAGTGTGAAGGGTTATGTGGTTTATTAGGAAGAGATACAGGAAGTAGTGGGTATAGTGGAAGGGTTTATGTGGTGTAAGAGGAAGAGTTACAGGGAGTAGGCAGAGTTAATGAGAGGGGTTATGTGGTGTAATAGGAACAGATACAGGGAGGAGTGGGTAGAGGTTGTAGGAGGAGCTATGTAGTATAATAGGAGTTAATACTTGAATATAACAGTAAGGGGATACATATAGACTGGTGGTGTAGTTTGATTATGCAGTGTAATATACACTGTCAGCGCGCAGAGGCTTACCACAGTTAGGGGTCGCACTGTCCTGCGCGCCGCGTGGTATGGTCAGGATGCCAGGGAGCAGGGGCACATAGAAGGCAGGTCCCGGGCAGCGTGGTGCGGCAACAGATGCCGCCATTGTAGCACAGTGCAGTGGAGGGGCAGACCTGCTGCGTGTCTGTGGCTGTGAGAGGAGGTGTGCCTGGTTCTTCGTGGTGTCTCCGGTGTGGGGGCAGCCATGTTGGAGACCAAGGTTTCTCCAATCCCCTGCCAGGGGTTTCTCCAGCCAATCCGGTGTGTCTTTCCCTGATAAAAGGGGTCTGGCCCATGTCTCCCTGCCAGTGCTTCAGTCTACCTCCTGGAGAGTGGTTCAGTGGCTGTGCTCCACAGTGTTCCTGCCCAACCTGTTGTTGCTCCTGTCTGATGGTCCCAGAAGGTCTCAGTACTGCAGTGAGCTACCAGCGTGCTGCAGTGGACCCACCTCTCTCCTGTTGGGATTGCCGTTCTGCGCCTCTCCGTTACCTCCAAAGATCCTCAGAGACTCTCAGCAAGTACCAAGGTATTTCCAAGTCTGCAGTGTGCTAACGTCTACAGTGTGCTAAAGTATTCAGTGTGCCAAAGTATATACAGTATGCCAAAGTATTGACCGTATGCTAAAGTATTCACCATATGCTAAAGTATCCACAGTGTGCCAAAGTATTCACCGTATGCTAAAATATTCCCAGTGGGCCAAAGTATCTACAGAGTGCTAAAGTATCCTCAGTGTCTTATAAGTGCTAAAGTATCCTCAGTGTCTTATAAGTGCTAAAGTATCTACAGTGTCTTATAAGTGCTAAAGTATCTACAGTGTCTTCAAAGTACTAAGGTTCCTTCAGTGTGGTCAAGTGCTAGAATCTTCCACAGTTGTGTCTTTCCAGTACCAAGTCTTCACAGTATTCCACAGTACCAAGTCTTCACAGTACTCCACAGTACCAAGTCTTCACAGTACTCCACAGTACCAAGTCTTCACAGTACTCCACAGTACCAAGTCTTCACAGTATTCCACAGTACCAAGTCTTCACAGTACTCCACAGTACCAAGTCTTCACAGTACTCCACAGTACCAAGTCTTCACAGTATTCCACAGTACCAAGTCTTCACGGTATTCCAGTTCCAAGTCTTCACAGTACTCCACAGTACCAAGTCTTCACAGTATTCCACAGTACCAAGTCTTCACAGTATTCCAGTACCAAGTCTTCACAGTATTCCAGTTCCAAGTCTTCACAGTACTCCACAGTACCAAGTCTTCACAGTACTCCACAGTACCAAGTCTTCACAGTACTCCACAGTACCAAGTCTTCACAGTACTCCACAGTACCAAGTCTTCACAGTACTCCACAGTACCAAGTCTTCACAGTACTCCACAGTACCAAGTCTTCACAGTACTCCACAGTACCAAGTCTTCACAGTACTCCACAGTACCAAGTCTTCACAGTATTCCACAGTACCAAGTCTTCACAGTATTCCAGTACCAAGTCTTCACAGTATTCCAGTTCCAAGTCTTCACAGTACTCCACAGTACCAAGTCTTCACAGTACTCCACAGTACCAAGTCTTCACAGTACTCCACAGTACCAAGTCTTCACAGTACTCCACAGTACCAAGTCTTCACAGTATTCCACAGTACCAACTCTTCACAGTATTAAGTCTTCATAGTACCAAGTTTTTTACGTCTTTCAGTTACTACAGTTATCTACAAGGTCTTTATCCTTTACTACAAACTCTTACAGTGGTCTCCAAACTCCTTCATCATCTTCAACTTCCTTACCGTTGTGTGTGCAAGTCATAGTTGTGTGTGCAAGTTTCTCATCATAGTTCTATCATCATACAAACTGTTTCCGTTGTTGCTGTTATCATTTACTCACTTCATTACCTGCTGTGTGCTATTATTCATATTGATTGTATTCTAAGACCTGATCATTAAACTCTTCAATCTTATCCAAGTTCTCCTTGTTCATCCTCTATCCTGGTATATGAGAAGGCAGTACATCCAACCACCAACCCTCCGTCATCCAATCCCCGTTTCCTCTAAGGTTACTCCTACAAAACCCCAGAGTGTGACACAGTCCAGATATTGTGTCTGATGCCATGAACATATAGCATAGATAATAACACTGGACATATCATGATCTGTATGTATTATGTATGGCAGCAGGCTGGATACCTATATATCTGTATAATTATATATCTTCGTTTATCAATGTATACTTCTGTATATTATAGTATATCTGTGTATATTGGTGTATAGACAGAGGGGGGCCCTAGACTGCACACCCTGTAATGAGAGGTGCTACCTTGCTAAGATTTTTAGATGCAAAACAGAGGGGGTTGCAGGTGCACTATACAATCATTACTGCTAACATGTATTCCTTTTGTAATTAATTTCTGAGGATGTTAGCCTACATTTGGCCAAATATATCTACCTGCTCACCACGTTAAGGTCTCCACTTTAGAGCAGGTCCCTAGCACTATGGGGTTCATGCCTGGGGCACAGGGCACCCCCAAGCCAAAAAAACAGGAAAAAATGATATTTAGCGCTGATTGTTATTAAACACTGCAGCTCGTACCTAAGGGGGATTACCAGACCCCTTAAAGAGATAGTATACGAAAAGTAGGAAAATGGTACAGCGCTGTGTTCAATATTAAATTCAAAGATATTTTATTAAAATAATTTCACAACATTAGTTAAA
Source organism: Crinia signifera (assembly GCF_055691185.1). NCBI lineage: Eukaryota > Metazoa > Chordata > Amphibia > Anura > Myobatrachidae > Crinia > Crinia signifera. The sequence goes on from NC_139221.1 coordinate 335,711,902, forward strand.
TCAATGTGGCCAACATTGGGACAAACAAGACTTACAAACATAAAATAGGACTCTCCCCTCAAATAAAGGATCCTTTAAGCTCAGTCAGTGATTAGCAGCATGCATTTTTTCAAATGAGGGTTAGTGATTATTCAAAGTTAATAATTTTAGCCTCTTGGTTAGTAGCCGGTATTTGTTTATAAAAGTACACAATCACTTAGATGAATACTTAAGTTTTTATCCAGATGGGCAAAAAACGGGGTCCAGTCTGCAGTCTCCAACCAACCTTCTCCGACAGCTGAATGTTTTATGCAGTTCTAGCTGGGATGGTGTGGTGGCTTTGTGGGGCGACAGCTTCTCTCCCCAATCCTTATCCTCTACGCGTTTCTCCGCCTTGGACTGTCAGCGGCTTCCTCAGGAGGTGTGTGCTCCTGAGGAAGCCGCTGACAGTCCAAGGCGGAGAAACGCGTAGAGGATAAGGATTGGGGAGAGAAGCTGTCGCCCCACAAAGCCACCACACCATCCCAGCTAGAACTGCATAAAACATTCAGCTGTCGGAGAAGGTTGGTTGGAGACTGCAGACTGGACCCCGTTTTTTGCCCATCTGGATAAAAACTTAAGTATTCATCTAAGTGATTGTGTACTTTTATAAACAAATACCGGCTACTAACCAAGAGGCTAAAATTATTAACTTTGAATAATCACTAACCCTCATTTGAAAAAATGCATGCTGCTAATCACTGACTGAGCTTAAAGGATCCTTTATTTGAGGGGAGAGTCCTATTTTATGTTTGTAAGTCTTGTTTGTCCCAATGTTGGCCACATTGATTTAACTAATGTTGTGAAATTATTTTAATAAAATATCTTTGAATTTAATATTGAACACAGCGCTGTACCATTTTCCTACTTTTCGTCACCCCCAAGCCAGTCCAGCAAAACCACCCCAGGGCATCACATAAATAAAATATAGCTGTGAAGTGTAAGAGTGTAAAGTGTCATAGAATGTAGGGTATGTGCAGGGCCGGATTAACAATGGGCCTGATGGAGCTACAGCTCCAGGCCCACTCTCCAAATAGGCCCATTTTTGTAGCTGAGGGTCAGGGCTTTCCAATGAGCCCAGCCCCGCGTCACTAGCCCCCCGGGAACCAGAGATACTGCCAGGCAAACCTGGAAAGTTTTTCCCTGTAGGATAACATGGGACCCGCTAATTTCCGACCTCTATCCGGTTCCAATGGCTGCCAGTTCCCCCTCCGGCATCACAGAAGCTCGAGGTTGATCTCAGTCGAACCTAAATCGCTGGGCCTTCAATCTGATACCTGGTCCATATGGGTTCATTGGTTCCAGAGATATGTGTACATTTTTAATGCGCTCCGCAATGCCCCTATTTATAGTGCAGGCATGTCCTCCAGCTGTTCTGAAAGTCCCATCATGTATTGCCACAGTTTTGCTATTAGGGAATGCTAAAAATATGTCAAGGCATGCTGGGACGTGTAGTTTTACAACAGCTGGAGGGCCACTGTTTGGACATGCCTGGTATAGTGTGTATTTTAGCTCAATGTGGCAAAATGTGAATTTTGCCTTAATCTGTGTGGTATAACGTGAATTTTGACTCATTCCATGTGGCATAATGTGTAAGACAAGTACAGTATAAGGGGGTTACTATTGTGTTGCATGATTTGTATAAGGGGTATATGGTGTGGCTAACTTAGGTTACCACATAAAAGGTGCTGACATATTGTCTACCAAGTTTGGGCTTTCAGTATTTTTTTTATGACTGTAGTGCCGCCTCACCCCGCAAGTATTTTAGGACATCGGCATCCTGCGGGTGCACCTTTGGAGGGCACCCACAAATATATCTCCCTGCATTTTTCCTATGCCAGCCCCTTGCCTTTTCCAGGCACCGTGCGCACAGTCTGTAACAGAAACTTGGCAGCCTGTTTAACTGTGCGCGTGCCGCTCTAGTACTGTCTGACTGTGCTCGTGCCGCTCTAGCTCTACGTTAACAGCGTAGCGGCCGGCCAGCAGCAGCGCGCTGCCCAGGCGCTGACAGGTCACTGTGGTACTTGTAGTTCCACAGTGAAATAGGCAGCGCCTGGGCACCGCTGACAACGGGGGGCATATTAAAGTGGACACCCCGGCACACCGCTGACGTGCCGGGGCTTGTAAACTACACACCCCGGCACACCGCTCTAGGCGCTATGTATACGCTAGATTCAGACGCTAATGCGTCTGAATCTCGAAGCCGCTAAGGTGTTGGGGCATCTAAATCCAGACACAAAAGCGTCTGGATTTAGTTGGGTGTAGGGGTACATCTAAATTTAGAGGCTAAAGCGTCTAAATTTAGCTAGGTCTAGGGGTACACTATTAAAACCTGTGCACAATGGCACTAGTCAACGTAACAGCTGTCGACCTTGTAAATTCCACTATCCATAGAAACATAGAAACATAGAATTTGACGGCAGATAAGAACCACTTGGCCCATCTAGTCTGCCCCTTTTTTTAAACATGTTACCTCAAACCATATTTGATCCTTATTTTTTTGTAAGGATATCAATATGCTTATCCCAAGCATGTTTAAATTGTACTACTGTATTTGCGTCTACCACCTCTGTTGGGAGGCTATTCCACTTATCTACTACTCTTTCTGTGAAAAAATTCTTCCTCGCATTTCCCCTGAATCTTCCTCCCTCTAGTGTCAGTGCACGTCCTCGTGTTCTGTTGCTCCTCTTCCTGTGAAGAATGTCTCCCACCTGTACCTTCCTCCCTCTAGTTTCAGTGCATGTCCTCGTGTTCTGTTGCTCCTCTTCCTGTGAAGAATGTCTCCCACCTGGACCTTGTTAAAGCCCTTGATATATTTGAAAGTTTCTATCATGTCCCCCCTTTCCCTTCTCTGCTCTAAAGTATACATATTAAGATCTTTTAGTCTTTCCTGGTACGTTTTGTGATGTAGGCCATGCACCATTTTAGTTGCTCTTCTTTGTACAGTCTCTAATGTATTTATATCCTTCTGGAGATATGGCCTCCAGAACTGAACACAATACTCTAGGTGAGGTCGTACCAATGACCTATACAGTGGCATTATTACTTCTTTCTTTCTACTGCTGATACCTCTCCCTATGCAACCAAGCATCTGACTTGCCTTCTTCATTGCTTTGTTACATTGCCTACCTGCTTTTAAGTCCCCTGAAATAGTGACACCTAGATCCCTCTCTTCCTCTGTAGTTTCCATTATAGTGCCATTTATACTATATTTAGTCTTTGGATTTCTGAGACCCAAGTGCATGATTTTGCATTTTTTGGCATTAAACTGTAGTTGCCATTCTCTTGACCATTTCTCTAATCTGCCTAGATCCTCAATCATTTGTTTTACCCCTCCTGGTGTGTCTACCCTGTTGCATACCTTTGTGTCATCTGCAAAAAGGCACATTTTACCCTCAATTCCATTTGCAATATCACCAATAAAGATATTAAAAAGCACCGGTCCAAGTACAGATCCCTGGGGTACTCCACTTGTAACCTTTCCCTCCTTTGACTGTACTCCGTTTACTACAACTCTCTGTTTTCTGTCCTGCAACCACGCTCTTATCCATTCAACTATCTTAGAATCCAATCCCAAGCTTTCAAGTTTATTTAACAGTCTGTGATGTGGGACAGTGTCAAAAGCTTTACTTAAAGTCTAGATAAGCTACATCTACAGCCCCACCTTGATCTATTACTTTAGTCACCCAGTCAAAAAAGTCAATAAGATTTGTTTGACATGATCTTCCCCCAGTAAACCCATGCTGTTTTGGATCCTGTAAATTGCTGGTTTTGAGATATTCTACAACTCTTTGTTTTAAAAGTGTTTCCATCAATTTCCCTACTACTGATGTAAGGCTCACTGGTCGATAGTTGCTTACCTCTTCCTTGCTTCCACTTTTGTGCAGTGGGACTACATTCACTGTTTTCCAGTCCTTTGGGATTACTCCAGTAGCTAGTGACTGGTTGAATAATTCTGTTATTGGTTTTACCAGCTCCCCTTTAAGCTCTTTTAGTATCCTTGGATGTATCCCATCTGGCCCCATTGATTTATCCACTTTCAGTTTTGAGAGTTCTGTGAGGACCTTCTCCTCTGTAAATGTACTTGTCTCTCCCTCAGTTTTCTGACTATACTTGCAACTTAACTGTGGCCCCTTCCCCTCTCTTTCAGCAGTGAATACTGAGCAGAAATAATTATTAATATTATCTGCTATTACATTGTCCCCCTCAAGAAAACTTCCACTCTCTGTTTTCAGTCTAATTATTCCACTTTTTGTTTTTCTCCTTTCACTTATATACCTAAAAAAAGTTTTTCCCCCTTTACCCACTGACTGGGCCATTTTCTCTTCAGCCTGTGCTTTTGCACATCTGATTACCTTCTTAGCCTCCTTCTGTCTAACAAGATACACCTCTTTGTCCTCATTCTTCTGCGTCTGCTTAAATTTCTTAAAGGCCAACTTTTTTGCTTTCACAATACTTGCTACTTATTTTGCAAACCACAATGGCTTTCTTTTTCTTGTGTTTTTCCTAACTCTTTTGACACAAAGTTCTGTTGCTTTTAGAATTGCACTTTTTAATTTTTCCCACTTATCCTGCACTCCTTCCCAGGGCCGGCGCCACCACTAGGCAAATCTAGGCATTTGCCTAGGGTGCCGGCCACTGGAGGGCGGCATTTCGCCCCCCCCCCCCCCCCGTGCCGCGGGGGTACCTGTCCTGCGGCTGTGTATATAAAGCTTGCGGCGGCGGCAGCGGGGGGGGGGGGGGTCCCTGCAGTCAATAAGAAATAGAGCGCTATCCGCCTGGCTACACGGAAGCGCTTCTGTTGTGGAAACACTGGCCGCACGCTGATTGGCTGAGATTCAGCCAATCAGCGTGCGCCCTGCGGCCAGTGTTTTCACAACAGAAGCGCTTCTGCGGATAGCGCTCTATTTCTTATTGACTGCAGGGACCCCCGTTGCCGCCGCAAGTATACCCCCCCCCCGGCACCGGGGCGCCCCAACCCGACTCGCCTGGGGCGCTCCGGTGCCTTGCACCGGCCCTGCTCCTTCCAAGTTATTCCACTCTGCCAAAGAATCCCTGGTACTTGTTTCCTAGAACGGCCACAACGATTTAGATCGTTGTGGTCGTAAGATAAAAAATCGGATCGATCGCATCGCATGCGATTTGGTCGCATACGATGCGACCGATCCGATCGACCGATTTTTCACCCGATTTTTTTTTTTTTTTCACCAGATTTGTTTCAATTGCCCCCCCAAATGTTAATAAGTGTGCTAGACCCCACGATAGACGTGAACCCGAAGCGTGGCGAGCGCAGCGAGCCCGCGAGGGGCGGCGGTGCGCGTCCTCCGACCTTTTCATTCCCCTACTATCCACTAGGGCGTGGAGTGAGAATATAATAGTGTGGCGAGCGCAGCGAGCCACCGAGCCCGAAGCGTGGCGAGCGCAGCGAGCCCCGCGAGGGGACGCGTCTAACTTCACAGGTATACGCGTCCCCTCGCGGGGCTCGCTGCGCTCGCCACGCTTCGGGCTCGGTGGCTCGCTGCGCTCGCCACACTATTATATTCTCACTCCACGCCCTAGTGGATAGTAGGGGAATGAAAAGGTCGGAGGACGCGCACCGCCGCCCCTCGCGGGCTCGCTGCGCTCGCCACGCTTCGGGTTCACGTCTATCGTGGGGTCATGGCGGGCACATAAAAAATGTGAAATGGGTCATATTGGCCCATTTCACCTTTTTTATCATTTTTCCCTATGTGAGATGGACTTAATCAAGTCCATCTCATCTTGTGCCATTATAATGGCACAAGACCGACCGATTTCAATGTTAAAAGATTTTTTAACATTGAAGTCTATGGAAAAATCGGGTCAATCGGTCGGTCGCATCGCGGCCGATTTTAATTGGTCGCGACCGACCGATTGACCCGATTTCTGTCAATCAAAGTGAAAAAATTGTAAAAAATCGGCCACATCGTGAGGATCGTGTCCCTTAATTAAGAGCCACGATCACTCACGATTGTGGCCGTTCTAGGAAACAAGTACCGAATCCCTTACAGAGTTTCCCATCACTACAAAATCAGCCTTCCTAAAATCTAACACCTTTGTTTTTGCGTGCGATGAGTCAGTCTCTGTCTTTATTTTGAACCATACTGCTTGATGGTCACTGGATCCCAGATTTTCACCCACAATTATGTCAGATATTCAGGGCCGGATTAACAATGGGCCTGATGGAGCTACAGCTCCAGGCCCACTCTCCAAATAGGCCCATTTTTGTAGCTGAGGGTCAGGGCTTTCCAACGAGCCCAGCCCCGCGTCACTAGCCCCCCGGGAACCAGAGATACTGCCAGGCAAACCTGGAAAGTTTTTCCCTGTAGGATAACATGGGACCCGCTAATTTCCGACCTCTATCCGGTTCCAATGGCTGCCAGTTCCCCCTCCGGCATCACAGAAGCTCGAGGTTGATCTCAGTCGAACCTAAATCGCTGGGCCTTCAATCTGATACCTGGTCCATATGGGTTCATTGGTTCCAGAGATATGTGTACATTTTTAATGCGCTCCGCAATGCCCCTATTTATAGTGCAGGCATGTCCTCCAGCTGTTCTGAAAGTCCCATCATGTATTGCCACAGTTTTGCTATTAGGGAATGCTAAAAATATGTCAAGGCATGCTGGGACGTGTAGTTTCACAACAGCTGGAGGGCCACTGTTTGGACATGCCTGGTATAGTGTGTATTTTAGCTCAATGTGGCAAAATGTGAATTTTGCCTTAATCTGTGTGGTATAACGTGAATTTTGACTCATTCCATGTGGCATAATGTGTAAGACAAGTACAGTATAAGGGGGTTACTATTGTGTTGCATGATTTGTATAAGGGGTATATGGTGTGGCTAACTTAGGTTACCACATAAAAGGTGCTGACATATTGTCTACCAAGTTTGGGCTTTCAGTATTTTTTTTATGACTGTAGTGCCGCCTCACCCCGCAAGTATTTTAGGACATCGGCATCCTGCGGGTGCACCTTTGGAGGGCACCCACAAATATATCTCCCTGCATTTTTCCTATGCCAGCCCCTTGCCTTTTCCAGGCACCGTGCGCACAGTCTGTAACAGAAACTTGGCAGCCTGTTTAACTGTGCGCGTGCCGCTCTAGTACTGTCTGACTGTGCTCGTGCCGCTCTAGCTCTACGTTAACAGCGTAGCGGCCGGCCAGCAGCAGCGCGCTGCCCAGGCGCTGACAGGTCACTGTGGTACTTGTAGTTCCACAGTGAAATAGGCAGCGCCTGGGCACCGCTGACAACGGGGGGCATATTAAAGTGGACACCCCGGCACACCGCTGACGTGCCGGGGCTTGTAAACTACACACCCCGGCACACCGCTCTAGGCGCTATGTATACGCTAGATTCAGACGCTAATGCGTCTGAATCTCGAAGCCGCTAAGGTGTTGGGGCATCTAAATCCAGACACAAAAGCGTCTGGATTTAGTTGGGTGTAGGGGTACATCTAAATTTAGAGGCTAAAGCGTCTAAATTTAGCTAGGTCTAGGGGTACACTATTAAAACCTGTGCACAATGGCACTAGTCAACGTAACAGCTGTCGACCTTGTAAATTCCACTATCCATAGAAACATAGAAACATAGAATTTGACGGCAGATAAGAACCACTTGGCCCATCTAGTCTGCCCCTTTTTTTAAACATGTTACCTCAAACCATATTTGATCCTTATTTTTTTGTAAGGATATCAATATGCTTATCCCAAGCATGTTTAAATTGTACTACTGTATTTGCGTCTACCACCTCTGTTGGGAGGCTATTCCACTTATCTACTACTCTTTCTGTGAAAAAATTCTTCCTCGCATTTCCCCTGAATCTTCCTCCCTCTAGTGTCAGTGCACGTCCTCGTGTTCTGTTGCTCCTCTTCCTGTGAAGAATGTCTCCCACCTGTACCTTCCTCCCTCTAGTTTCAGTGCATGTCCTCGTGTTCTGTTGCTCCTCTTCCTGTGAAGAATGTCTCCCACCTGGACCTTGTTAAAGCCCTTGATATATTTGAAAGTTTCTATCATGTCCCCCCTTTCCCTTCTCTGCTCTAAAGTATACATATTAAGATCTTTTAGTCTTTCCTGGTACGTTTTGTGATGTAGGCCATGCACCATTTTAGTTGCTCTTCTTTGTACAGTCTCTAATGTATTTATATCCTTCTGGAGATATGGCCTCCAGAACTGAACACAATACTCTAGGTGAGGTCGTACCAATGACCTATACAGTGGCATTATTACTTCTTTCTTTCTACTGCTGATACCTCTCCCTATGCAACCAAGCATCTGACTTGCCTTCTTCATTGCTTTGTTACATTGCCTACCTGCTTTTAAGTCCCCTGAAATAGTGACACCTAGATCCCTCTCTTCCTCTGTAGTTTCCATTATAGTGCCATTTATACTATATTTAGTCTTTGGATTTCTGAGACCCAAGTGCATGATTTTGCATTTTTTGGCATTAAACTGTAGTTGCCATTCTCTTGACCATTTCTCTAATCTGCCTAGATCCTCAATCATTTGTTTTACCCCTCCTGGTGTGTCTACCCTGTTGCATACCTTTGTGTCATCTGCAAAAAGGCACATTTTACCCTCAATTCCATTTGCAATATCACCAATAAAGATATTAAAAAGCACCGGTCCAAGTACAGATCCCTGGGGTACTCCACTTGTAACCTTTCCCTCCTTTGACTGTACTCCGTTTACTACAACTCTCTGTTTTCTGTCCTGCAACCACGCTCTTATCCATTCAACTATCTTAGAATCCAATCCCAAGCTTTCAAGTTTATTTAACAGTCTGTGATGTGGGACAGTGTCAAAAGCTTTACTTAAAGTCTAGATAAGCTACATCTACAGCCCCACCTTGATCTATTACTTTAGTCACCCAGTCAAAAAAGTCAATAAGATTTGTTTGACATGATCTTCCCCCAGTAAACCCATGCTGTTTTGGATCCTGTAAATTGCTGGTTTTGAGATATTCTACAACTCTTTGTTTTAAAAGTGTTTCCATCAATTTCCCTACTACTGATGTAAGGCTCACTGGTCGATAGTTGCTTACCTCTTCCTTGCTTCCACTTTTGTGCAGTGGGACTACATTCACTGTTTTCCAGTCCTTTGGGATTACTCCAGTAGCTAGTGACTGGTTGAATAATTCTGTTATTGGTTTTACCAGCTCCCCTTTAAGCTCTTTTAGTATCCTTGGATGTATCCCATCTGGCCCCATTGATTTATCCACTTTCAGTTTTGAGAGTTCTGTGAGGACCTTCTCCTCTGTAAATGTACTTGTCTCTCCCTCAGTTTTCTGACTATACTTGCAACTTAACTGTGGCCCCTTCCCCTCTCTTTCAGCAGTGAATACTGAGCAGAAATAATTATTAATATTATCTGCTATTACATTGTCCCCCTCAAGAAAACTTCCACTCTCTGTTTTCAGTCTAATTATTCCACTTTTTGTTTTTCTCCTTTCACTTATATACCTAAAAAAAGTTTTTCCCCCTTTACCCACTGACTGGGCCATTTTCTCTTCAGCCTGTGCTTTTGCACATCTGATTACCTTCTTAGCCTCCTTCTGTCTAACAAGATACACCTCTTTGTCCTCATTCTTCTGCGTCTGCTTAAATTTCTTAAAGGCCAACTTTTTTGCTTTCACAATACTTGCTACTTATTTTGCAAACCACAATGGCTTTCTTTTTCTTGTGTTTTTCCTAACTCTTTTGACACAAAGTTCTGTTGCTTTTAGAATTGCACTTTTTAATTTTTCCCACTTATCCTGCACTCCTTCCCAGGGCCGGCGCCACCACTAGGCAAATCTAGGCATTTGCCTAGGGTGCCGGCCACTGGAGGGCGGCATTTCGCCCCCCCCCCCCCCGTGCCGCGGGGGTACCTGTCCTGCGGCTGTGTATATAAAGCTTGCGGCGGCGGCAGCGGGGGGGGGGGGGGGGGGTCCCTGCAGTCAATAAGAAATAGAGCGCTATCCGCCTGGCTACACGGAAGCGCTTCTGTTGTGGAAACACTGGCCGCACGCTGATTGGCTGAGATTCAGCCAATCAGCGTGCGCCCTGCGGCCAGTGTTTTCACAACAGAAGCGCTTCTGCGGATAGCGCTCTATTTCTTATTGACTGCAGGGACCCCCGTTGCCGCCGCAAGTATACCCCCCCCCCCGGCACCGGGGCGCCCCAACCCGACTCGCCTGGGGCGCTCCGGTGCCTTGCACCGGCCCTGCTCCTTCCAAGTTATTCCACTCTGCCAAAGAATCCCTGGTACTTGTTTCCTAGAACGGCCACAACGATTTAGATCGTTGTGGTCGTAAGATAAAAAATCGGATCGATCGCATCGCGTGCGATTTGGTCGCATACGATGCGACCGATCCGATCGACCGATTTTTCACCCGATTTTTTTTTTTTTTTCACCAGATTTGTTTCAATTGCCCCCCCAAATGTTAATAAGTGTGCTAGACCCCACGATAGACGTGAACCCGAAGCGTGGCGAGCGCAGCGAGCCCGCGAGGGGCGGCGGTGCGCGTCCTCCGACCTTTTCATTCCCCTACTATCCACTAGGGCGTGGAGTGAGAATATAATAGTGTGGCGAGCGCAGCGAGCCACCGAGCCCGAAGCGTGGCGAGCGGACGCGTCTAACTTCACAGGTATACGCGTCCCCTCGCGGGGCTCGCTGCGCTCGCCACGCTTCGGGCTCGGTGGCTCGCTGCGCTCGCCACACTATTATATTCTCACTCCACGCCCTAGTGGATAGTAGGGGAATGAAAAGGTCGGAGGACGCGCACCGCCGCCCCTCGCGGGCTCGCTGCGCTCGCCACGCTTCGGGTTCACGTCTATCGTGGGGTCATGGCGGGCACATAAAAAATGTGAAATGGGTCATATTGGCCCATTTCACCTTTTTTATCATTTTTCCCTATGTGAGATGGACTTAATCAAGTCCATCTCATCTTGTGCCATTATAATGGCACAAGACCGACCGATTTCAATGTTAAAAGATTTTTTAACATTGAAGTCTATGGAAAAATCGGGTCAATCGGTCGGTCGCATCGCGGCCGATTTTAATTGGTCGCGACCGACCGATTGACCCGATTTCTGTCAATCAAAGTGAAAAAATTGTAAAAAATCGGCCACATCGTGAGGATCGTGTCCCTTAATTAAGAGCCACGATCACTCACGATTGTGGCCGTTCTAGGAAACAAGTACCGAATCCCTTACAGAGTTTCCCATCACTACAAAATCAGCCTTCCTAAAATCTAACACCTTTGTTTTTGCGTGCGATGAGTCAGTCTCTGTCTTTATTTTGAACCATACTGCTTGATGGTCACTGGATCCCAGATTTTCACCCACAATTATGTCAGATATTCAGGGCCGGATTAACAATGGGCCTGATGGAGCTACAGCTCCAGGCCCACTCTCCAAATAGGCCCATTTTTGTAGCTGAGGGTCAGGGCTTTCCAACGAGCCCAGCCCCGCGTCACTAGCCCCCCGGGAACCAGAGATACTGCCAGGCAAACCTGGAAAGTTTTTCCCTGTAGGATAACATGGGACCCGCTAATTTCCGACCTCTATCCGGTTCCAATGGCTGCCAGTTCCCCCTCCGGCATCACAGAAGCTCGAGGTTGATCTCAGTCGAACCTAAATCGCTGGGCCTTCAATCTGATACCTGGTCCATATGGGTTCATTGGTTCCAGAGATATGTGTACATTTTTAATGCGCTCCGCAATGCCCCTATTTATAGTGCAGGCATGTCCTCCAGCTGTTCTGAAAGTCCCATCATGTATTGCCACAGTTTTGCTATTAGGGAATGCTAAAAATATGTCAAGGCATGCTGGGACGTGTAGTTTCACAACAGCTGGAGGGCCACTGTTTGGACATGCCTGGTATAGTGTGTATTTTAGCTCAATGTGGCAAAATGTGAATTTTGCCTTAATCTGTGTGGTATAACGTGAATTTTGACTCATTCCATGTGGCATAATGTGTAAGACAAGTACAGTATAAGGGGGTTACTATTGTGTTGCATGATTTGTATAAGGGGTATATGGTGTGGCTAACTTAGGTTACCACATAAAAGGTGCTGACATATTGTCTACCAAGTTTGGGCTTTCAGTATTTTTTTTATGACTGTAGTGCCGCCTCACCCCGCAAGTATTTTAGGACATCGGCATCCTGCGGGTGCACCTTTGGAGGGCACCCACAAATATATCTCCCTGCATTTTTCCTATGCCAGCCCCTTGCCTTTTCCAGGCACCGTGCGCACAGTCTGTAACAGAAACTTGGCAGCCTGTTTAACTGTGCGCGTGCCGCTCTAGTACTGTCTGACTGTGCTCGTGCCGCTCTAGCTCTACGTTAACAGCGTAGCGGCCGGCCAGCAGCAGCGCGCTGCCCAGGCGCTGACAGGTCACTGTGGTACTTGTAGTTCCACAGTGAAATAGGCAGCGCCTGGGCACCGCTGACAACGGGGGGCATATTAAAGTGGACACCCCGGCACACCGCTGACGTGCCGGGGCTTGTAAACTACACACCCCGGCACACCGCTCTAGGCGCTATGTATACGCTAGATTCAGACGCTAATGCGTCTGAATCTCGAAGCCGCTAAGGTGTTGGGGCATCTAAATCCAGACACAAAAGCGTCTGGATTTAGTTGGGTGTAGGGGTACATCTAAATTTAGAGGCTAAAGCGTCTAAATTTAGCTAGGTCTAGGGGTACACTATTAAAACCTGTGCACAATGGCACTAGTCAACGTAACAGCTGTCGACCTTGTAAATTCCACTATCCATAGAAACATAGAAACATAGAATTTGACGGCAGATAAGAACCACTTGGCCCATCTAGTCTGCCCCTTTTTTTAAACATGTTACCTCAAACCATATTTGATCCTTATTTTTTTGTAAGGATATCAATATGCTTATCCCAAGCATGTTTAAATTGTACTACTGTATTTGCGTCTACCACCTCTGTTGGGAGGCTATTCCACTTATCTACTACTCTTTCTGTGAAAAAATTCTTCCTCGCATTTCCCCTGAATCTTCCTCCCTCTAGTGTCAGTGCACGTCCTCGTGTTCTGTTGCTCCTCTTCCTGTGAAGAATGTCTCCCACCTGTACCTTCCTCCCTCTAGTGTCAGTGCCTGTCCTCGTGTTCTGTTGCTCCTCTTCCTGTGAAGAATGTCTCCCACCTGTACCTTCCTCCCTCTAGTTTCAGTGCATGTCCTCGTGTTCTGTTGCTCCTCTTCCTGTGAAGAATGTCTCCCACCTGGACCTTGTTAAAGCCCTTGATATATTTGAAAGTTTCTATCATGTCCCCCCTTTCCCTTCTCTGCTCTAAAGTATACATATTAAGATCTTTTAGTCTTTCCTGGTACGTTTTGTGATGTAGGCCATGCACCATTTTAGTTGCTCTTCTTTGTACAGTCTCTAATGTATTTATATCCTTCTGGAGATATGGCCTCCAGAACTGAACACAATACTCTAGGTGAGGTCGTACCAATGACCTATACAGTGGCATTATTACTTCTTTCTTTCTACTGCTGATACCTCTCCCTATGCAACCAAGCATCTGACTTGCCTTCTTCATTGCTTTGTTACATTGCCTACCTGCTTTTAAGTCCCCTGAAATAGTGACACCTAGATCCCTCTCTTCCTCTGTAGTTTCCATTATAGTGCCATTTATACTATATTTAGTCTTTGGATTTCTGAGACCCAAGTGCATGATTTTGCATTTTTTGGCATTAAACTGTAGTTGCCATTCTCTTGACCATTTCTCTAATCTGCCTAGATCCTCAATCATTTGTTTTACCCCTCCTGGTGTGTCTACCCTGTTGCATACCTTTGTGTCATCTGCAAAAAGGCACATTTTACCCTCAATTCCATTTGCAATATCACCAATAAAGATATTAAAAAGCACCGGTCCAAGTACAGATCCCTGGGGTACTCCACTTGTAACCTTTCCCTCCTTTGACTGTACTCCGTTTACTACAACTCTCTGTTTTCTGTCCTGCAACCACGCTCTTATCCATTCAACTATCTTAGAATCCAATCCCAAGCTTTCAAGTTTATTTAACAGTCTGCGATGTGGGACAGTGGCAAAAGCCTTACTAAAGTCTAGATAAGCTACATCTACAGCCCCACCTTGATCTATTACTTTAGTCACCCAGTCAAAAAAGTCAATAAGATTTGTTTGACATGATCTTCCCCCAGTAAACCCATGCTGTTTTGGATCCTGTAAATTGCTGGTTTTGAGATATTCTACAACTCTTTGTTTTAAAAGTGTTTCCATCAATTTCCCTACTACTGATGTAAGGCTCACTGGTCGATAGTTGCTTACCTCTTCCTTGCTTCCACTTTTGTGCAGTGGGACTACATTCACTGTTTTCCAGTCCTTTGGGATTACTCCAGTAGCTAGTGACTGGTTGAATAATTCTGTTATTGGTTTTACCAGCTCCCCTTTAAGCTCTTTTAGTATCCTTGGATGTATCCCATCTGGCCCCATTGATTTATCCACTTTCAGTTTTGAGAGTTCTGTGAGGACCTTCTCCTCTGTAAATGTACTTGTCTCTCCCTCAGTTTTCTGACTATACTTGCAACTTAACTGTGGCCCCTTCCCCTCTCTTTCAGCAGTGAATACTGAGCAGAAATAATTATTAATATTATCTGCTATTACATTGTCCCCCTCAAGAAAACTTCCACTCTCTGTTTTCAGTCTAATTATTCCACTTTTTGTTTTTCTCCTTTCACTTATATACCTAAAAAAAGTTTTTCCCCCTTTACCCACTGACTGGGCCATTTTCTCTTCAGCCTGTGCTTTTGCACATCTGATTACCTTCTTAGCCTCCTTCTGTCTAACAAGATACACCTCTTTGTCCTCATTCTTCTGCGTCTGCTTAAATTTCCTAAAGGCCAACTTTTTTGCTTTCACAATACTTGCTACTTATTTTGCAAACCACAATGGCTTTCTTTTTCTTGTGTTTTTCCTAACTCTTTTGACACAAAGTTCTGTTGCTTTTAGAATTGCACTTTTTAATTTTTCCCACTTATCCTGCACTCCTTCCCAGGGCCGGCGCCACCACTAGGCAAATCTAGGCATTTGCCTAGGGTGCCGGCCACTGGAGGGCGGCATTTCGCCCCCCCCCCCCCGTGCCGCGGGGGTACCTGTCCTGCGGCTGTGTATATAAAGCTTGCGGCGGCGGCAGCGGGGGGGGGGGGGTCCCTGCAGTCAATAAGAAATAGAGCGCTATCCGCCTGGCTACACGGAAGCGCTTCTGTTGTGGAAACACTGGCCGCACGCTGATTGGCTGAGATTCAGCCAATCAGCGTGCGCCCTGCGGCCAGTGTTTTCACAACAGAAGCGCTTCTGCGGATAGCGCTCTATTTCTTATTGACTGCAGGGACCCCCGTTGCCGCCGCAAGTATACCCCCCCCCCGGCACCGGGGCGCCCCAACCCGACTCGCCTGGGGCGCTCCGGTGCCTTGCACCGGCCCTGCTCCTTCCAAGTTATTCCACTCTGCCAAAGAATCCCTTACAGAGTTTCCCATCACTACAAAATCAGCCTTCCTAAAATCTAACACCTTTGTTTTTGCGTGCGATGAGTCAGTCTCTGTCTTTATTTTGAACCATACTGCTTGATGGTCACTGGATCCCAGATTTTCACCCACAATTATGTCAGATATTCAGGGCCGGATTAACAATGGGCCTGATGGAGCTACAGCTCCAGGCCCACTCTCCAAATAGGCCCATTTTTGTAGCTGAGGGTCAGGGCTTTCCAACGAGCCCAGCCCTGCGTCACTAGCCCCCCGGGAACCAGAGATACTGCCAGGCAAACCTGGAAAGTTTTTCCCTGTAGGATAACATGGGACCCGCTAATTTCCGACCTCTATCCGGTTCCAATGGCTGCCAGTTCCCCCTCCGGCATCACAGAAGCTCGAGGTTGATCTCAGTCGAACCTAAATCGCTGGGCCTTCAATCTGATACCTGGTCCATATGGGTTCATTGGTTCCAGAGATATGTGTACATTTTTAATGCGCTCCGCAATGCCCCTATTTATAGTGCAGGCATGTCCTCCAGCTGTTCTGAAAGTCCCATCATGTATTGCCACAGTTTTGCTATTAGGGAATGCTAAAAATATGTCAAGGCATGCTGGGACGTGTAGTTTCACAACAGCTGGAGGGCCACTGTTTGGACATGCCTGGTATAGTGTGTATTTTAGCTCAATGTGGCAAAATGTGAATTTTGCCTTAATCTGTGTGGTATAACGTGAATTTTGACTCATTCCATGTGGCATAATGTGTAAGACAAGTACAGTATAAGGGGGTTACTATTGTGTTGCATGATTTGTATAAGGGGTATATGGTGTGGCTAACTTAGGTTACCACATAAAAGGTGCTGACATATTGTCTACCAAGTTTGGGCTTTCAGTATTTTTTTTATGACTGTAGTGCCGCCTCACCCCGCAAGTATTTTAGGACATCGGCATCCTGCGGGTGCACCTTTGGAGGGCACCCACAAATATATCTCCCTGCATTTTTCCTATGCCAGCCCCTTGCCTTTTCCAGGCACCGTGCGCACAGTCTGTAACAGAAACTTGGCAGCCTGTTTAACTGTGCGCGTGCCGCTCTAGTACTGTCTGACTGTGCTCGTGCCGCTCTAGCTCTACGTTAACAGCGTAGCGGCCGGCCAGCAGCAGCGCGCTGCCCAGGCGCTGACAGGTCACTGTGGTACTTGTAGTTCCACAGTGAAATAGGCAGCGCCTGGGCACCGCTGACAACGGGGGGCATATTAAAGTGGACACCCCGGCACACCGCTGACGTGCCGGGGCTTGTAAACTACACACCCCGGCACACCGCTCTAGGCGCTATGTATACGCTAGATTCAGACGCTAATGCGTCTGAATCTCGAAGCCGCTAAGGTGTTGGGGCATCTAAATCCAGACACAAAAGCGTCTGGATTTAGTTGGGTGTAGGGGTACATCTAAATTTAGAGGCTAAAGCGTCTAAATTTAGCTAGGTCTAGGGGTACACTATTAAAACCTGTGCACAATGGCACTAGTCAACGTAACAGCTGTCGACCTTGTAAATTCCACTATCCATAGAAACATAGAAACATAGAATTTGACGGCAGATAAGAACCACTTGGCCCATCTAGTCTGCCCCTTTTTTTAAACATGTTACCTCAAACCATATTTGATCCTTATTTTTTTGTAAGGATATCAATATGCTTATCCCAAGCATGTTTAAATTGTACTACTGTATTTGCGTCTACCACCTCTGTTGGGAGGCTATTCCACTTATCTACTACTCTTTCTGTGAAAAAATTCTTCCTCGCATTTCCCCTGAATCTTCCTCCCTCTAGTGTCAGTGCACGTCCTCGTGTTCTGTTGCTCCTCTTCCTGTGAAGAATGTCTCCCACCTGTACCTTCCTCCCTCTAGTGTCAGTGCCTGTCCTCGTGTTCTGTTGCTCCTCTTCCTGTGAAGAATGTCTCCCACCTGTACCTTCCTCCCTCTAGTTTCAGTGCATGTCCTCGTGTTCTGTTGCTCCTCTTCCTGTGAAGAATGTCTCCCACCTGGACCTTGTTAAAGCCCTTGATATATTTGAAAGTTTCTATCATGTCCCCCCTTTCCCTTCTCTGCTCTAAAGTATACATATTAAGATCTTTTAGTCTTTCCTGGTACGTTTTGTGATGTAGGCCATGCACCATTTTAGTTGCTCTTCTTTGTACAGTCTCTAATGTATTTATATCCTTCTGGAGATATGGCCTCCAGAACTGAACACAATACTCTAGGTGAGGTCGTACCAATGACCTATACAGTGGCATTATTACTTCTTTCTTTCTACTGCTGATACCTCTCCCTATGCAACCAAGCATCTGACTTGCCTTCTTCATTGCTTTGTTACATTGCCTACCTGCTTTTAAGTCCCCTGAAATAGTGACACCTAGATCCCTCTCTTCCTCTGTAGTTTCCATTATAGTGCCATTTATACTATATTTAGTCTTTGGATTTCTGAGACCCAAGTGCATGATTTTGCATTTTTTGGCATTAAACTGTAGTTGCCATTCTCTTGACCATTTCTCTAATCTGCCTAGATCCTCAATCATTTGTTTTACCCCTCCTGGTGTGTCTACCCTGTTGCATACCTTTGTGTCATCTGCAAAAAGGCACATTTTACCCTCAATTCCATTTGCAATATCACCAATAAAGATATTAAAAAGCACCGGTCCAAGTACAGATCCCTGGGGTACTCCACTTGTAACCTTTCCCTCCTTTGACTGTACTCCGTTTACTACAACTCTCTGTTTTCTGTCCTGCAACCACGCTCTTATCCATTCAACTATCTTAGAATCCAATCCCAAGCTTTCAAGTTTATTTAACAGTCTGCGATGTGGGACAGTGTCAAAAGCTTTACTTAAAGTCTAGATAAGCTACATCTACAGCCCCACCTTGATCTATTACTTTAGTCACCCAGTCAAAAAAGTCAATAAGATTTGTTTGACATGATCTTCCCCCAGTAAACCCATGCTGTTTTGGATCCTGTAAATTGCTGGTTTTGAGATATTCTACAACTCTTTGTTTTAAAAGTGTTTCCATCAATTTCCCTACTACTGATGTAAGGCTCACTGGTCGATAGTTGCTTACCTCTTCCTTGCTTCCACTTTTGTGCAGTGGGACTACATTCACTGTTTTCCAGTCCTTTGGGATTACTCCAGTAGCTAGTGACTGGTTGAATAATTCTGTTATTGGTTTTACCAGCTCCCCTTTAAGCTCTTTTAGTATCCTTGGATGTATCCCATCTGGCCCCATTGATTTATCCACTTTCAGTTTTGAGAGTTCTGTGAGGACCTTCTCCTCTGTAAATGTACTTGTCTCTCCCTCAGTTTTCTGACTATACTTGCAACTTAACTGTGGCCCCTTCCCCTCTCTTTCAGCAGTGAATACTGAGCAGAAATAATTATTAATATTATCTGCTATTACATTGTCCCCCTCAAGAAAACTTCCACTCTCTGTTTTCAGTCTAATTATTCCACTTTTTGTTTTTCTCCTTTCACTTATATACCTAAAAAAAGTTTTTCCCCCTTTACCCACTGACTGGGCCATTTTCTCTTCAGCCTGTGCTTTTGCACATCTGATTACCTTCTTAGCCTCCTTCTGTCTAACAAGATACACCTCTTTGTCCTCATTCTTCTGCGTCTGCTTAAATTTCTTAAAGGCCAACTTTTTTGCTTTCACAATACTTGCTACTTATTTTGCAAACCACAATGGCTTTCTTTTTCTTGTGTTTTTCCTAACTCTTTTGACACAAAGTTCTGTTGCTTTTAGAATTGCACTTTTTAATTTTTCCCACTTATCCTGCACTCCTTCCCAGGGCCGGCGCCACCACTAGGCAAATCTAGGCATTTGCCTAGGGTGCCGGCCACTGGAGGGCGGCATTTCGCCCCCCCCCCCCCCCCCCGTGCCGCGGGGGTACCTGTCCTGCGGCTGTGTATATAAAGCTTGCGGCGGCGGCAGCGGGGGGGGGGGGGGTCCCTGCAGTCAATAAGAAATAGAGCGCTATCCGCCTGGCTACACGGAAGCGCTTCTGTTGTGGAAACACTGGCCGCACGCTGATTGGCTGAGATTCAGCCAATCAGCGTGCGCCCTGCGGCCAGTGTTTTCACAACAGAAGCGCTTCTGCGGATAGCGCTCTATTTCTTATTGACTGCAGGGACCCCCGTTGCCGCCGCAAGTATACCCCCCCCCCGGCACCGGGGCGCCCCAACCCGACTCGCCTGGGGCGCTCCGGTGCCTTGCACCGGCCCTGCTCCTTCCAAGTTATTCCACTCTGCCAAAGAATCCCTTACAGAGTTTCCCATCACTACAAAATCAGCCTTCCTAAAATCTAACACCTTTGTTTTTGCGTGCGATGAGTCAGTCTCTGTCTTTATTTTGAACCATACTGCTTGATGGTCACTGGATCCCAGATTTTCACCCACAATTATGTCAGATATTCTGTCACCATTTGTAAGTATTAAGTCTAATATTGCGTCCTTACGAGTGGGCTCCCTCACCAATTGCTGGAGGGATGCTCCTTGCAAGGAATTCAGCATGTCCCTACTTCTGGTGGAACTTGCAACAGGCAGCTCCCAGTTTACATCAGGTAGATTAAAGTCTCCCATGATTATCACCTCTCCTTTTAATGCCATTTTATTGATGTCCTGCAATAGGCTCTTGTCTAGTTCCTCTTCCTGACCTGGTGGTCTGTAGATCACCCCTATACGAAGAATCGCCTTCTCCCCTGTTTCTATGGTCACCCGAAGCGTGGCGAGCGGCGGTGGTATGCATCCTATGACCTTTTCATACCCCCACTATCCACGTCAGCGTGGAGTTCAGAATAGAAAGTGTGGTGAGCGCAGCGAGCCACCGAGCCCAAAGCGTGTGAAGGTATCCGCGTCCCCTCGCGGGCTTCACAGGTGTCCGTGTCCCCTCTCGGGGCTCGCTGCGCTCGCCACGATTCGGGCTCGGTGACTCGCTGCGCTCGCCACACTTTCTATTCTCAACTCCACGCCGCCGTGGATAGTGGGGGTATGAAAAGGTCGTAGGACGCGTACCGCCGCACCTCGCGGGGCTCGCTGCTCGCCACGCTTCGGGTTGGCGCGGATAGTGGAATTTACAAGGTCGACAGCTGTTATGTCGACTAGTGTCATTGTGAACAGGTTTAGGATGTTTTGCACAGTGCACCTCTATTTACCCCTACACCCTACCAAATTCAGACGCATTAGCGTCTGAATCCAGAGTCTCAATTGTAGCGTGTACATTACGCTACGCTGATAGCGTAGCGCTGCAATGAGAACAGCTAAAGTGGTACACGCTACGATGGTAACGTAGCGCTGAGAGCAGTTAGGAGAAAAGCTAGAGCGGCACGCGAGTCTGGCAGGCTGCCAAGTTTCTGTTACAGACTGTGCGCGTGGTGGCGCCGTGAAACTACACAAGTACCGAAAGTATTTACACAAATAGAGACACATCCATGAGCAGACCACCCAGCCAGAACACTGGTCACGCCCCCCCCCCCCCCCACATTATTAGGTGCTGGCCACAACCCCTATTATTGGGCATAATAGGCCCTTGATAATTTTCAGCTCCAGGCCCATTTAGACCTTAATCTGGCTCTGCCTCTGTATATCTGCGTGTATACCTCTGTATATCAGCGTGTATACCTCTGTATATCTGCGTGTATACCTCTGTATATCTGCGTGTATACCTCTGTATATGTGCGTGTATACCTCCTGTATATCAGCGTGTATACCTCTGTATATCTGCGTGTATACCTCTGTATATCTGCGTGTATACCTCTGTATATCTGCGTGCATACCTCTGTATATCAGCGTGCATACCTCTGTATATCAGCGTGCATACCTCTGTATATCTGCGTGCATACCTCTGTATATCTGCGTGCATACCTCTGTATATCAGCGTGCATACCTCTGTATATCTGCGTGCATACCTCTGTAAATCTGCGTGCATACCTCTGTATATCTGCGTGCATACCTCTGTATATCTGCGTGTATACCTCTGTATATCTGCGTGTATACCTCTGTATATCTGCGTGTATACCACTGTATATCTGCGTGTATACCTCTGTATATCTGCGTGTATACCTCTGTATATCAGTGTGTATACCTCTGTATATCAGCGTGTATACCTCTGTATATCTGCGTGTATACCTCTGTATATCTGCGTGTATACCTCTGTATATCTGCGTGTATACCTCTGTATATCAGCGTGTATACCTCTGTATATCTGCGTGTATACCTCTGTATATCAGCGTGTATACCTCTGTATATCAGCGTGTATACCTCTGTATATCTGCGTGTATACCTCTGTATATCTGCGTGTATACCTCTGTATATCTGCGTGTATACCTCTGTATATCTGCGTGCATACCTCTGTATATCAGCGTGCATACCTCTGTATATCAGCGTGCATACCTCTGTATATCTGCGTGCATACCTCTGTATATCTGCGTGCATACCTCTGTATATCAGCGTGCATACCTCTGTATATCTGCGTGCATACCTCTGTAAATCTGCGTGCATACCTCTGTATATCTGCGTGCATACCTCTGTATATCTGCGTGTATACCTCTGTATATCTGCGTGTATACCTCTGTATATCTGCGTGTATACCACTGTATATCTGCGTGTATACCTCTGTATATCTGCGTGTATACCTCTGTATATCAGTGTGTATACCTCTGTATATCAGCGTGTATACCTCTGTATATCTGCGTGTATACCTCTGTATATCTGCGTGTATACCTCTGTATATCTGCGTGTATACCTCTGTATATCAGCGTGTATACCTCTGTATATCTGCGTGTATACCTCTGTATATCAGCGTGTATACCTCTGTATATCAGCGTGTATACCTCTGTATATCTGCGTGTATACCTCTGTATATCTGCGTGTATACCTCTGTATATCTGCGTGTATACCTCTGTATATCTGCGTGTATACCTCTGTATATCTGCGTGTATACCTCCTGTATATCAGCGTGTATACCTCTGTATATCTGCGTGTATACCACTGTATATCTGCGTGTATACCACTGTATATCTGCGTGTATACCTCTGTATATCTGCGTGTATACCTCTGTATATCTGCGTGTATACCTCTGTATATCTGCGTGTATACCTCTGTATATCTGCGTGTATACCTCTGTATATCTGCGTGTATACCTCTGTATATCTGCGTGTATACCTCCTGTATATCAGCGTGTATACCTCTGTATATCTGCGTGTATACCACTGTATATCTGCGTGTATACCACTGTATATCTGCGTGTATACCTCTGTATATCTGCGTGTATACCTCTGTTTATCTGCGTGTATACCTCTGTATATCTGCGTGTATACCTCTGTATATCTGCGTGTATACCTCCTGTATATCAGCGTGTATACCTCTGTATATCTGCGTGTATACCTCTGTATATCTGCGTGTATACCTCTGTATATCTGCGTGTATACCTCTGTATATCTGCGTGTATACCACTGTATATCTGCGTGTATACCACTGTATATCTGCGTGTATACCTCTGTATATCTGCGTGTATACCTCTGTATATCTGCGTGTATACCTCTGTATATCTGCGTGTATACCTCTGTATATCTGCGTGTATACCTCTGTATATCTGTGTGTATACCTCTGTATATCTGCGTGTATACCTCTGTTGTTAATGGCGCTATTAAATATGACCAGAGAGACAATAAGTGAAAAGCGCAGGTTACGTAATAAGTCCGCAACCTGCGTACCCTTTATACCTAACTACGTGCGAACAAAACGTAGCGCAGCGTAGCGTACCTTTTATTGTATTTTGTACACCAAGAACCAATACCTTAATAAGAGATTCCTTCGCAGTACTTTGTCTCTAATCTGCGAATATACCTTAAAGGACAGTGTCCGTAATATACCTTATCGCTATTATGCGAATAAACAGACACGACCACTGTATAGAAATAAGGAGATAAGAACTCCATAAAAAGGTTGTATTTAAGTCCCTAATGGACAAAAGGGGGGTTACAGAAATAAGAATAAACAGGTATAACAAGTGATACAATATACTAACAATGAATACTAAACAGGCTCTGCTAGGGGGAAAGAATACAGATACAAGACACAATCAGCCAACAATACAATAAGAATAAATACCGTGAATGCAACCGTTACCCGTCTCATCAAATATGCGAAGCGCAGTCCGGTCAGAGCTCGCTATCGTTCAAGGATGAACTATAGCCCGGTAGAAAGTCAGGGAAAGGTAGATGTGCCGAAGTGACCAAGGCAGCCCTGGGTCACCTTTCTTATAGGGTCAGAAGGGGGAGGTCAAAGGCCATTCCTATTGGTCAGAGATCGTATGTCAGGTCCATTGTGATTGGGGGGTAAGATGATACACCTGGTTTGACTAGGTGCAGGGGAGTGAATTTTAAGAGTCCTTTGTTTGATGGTTTCGGCGTCAGCAGTGATAAGAACCAGTTTCATCTAGGTTCCTTTGTTACATACTTTCAACAGAAACTGTCTCTGGAATATGGATTATGTCCATAACTATCGGGCCGTGTATATTGCGAAATATTCGCAATGACCGGAATACTGCGCATAATGAACGGAACGGAACGGTACTAAACATGATACAGACAGATGCGTGCAGGGCTAACTAAGCTATGTGTGGCGTTCTAAACCTTTAACTATATTTCATTTAGTGTAAGTATGTTATTATGAATTTATGTGTGATAGTATGGCTACTCTTCTGGTCCACTTTGTCACACATACTCGGGTATGGAAACTTTATTTGCGCAACTCTGCGAACCAAAAGGGCGGCCATACTATCCTAAAATGGCGTGTGTGTAACTAGACTTCCACACTGTATATCAGCGTGTATACCTCTGTATATCTGCGTGTATACCTCTGTATTTCTGCGTGTATACCTATGTATATCTGCGTGTATACCTCTGTATATCAGCGTGTATACCTCTGTATATCTACGTGTATACCTCTGTATATCTGCGTGTATCTTTGTATATCAGCGTGTATACCTCTGTATATCTGCGTGTATACCTATGTATATCTGCGTGTATACCTCTGTATATCAGCGTGTATACCTCTGTATATCTGCGTGTATACCTCTGTATATCTGCGTGTATCTTTGTATATCAGCGTGTATACCTCTGTATATCTGCGTGTATACCTCTGTATATCTGCGTGTATACCTCTGTATATCTGCGTGTATACCTCTGTATATCAGCGTGTATACCTCTGTATATCTGCGTGTATACCTCTGTATATCTGCGTGTATACCTCTGTATATCTGCGTGTATACCTCTGTATATCTGCGTGTATATTTCTGTATATCTGCGTGTATCTCTGTATATCAGCGTGTATACCTCTGTATATCTGCGCGTATACCTCTGTATATCTGCGCGTATACCTCTGTATATCTGCGCGTATACCTCTGTATATCTGCGCGTATACCTCTGTATATCTGCGCGTATACCTCTGTATATCAGCGCGTATACCTCTGTATATCTGCGCGTATACCTCCTGTATATCTGCGTGTATACCTCCTGTATATCTGCGTGTATACCTCTGTATATCTGCGTGTATACCTCTGTATATCTGCGTGTATACCTCTGTATATCTGCGTGTATACCTCTGTATATCTGCGTGTATACCTCTGTATATCTGCGTGTATACCTCTGTATATCTGCGTGTTTACCTCTGTATATCTGCGTGTATACCGCTGTATATCTGCGTGTATACCGCTGTATATCTGCGTGTATACCGCTGTATATCTGCGTGTATACCGCTGTATATCTGCGTGTATACCTCTGTATATCTGCGTGTATACCTCTGTATATCTGCGTGTATACCTCTGTATATCTGCGTGTATACCTCTGTATATCTGCGTGTATACCACTGTATATCTGCGTGTACACCTCTTTATATCTGCGTGTATACCTCCTGTATATCTGCGTGTATACCTCTGTATATCTGCATGTATACCTCTGTATATCAGCGTGTATACCTCTGTATATCTGCGTGTATACCTTTGTATATCTGCGTGTATACCTCCTGTATATCTGCGTGTATACCTCTGTATATCTGCGTGTATACCTCTGTATATCAGCGTGTATACCTCTGTATATCTGCGTGTATCTCTGTATATCTGCGTGTATACCTCTGTATATCTGCGTGTATACCTCCTGTATATCTGCGTGTATACCTCCTGTATATCTGCGTGTATACCTCTGTATCTTTATCTCATCATTTTTATTGGCAGATTGCTTTGTGTCATTGCAATAAAGCTTGTGAAACTTCTTGTGTCGCTGCTGTGCTTGTGTGGGCTGGGAGCCTAGTGGCATCACAGAGGCGGACTGGGCCGGAGTGGCAAATGCCAGAAGGGCCGATGGCCTTGTGGGCCGATTTTCAGCATGCAGCAGTGGCGGGGGGGGGGGGGGGGGGGGGGCACAGCAAGCTGCTAATCTGTATAGAAGAGAAGACGGGAATCGGCCGGTGGGGGTCCTGGTTAATGGGTAGTAGACGGGTGGTGCGCTCCGGTCCGGCTGTCTAATCATGAATGACAGCAGCCTGTGGGGGAGGTTTTTCCGGTGACGGCGGCGCTGATCTGATGTTGGGCAGCGGCCGGTGGGGGTACCCGTCTGTGACCATAGATGGGGGGGGGGGGGGGGGTTTCCAGGCTCCCGCCAAACTCCAGCCTGGTCAGCCAGCACTATGAGAGTCTCTCTCTCTGTATAGGGGCAGCCTGACAGCCCCAGAAGGTTTCAGAGGAGCAGCTGCAGGCACTCTGAGGTGAGAGAGGTTTTTGGTTTATGGCTATTTACCCTGCTTGTATGTATAATTTGAAATGATTTATTATTAATACATTTGGTGATTATTGGTGTTGGTGTCTCTCTCCCAACCTTCTAGCGTCTCTATATACCCTCTATACCACCTAGCGTCTCTATATACCCTCCATACCACCTAGCGTCTCTATATACCCTCCATACCACCTAGCGTCTCTATATACCCTCAATACCACCTAGCGTCTCTATATACCCTCCATACCACCTAGCGTCTCTATATACCCTCCATACCACCTAGCGTCTCTATATACCCTCCATACCACCTAGCGTCTCTATATACCCTCCATACCACCTAGGGTCTCTTTCCCCTCCTTACTGCCCCTAAATCTCACTGTCACCTCCCTACCCTACCACCCTGCGTCTCTCTCCCGTCCATACCGCCCTGCGTCTCTCTATACCCTGCCTCATGCCCTGCGTCTCTCTATCTCTTTATCTCGATCTATCTTTTTGTGATGCCATGCCTCCTTTCCATGAGGCCACACCCGTTTTTTGCTGTGCGGCTTTGCCGCGTAAAGGGTCCCGCCCACTATGAGTGCGCCTGTGTGCTCAAAATGCCAGGGCCGATTTCTGGTCCCAGTCCGGCCCTGGAGGCGGACCAAAACAACTGTAGGAGGGGCCAATACAAAATAGGTGGGGCAAGAGTATCATTATCTCTAGCCTCATTGGTGGTAGGAGTGGCCAAGGTGGCAGAGCCTGCATAGGTTGGAGAAAATAAGGCCAAGCAAGGGACAGATGTGTTCCCCATATGCGTTCTCTGAGTGAATGCACGCGGCTGGTGTAATCGAGGGTTTTTAGTGATTTGGCATCAATCGCCCCTGCTGAGTGCACCAACAGCTAGAGATGGCATTGTGCACAGCTAAGGAAAATGTCATGCCCTTACTGTATGTGACAAAGCACATGGAGAAATGTCAGAAGAAGGTCAGATAAAAGATGTTAGATGCGATGGGGCCTGGGCTAATTTAGAGGTGACTGGGCCCAGGGTACGTTAAAATTGATGGGGCCCAGAGTAAATTAGAGGCAGAGGGGCCCAAGCTAAGTTAGAGGCAATGGGCCCAGGGTAAATTAGAGGTGAAGGGGCCTGGGGTAAGCTAGAGGCGACGGGGCCCAGGGTAAATTAGAGGCAGAGGGACCCAAGCTAAATTAGAGGTGATGGGCCCAGGGTAAATTAGAGGTGAAGGGGCCTAGGGTAAGCTAGAGGCGACAGGGCCCAGGGTAAATTAGAGGCAGAGGGGCCCAAGCTAAGTTAGAGGCGATGGGCCCAGGGTAAATTAGAGGTGAAGGGGCCTGGGGTAAGCTAGAGGCAATGTGGCCCAGGGTAAATTAGAGGCAGAGGGGCCCAAGCTAAGTTAGAGGCGACGGCCCAGGGTAAATTAGAGGTGAAGGATCCTGGGGTAAGCTAGAGGTGACGAGGCCCAGGGTAAATTAGAGGCAGAGGGGCCCAAGCTAAGTTAGAGGTGAAGATGCCTGGGGTAAGTTAGAATCGATGGGGCCTGGGGTAAGCTAGAGGCGACAGGGCCCAGGCTAAATTAGAGGTGAAGGGGCCTGGGGTAAGCTAGAGGCAATAGAGCCTGGGGAAATTTAGAGGCAATGGGGCCTGGGGTAAGTTAGAGGCGAAGGGACCAGGGTAAGTTAGAGGCGAAGGGGCCTGGGGTAAGTTAGAGGCGAAGGGCCCAGGGTAAGCTAGAGGTGAAGGGGCCTGGGGTAAGTTAGAGGCGAAGGGCCAGGGGTAATTGCTAAACAGAATAAACAGACCGGAAGGAAGGGGGAGAAACATGATGGTTCTAGTAACAACAGATTCCATCATAGAGCAATAAAGAGATGTGACCTCATTTTACTTAGATCAGTACAGACAATGTCTAGGTACACAGAGAACAGGTTGGGGCATGAGGGTGACTGTGGTGGCAGAGAGGGTAATGTAGGGGGTTATAGAGTTATGTGGGATGGAGACAGGACACATAATAAACAAGGAGTGGTGGATGTAGCTGCTGAACTATTAGGAGATTTATGTCTTACCTGTTAAATCTCTTTCTTCGAGGTCCACAGGAGACACAGGGCAGATACTGGGTATAGGGTTGGAGGTCGAGTCCTGGCACCTAACAGGACAAACATTTTCCTCATGGCAGCCAAGGCTCCTCCTCCCCCTATGCTCCACCTCCTTCTCAGGCAGACAGTTTTATGTACCAAGCCCAAGGCAGGATCAAGGAAGGAAGGAAGGGAGGAAGGAAGAGGTTACACACAGAATGTCCAAATATACAGGGACAGAATACAAACCCAATCCACTGAAAGGGAGCAAAGTGAGCCAGTAGGTCCCAGATTCAGGACTGGAGAGTTCTGCGCCTGTCCTCCGGCAGGAAGACTCTCTGGTGAACCGAGTCCAAGAATGCCCCCAGATGGATCATTGACTGAGTAGGGATCAATGACTACTTGGGCCAGTTGATGAGCAAGCATTGTGACTGTAGGTGCTGCACTACCCTGAGAAGATGTTCTCGATGCACCTTCTGAGATTATGCCAAAATCCGAAGATTGTCTAAGTACCGTAAGATCCTGATGCCTTGTTGGCGAAGGCTGGCCCCCATGACCTTTGTGAGGACACGAGGAGCTGTGGAAAGTCCAAATGGCAGTGCTTCAAATTGAAAATGCCGGTCCTGGATTGCAAATCTCAGAATCCGTTGATGTTCTTGTCGGATGGGCACATGGAGGTACAGTATGCGTCCTGGATATCCAGGGATGAAATGAAGTTCCCTGGCTCGAGAACCAGGATGATGGACCTCAGTGTCTCCATGCAAAACCGTGGGATTCAAATTAATTTGTATAAGGTCTTCAAATTGCGAATGGGATGGTACGATCTCTGACATCTGGGGTCCTGTGCTATTACCCCAGATGTTAAGAGGGACCTGATGGAGTGTAGTAAGGCTGACCTTTTGACTGAGTCCTTTGGTAAATTTGTGGAAAAGGAGCTGGGAGGACTCCTTCGGAACATGAGGGCGTAACCCCTGGATACAACATCCTGCACCCAAAGATCTGTGGTGGTGCTCCGCCACATAGCCAAGAACCTCAACAGTCGACCTCCCACTCTGGGATCCCCCAGTTGGAGGTCCATCCCATCATGCGGAGGGTTTGTCGGCAGGCTTAGCCTCTGGTTTTCTAGTAGCCCAGGGCTGTTTGCCTCATTTGCCGGAGGCTCTGGGAGCCTGAAACTGAGTTCTTGAGAAACTCTGTCCTCTGCACTACCCTGAACCTGAAAGGACCAAAATATAGTAGAACTGGGGCAAGGGGCCAGAGCTGAAGGCAAAAAGGTGGTTTTGGAAGCTGCCACTGTGGTCACAATTTTGCCCAGTTTTGAACCAAATAGAACTGACCCCTCATAAGGCAAGGCTTCTAAAGCCCTTTTGGATTCGGAATCTGCTTTCCATGAATGGAGCCACATGGTCATCCTGGCTGCAACTGATGAGGCAGAAACCTTTGAGGCTAAGGTGGCCGCAGCAAGCGCCACCTCCCCTAAATACAAGTTGGCCTGATGTATATGTGAAACTAAAGGAAACAATTCCTCCCTTGCCATACCCATGGAGATGCCCACAGATAATGCATCTGACCATTCCACCAATGCCTTGGCTACCTATGCTGAGGACAAAGTAGGCCGCTTTGGTGCCTGAATGTAAATACATCAACTTTAAGAAATTCTCAATCTTCCTATCAGTCAGATCCTTAAGGGATTCTGTATTCGGGATGGGAAGTGTAGAGGACCTAACCAGCCATGCAATGTGAGCGTCGACCGGTGGGGAAGTCTCCCACTTACCCCTATCCTCAGATGACAGCGGGTACATAGAAGGTAAACATTTAGGAAGATGAAACTTATGGTTAAGCATCTATCAGGCTTCTGTCAACATACTGTATCCTCTAGTTGTTTAGACCTAGGAAACTGTGTAATTGCCTTCTTCCTGTGCTTGAACACCAGACCCTTTGAAACAAGAGCTTGGTCGTCCTCTTCCATGTTCAGAACCTCTTTAACTGATCACAAGATGGCGCCGGTGGAGTCGGCTGCCATCACAACTGCTCCTACTTAACTTCAGCTCCTTCACTTACTTCTACATACTTCAGCTTCGGCCAGCTCCACCCAGCGGTGGGCGGGCGGCGGGTAAAACGGCGGACGGACATCAGAAATAGAACCAGGGGGATAGTGAGGATAAAAGGTGCCTGGAAAATATTGCAGAGGACGACTTACCATCTTCCACCCTGCGCTACTGTACTGCACTGCTCTTCTCTGAGGTGGCGGCCATATTGGATTCTGGCGGAATACAGCTGGGGGGGGGGGAAATGGCGAGGATAGAGGTGCCTGGAGTTAGCCCCGGAGATATTGTGGAGACGGCTTCCCATCTTACTTCCCGCACTGCTGTACATTCTCTGAGGTGGCCATATTGGATACTGGCAGCACCATTCTACACCCGCTGGCACTCTCTCTCCCCATCCTGGGGGACACCATATATACCCCTCAGCTCACCATCAAATAGGGGCCCAAAATTGCAAAGCACTTTATGTGGTGGTGGCCATCTTGGATTCTGGCAGCCCTTCTGAGTGACATCCTCTGCCATCCTCTGCTCTCTCCTGGAGCTCTGTCGTCTCACCCCACTGCCCACAACTGCCACTCCAGTGAGGTGCCGCCCCCCCCCCCCCCAAGAAATTACAACAGCTGCAGCATCTGGCATCCTGCTGGTGCCTAATTAGCACAGCATATACAGGAAGTGAGGGTATCCCCCCCCCCACTCAGCAGGGAATCGGCATGGAGCTAATTCGTTACAGTAGAGATAATCTTATTGCTACTTGTGCACGATGTACTCAGAATTCGGCATTTTTAGTCCCGGATCCAAGCTGGCCGATTGAGATCCTGAGGGAGAACAAAGGACAGGAACCGAAGCGGCAGCCACGGGGGAAACAAGCCGGTGTTAGGAACAGGCTGAGAGCTCGGGCACACCGCACACTTCTGCTCGCCAACGTCCAGTCTCTGGAGAGCAAGCTCGACGACTTCAGGGCCAGGGTAAAGTTCCAGAGAGACAGTCAGGACTGCAATCTCCTCTGCTTCACCGAGACATGGCTAGACCCAGCGGTGCCGGACCACGCCACCCAGCCGGCTGAGAAAACTTTGCACAGTGGATGAACACCAGAAGATAACAATTTATTCAAGAAGAGAAATATTTTTTGATTTTTTTTTTTAAACTTAAACTTTTATTGATTAATTAGGGTAAAAAGAAGAGAGGACGTTGTCCTGTGCAAACTTTTAACATATAAGATCACACAGGACCCCCTTCTGCGACTTGTGAAAATATGTTAGAGGTTAAAATTGGACATACATACACACAACATATAGGGGGAAATTTACTAAGAATACGAATACAAAAAATCGTATTCTTACTACGAATCAATACGACTGCATACGGCTGTTTCAGCCGTATGCAAAGTCGTGTTCCGGAAAGGAATTTACAAAGAATCAGAATCATCTTTATTGGCCAGGTATACTTGCGTATGCTTGGAATTTTTTGTGGTAACAGTGCAGCATCAATCAGGGAACACAAAGGGGGTGGGAAGAGAGGCATAAACATACATCACATACATTTCACATGTATCTAGAAAAGTTTGAGTTAGTATTTGGTATGTTCAATACGGTTTAGTTGGTGGACAGCTATTGGGAAGAAGCCTTTTGTAGTTCTTGTCGTCTTTGCTGGGATGGACCTAAAACGTCTGCCTGACGGAAGGGGTTCAAACAGGTTGTGG
This sequence comes from Crinia signifera, assembly GCF_055691185.1. NCBI lineage: Eukaryota > Metazoa > Chordata > Amphibia > Anura > Myobatrachidae > Crinia > Crinia signifera. The sequence goes on from NC_139221.1 coordinate 335,744,057, forward strand.
CCAGGGTGTAGCTTGTCCGCCAAGATCTTTCCTGCATGCTTATTGACCCTGGCTAGGTATAGTTCTTGGACAGTGGGGAGCTCCGCCCCAATGATCTTTTCTGCCATCCTCACCACTCTTTGCAACCTTCGTCTATCATTCTCGTTTGCTCCTCCAAACCAGATTGTGATCGAGGAGCAAAGGACAGACTCTACTATGGCAGTGTAGAAGATGAGCAGCAGCTCCTGCGGGATGTTGATTTTCTTGAGTTGCCTTAGGAAGAACAACCGCTGCTGAGCCTTCTTGACAGTTGTAATGATGTTGGGACCCCATTTGAGGTCGCAGGAAATCTTTGTTCCTAGGAATTTGAAGGAGTCGACCCTCGACACTACTCTGTCAGATATTATGAGTGGGTGCATGGCATTTGGTTTCCTTCTGAAGTCCACCACCATCTCCACCGTTTTGAGGGGGTTGAGGTCAAGGTTGTTTCCGCTACACCATTTAGTTAGCCGATCCACCTCCTGTCTGTATGCCGACTCGTTTCCATCCATGATTAGGCCGATAACCGTTGTGTCGTCTGCAAATTTTATAATTTTTACTGACTGTTCTGCTGAGGTGCAGTTGTTTGTGTAGAGGGAGAAGAGCAGGGGGGAGAGGACACATCCTTGAGGGGCACCGGTGCTAATTGTGCATGTGTTTGACATGAATGCGCCTGCTTTCACCGCCTGTTTCCTTTCAGTCAGGAAGTCAGTGATCCAGGAGCATGTAGGTTTTGGGACTCCTAGTGAACGGAGTTTTGGCTCCAGGATGTGAGGGATGATAGTGTTGAATGCCGAGCTGAAATCAACAAATAGTATCCTTGCATAGGTGCCTGGACTGTCCAGGTGCTGTAGAATGTGGTGCAGCCCTAGGTTGACTGCATCCTCGACACTTCTGTTTGCTCGGTAGGCAAACTGCAGGGGGTCGAGGTGAGCATTTGTAACAACTCTCAGGTGGTTCAGCACCATACGTTCAAGCACTTTCATGACCACCGATGTTAGTGCAATCGGCCTGTAGTCATTGAGGTCTTTCGTAGTTGAGCTCTTGGGAACCGGGACGATAATTGAGCCTTTGAAGCAGGTGGGGACCTTGCACATTTCTAGTGAAGTGTTGAAAATCCTGGTAAAGATAGGGGCGAGCTGTGTTGCACAGGTCTTGAGGGCAGATGGAGACACTCCGTCTGGGCCTCCAGCTTTCCTAGGGTTGACCCTCTTGAACATTCCTTCTACCTCTGTTTGGTCCACCTGGAGAGTCTGGGGGTGGCAGTTTTGGAAGGAGGGTGGGCAAGCCGTGTTGCCCCAGTCAGGGGTAGGACTGATGCATGTAGCTTCCTTCTCGAACCTGCAGTAGAAATCGTTCAGCTCGTTCACTAGTTTCTGGTGCATGGTGGAGGGGGTTCGAGAGATCTTGTAGTTGGTTATAGCTTGCATGCCTCTCCAAGCTGACGCGGGGTCGTTGGTTGACAGGTTGTTCGCCAGCTTGTCTGAGAATCTTTTTTTTGCCAGCTTGATTTCCCGGATTATGAAGTTCCTGGCCTGTTTGTACAGGACAATATCACCACTGCGAAAGGCTTCTTCCTTTGCCCGACGGAGCTTCCTGAGTTGACCGCTGAACCATGGCTTGTTGTTGTTGAAGGTGCGTGCTGTTTTGATTGGCACGCACAGGTCCTCGCAGAAGCTGATGTAGGCTGTCACTGTGTCGGTCAGATCGTCTAGGTTTGTAGCGGAGGATTCAAAGACTCCCCAGTCTGTGCATTCGAGACAGGCCTGAAGCTTCATTTTGCCTCGTTTGTCCAGCTTTGACTGATCTGTCCACTGGTTTAGCTGACCTTAGCTTCTGGGTGTAAGTTGGTAGAAGGTGGACTATGCAATGGTCAGAGAGGCCCAGAGCTGCCCGGGGGATAGCCCGGTAGGTAGAGCAGTCAAATACGACTGCTTTGTAGCCTTCCGATGGAGTAATGATTCGTATTAGTGGCTGTATATACGACCGATAATACAAATTCGTACAGGCAGTCTGCAGCGAGTAAAAAAATAAATAAAGGTAAAATATATAAATAAAAAAACGGCGCGGGGTCCCCCCCCACAGCCGTAACCAGCACCAGGCTGAAAGAGCCGGGGCTGGTAATAAAAAAAAAAATCAGCAAACCCGGCAAATAGGGCTTCGCTGATTTTTTTTTAAAACCAGTCCCAGGTCCGGGGCTGGTTCCCAAAATTCGGGGGACAAAATAAATAGGGGTCCCCCGTATTTTAAGAACCAGCACCAAGGCCAAACCAGCCGGGGGACACTTATTAGATAAGGTCCCGCGGCCAAAACATTCATCCCTACTGACCAGTCAGCCTGGCCATGGGCCCCGGTGGAGTGGGGACCCCCCCAATAAAGGGATCCACCCCCTCCAGGACTTACCTGACCAGGCTGAAGCCTGGTGCTGTCCCCGGTGACCCTGTGCGGTGGTCACCGGGCTGATCTTTGTGTAAAAATAAGAATAAACTATTGTTTAATACTGTGGAACTATGAGTCCCAGCAAGCCTCCCCCGCAAGCTGGGACTTGGAGAACCACAAGTCCCAGCATGCGGGGCATTAAAGGGCCTGCTGGCACTTGTAGTTCCACAGTAGTAAAAATAGTCAAATAAACACACTGACACACACGATAAATAAAGCTTTATTACATCCAAAGCCCACACATACTGATACTTGAGCCCGTAGGTAGGTCCCTGGGTCCGGTGCTCCTGGGTCCGGGCCTCCAGGGTCCAGGTCCAGGGCTCCAGGGCTGAAGTCTGGGGTCCTGGATCCGAAGAAATCCATGGGGGACCTGTGGAAGGAAATCCAACTCACCAAACTCCTCCTGCGAAGATCTATCCTCTTTGATAAGTTGTTTAAAGGATTAATTTACAAAAATTATTTTTGAAATTGTTGTTTATTATTAATTTTTTTCTTTTATTTCCTTAGAACGTTATCCCCGAGCAGGATGTTACGCCTCAGGTGGAGACGGAGACAGAGGACCCTGTGGAGGTATCACCTTCAGTGACTCCTTCAAAGAAACAATGGAGGAAGCAACCCTCCCAGGGGACCTGCTGTGTTGCATCCTGCGCGGCTCCTTTTTTTAAGCACGCGGAGGAACTCCTAAAAAGGCCCCCGGATGACTTTCAAAAATTTGGAAACCATATCGCCAGTGAGTGCAGGAAGATGGATCCGGAACAGTTCCGCATCCTCAAGCGCATTGTTCATTGCGGATTGGCACGCGCATCAGATAAAAACTTATCTGATGAGTGTGACATTGCGCCATTAGCAATGCGTCCCCGGCAAATGCCCACATAGCACCCCTACCTATATCACCGCCCCATGCACAGTGTGTCGGGTATTCCTCCGCCTCCTCAGACATCATATTATGCGCCTGGGCCGTCCACACAATCATCCACCATCACTCAATCCAGCACATTGCCTGGTGGCATGTACTCAGCTTTGCTTTGCTGAGTACACAATCCCCCCCACCAGATGAGGATGTGTATTACCAATGAATTTGATTTAATTGGCTTTCATAATATTCTGCGTTCAGTTTTTATGCTTAAAAAAAGGTTTCTGTTCTTCTCATTGGTGCCTGTTCAATAATAAATTTCATATGTTTGTAATACCGCAATTTTTGGCTTTGTAGATTTCCTCGGTACTGTGCTAATGAACGTTGTGATGATTTCCTTTACTATCTACTGTATCACATGTTTGCTTCTTCTTCTGTACACATGGAAAGTCTACAGCATTGTTTCGTGCCTTACCTGTAACTATCTGTTCGTGTGTGCCTGATTCCTTTTTCACATGTTATAGTAGTTAATCGTCAGAGGCAGTCGTCTCAGTTTTTGCAATGAATCGTGTCCAGAATTTATTTAATTTTGTTTTCAGTAAATTTTTATAAAGTTAAATAATGTGTGGAGTCTTATTTTTAATAAATATATTTGTAAGGTATTATGAAATGTTTATCATATTATTAAAATGTTGTTAAAACATGTAGAGTGACAAGAATTCTGCTGGTACATTATTAACGGTGGCCACACAACTGCCGATTTGTTTCAAATTTTACCAGAACCGTTGGTTCTGGCCGTAAATTCTTTACACATTGGCAGGTGTATGATGTCCAATAACATCAGATGCGCCTTCCTAGGCGCATCTGATCTCAGTCTGGTGAGACCGCCCGACTTTGGTCAACCCCCAGGGGGTGGTCTGGGCAGCGTGGGCGCAGTACGGGGTCAGGGATCTACTGCGAGGCTGGTAGTCCAACTCCAGTCCGCTATGTATGTGGCGCGCAGGATGGACAATGGGGACAGTGGTAGCGTTTATGTTGAAAAAAATCAAAACACAAACCTTCCACTCGTTGCCTGGGGAGATATAGCTCCAAGGGAAATAGATTTGAACAAACAAATACCATTTATTCCATGTAAATATTGGCACATCAAATGTCAAATGGTATGAACTTGCCTTGGGAACTGGTATGGGAGCTCAGAGGAAAATAGGGTTGAATTGTCTTTCAGACAAGTCAGGCAAAAATGTGTTCACCGTTAATATTTGGAATCGTAACATTGAAAACAGATATCTTACTTAAAATTTTGAAGATTTGTTTTTTTATTAATAAGAGAATGATTTTAACTTATTAACACAATGAAATACTATGTTGAAAAATTAATACACTTATTGCTGTGAAAACCAAATATTTAGAAAAGTGGTTATAATTGATTCTTGGTAATAAAAACATAATTTACAATGCAAACTGTATTTATTGAACTATAGCAAGAAAAATCATGGCCTCTTAAAAAATCATTTCAAGAAATGGATTGGTCCTTCCATGGGACAGATCCAATCCCATTGAAAAATCTCATATACTGGTCTCGAACATTTCTGGCTGATGTGGAACCATGGGCAGATGTGTTGTCAATAAAGTTGTCCAGTGGTCAATTTTCAATGGTTTCAGCAGTTGTATCTGAGACATATTGTATTGATGATCTTCTTATAGAGGGTGTGGTTTGCTTCAAAAAATGATGGAGGGCACAGACAGCGAGAACTACTTTGTCAGTTTTCTCTGGTGTCAAATCTAGAGTGGTGTGAAACACCCTAAATCGACTGCAGAGTATACCAAAGGAATTTTCAATTACCCTGCGTGCCCGTGACAGTCTATAATTGAAAATTATTTTTTTTCCTTGTCTAGAGATCTTTAACCCCTTCCTGACAGAGCCAGTTTTTGCGTTCCTGACAGAGCCCTTTTTTTCAAATCTGACATGTCTCACTTAAGTGGGGATAACTTTTTTTTGCTTTTACTTATCCCAGTGATTTTGAGATTGTTTTTTCGTGACACATTGTACTTCAAATTAGTGGTAAATTTGGGTCGATACAGTCTGTGTTTTTTTGTGAAAAATACCAAAATATCGTGAAAAAATGGAAAATTTAGCAATTTGCAAAATGTTAAATTTTCTGCTTGTGAGACAAATAATCATACCACTCAAAATAGTTAATAACTAACATAGACCATATGTCTACTTTATGTTTCCATCATTATTTCAACTTTCTTTTCATTTTTTTGGACACTAGGAGGCTTACAATATGAATAGCAAATTCTCAAATTTTCATGAAAATTTCAAACACTGATTTTTTTAGGGACCAGTTCAGTTCTGATGTGACTTTGAGGGACTTGTATGTGAGACACCCCCATAAATGATACCATTTCAAAAACTGCACCCCTCACAGTATTCAAAACAGCATTTTGGAAGTTTGTTAACCCTTTAGGTGTTTCACAGGAATTAAAACAAAGTGTAGGTGAAATTTCAAAATTTCATTTTTTTTGCAGATTTGCAATTTTAATACATTTTTCTAAGAAACACAGTACATTTTACTAGAGAAATGTGACTAAAAATTGATTCCCCCAATTCTTTTGTTTTCATAAATATCCTATATGTGGCCCTAGTGTGCACGTTGACCAAACCACAGGCTTCATAATAGAAGGAGCACCTACTTGATTTTGGAGCCTCCTTTTTATGAGATTATTTTTTAGGCACCATGTAGGTTTCTAGGCACCATAAGATGCTAAAAGTTAGGAACCCCCCCACAAGTGACCCCATTTTGCAAACTACACCCCTCAGGGAATTCATCTAGGGGTATAGTGTACATTTCAAACCCCCAGGGGTTTCACCAATTTTGATACAACTGGGCAGTGAAAATGAAAAATTAAATTTTTTACACAAAAATGCAGTTCTGGCTCAAAATTTTTCATTTTCACAAGGAATGAAGGAGAAAAAGCACCCCAAAATCTGTGCCCCAATTTCTCCCGAGTACGTCAATGCCTCACATGTGACCAAAAAATACCAGTTGGGTGCATGGCAGGACTCAGAAGGGAAGGAGTGATTTTTGGATTTTGCAGCTCAGATTCTGGTGGAATTTTGGTGGGTGCTATGTCGCATTAGCAAGACCCCCCAAGCACCAATACAGTGGAACCCCCCCACAAGTCACCCCATTTTGCAAAGTACACCCCTCAGGGAATTCATCTAGGGGTATAGTGTACATTTCAAACCCCCAGGGGTTTCACCAATTTTGATACAAGTGGGCAGTGAAAATGAAAAAATACATTTTTTTACACAAAAATGCAGTTCTGGCTCAAAATTTTTCATTTTCAGAAGGTATGAAGGAGAAAAAGCACCCCAAAATCTGTGCCCCAATTTCTCCCGAGTACGGCAATGCCTCACATGTGACCAAAAAATACCAGTTGGGTGCATGGCAGGACTCAGAAGGGAAGGAGTGATTTTTGGATTTTGCAGCACAGATTTTGGTGGAATGAATGGTGGGTGCTATGTTGCACCAATACAGTGGAACCCCCCCACAAGTCACCCCATTTTGCAAAGTACACCCCTCAGGGAATTCATCTAGGGGTATAGTGTACATTTCAAACCCCCAGGGGTTTCACCAATTTTGATACAAGTGGGCTGTGAAAATGAAAAAATACATTTTTTTACACAAAAATGCAGTTCTGGCTCAAAATTTTTCATTTTCAGAAGGTATGAAGGAGACAAAGCACCCCAAAATCTGTGCCCCAATTTCTCCCGAGTACGGCAATGCCTCACATGTGACCAAAAAATACCATTTGGGTGCATGGCAGGACTCAGAAGGGAAGGAGTGATTTTTGGATTTTGCAGCTCAGATTCTGGTGGAATTTTGGTGGGTGCTATGTCGCATTAGCAAGACCCCCCAAGCACCAATACAGTGGAACCCCCCCACAAGTCACCCCATTTTGCAAAGTACACCCCTCAGGGAATTCATCTAGGGGTATAGTGTACATTTCAAACCCCCAGGGGTTTCACCAATTTTGATACAACTGGGCAGTGAAAATGAAAAAATACATTTTTTTACACAAAAATGCAGTTCTGGCTCAAAATTTTTCATTTTCAGAAGGTATGAAGGAGACAAAGCACCCCAAAATCTGTGCCCCAATTTCTCCCGAGTACGGCAATGCCTCACATGTGACCAAAAAATACCATTTGGGTGCATGGCAGGACTCAAAAGGGAAGGAGTGATTTTTGGATTTTGCAGCTCAGATTCTGGTGGAATTTTGGTGGGTGCTATGTCGCATTAGCAAGACCCCCCAAGCACCAATACAGTGGAACCCCCCCACAAGTGACCCCATTTTGCAAACTACACCCCTTAGGGAATTCATCTAGGGGTATAGTGTACATTTCAAACCCCCAGGGGTTTCACCAATTTTGATACAACTGGGCTGTGCAAATGAAAAATTACATTTTTTTACACAAAAATGCAGTTCTGGCTCAAAATTTTTCATTTTCAGAAGGTATGAAGGAGAAAAAGCACCCCAAAATCTGTGCCCCAATTTCTCCCGAGTACGGCAATGCCTCACATGTGACCAAAAAATACCATTTGGGTGCATGGCAGGACTCAGAAGGGAAGGAGTGATTTTTGGATTTTGCAGCTCAGATTCTGGTGGAATTTTGGTGGGTGCTATGTCGCATTAGCAAGACCCCCCAAGCACCAATACAGTGGAACCCCCCCACAAGTCACCCCATTTTGCAAAGTACACCCCTCAGGGAATTCATCTAGGGGTATAGTGTACATTTCAAACCCCCAGGGGTTTCACCAATTTTGATACAAGTGGGCAGTGAAAATGAAAAATTACATTTTTTTACACAAAAATGCAGTTCTGGCTCAAAATTTTTCATTTTCAGAAGGTATGAAGGAGAAAAAGCACCACAAAATCTGTGCCCCAATTTCTCCCGAGTACGGCAATGCCTCATGTGTGACCAAAAAGTGGCAGGACTCAGAAGGGAAGGAGTGATATTTGGATTTTGCAGCACAAATTCTGGTGGAATGATGGTGGGTGCTATGTCGCATTAGCAAGACCCCCAAAGCACCAATACAGTGGAACCCCCCCACAAGTGACCCCATTTTGCAAACTACACCCCTCAGGGAATTCATCTATTGGTATAGTGTACATTTCAAACCCCCAGGGGTTTCACCAATTTTGATACAAGTGGGCAGTGAAAATGAAAAATTACATTTTTTACACAAAAATGCAGTTCTGGCTCAAAATTTTTCATTTTCAGAAGGAATGAAGGAGACAAAGCACCCCAAAATCTGTGCCCCAATTTCTCCCGAGTACTGCAATGCCTCACATGTGACCAAAAAATATCAGTTGGGTGCATGGCAGGACTCAGAAGGGAAGGAGTGATTTTTGGATTTTGCGGCTCAGATTCTGGTGGAATGAATGGTGGGTGCTATGTGGCATTAGCAAGACCCCCGAAGCATGGTGAAATTATGAACCTAATAATCCATAGATGTGTGGTATATTTTAAAACACTCCTTTATACATAGGCCGGGTTTGTCGGGGCAAGTGTCACACTGGAAAATAGTTTGCTTTCTTATTCCCTTTTTATAGCAAACTTTGCACCTTTTTTGTGTCCTGCCCTTTTTTCCAGTGGAGGGGATTTCATCAGGAAAATGCTGCCCTGGTACAATACAGGGGCCAGTACTAGAAGTACTGGGGCCCTCTGCCTGCTGGTTCCCAAATATTAGGCCCTTTATGACTTCCTCTTGAAAGTGCATAAATGTCCCCCTCTGGCCGGTAGAACGGAATAGCACGTAAGCGTTATACAGTGCCATCTGGATGATATACACGGCCACCTTCTTGTACCAGATTTTTGTTTTCCGCAGGGCACTATACGGCTTCAGTACCTGATCTGAAAGATCCACTCCGCCCATGTACCTATTGTAATCCAGGATACAATTAGGTTTTGAGGTGTGGGTACTGGTACCTCGTACAGGGATGGAGGTGGTACTGTCTCCATGAATTGTTGTCAGTATAAGGACATCCCTCTTGTCCTTATATTTGACCAACAACATATTATCGGTGCATATTCCCCTGCTTTCACCCCTTCTCATTACTTGGGCAATGTGCGTTTTTGGGAGGCCTCTTTGGTTCTTGCGCACAGTACCGCAAGCTGCTGTACCTCTTGAACCAAGGGCCTTAAACAGGGGGATGCTAGTGTAAAAGTTATCCACATAGAGGTGATAACCTTTATCCAGGAAGGGGTGCACTAAATCCCAGACAATTTTTCCACTAACACCTACGAGGGAGGGGGGGCATTCTGGCGGTTCAATTCTTGAATCCTTCCCTTCATATACCCTAAACCTGTGAGTGTACCCTGAGGTGCTTTCACACAGCTTATACATTTTTATGCCATACCTTGCCCTCTTACTGGGAAGGTACTGGCGGAATTTAACCCTTCCTTTAAAATGTATAAGGGACTCGTCAATGCAAATAAATTTTTCAGGGATGTACATCTCTGCAAATTTGGCACTGAAATGATCAATGACCGGCCTGACTTTGAATAGCAGGTCAAAGGTGGGATCATCTCTGGGTGGGCACTGTGCATTATCGGTGTAATGTATAAATTTAAGAATTGTCTCAAAACGAGTCCGGGTCATGGCCATACGGTAAAATGGGGTGCTGTACAGAACATCTGTACTCCAATATTGCCTAATTTCTGGCTTTTTTACTATGCCCATATGAAACACCAGACCCCAAAACGTCATCATCTCTACTGCATCTACAGGGGTCCACCTAGCAAATGATGACGTGGGGTTTTGAGCAATAAACTGCTGGGCATATAAATTAGTTTGGTCCACCATTAAATTTATAAAATCATCAGAGAAAAATAATTTGAAAAAGTCAATTTCTCTGAGACCTGTGGAATCAAATTGGATTCCTGGCATGGCCAAAAACTCAGGAACCTGGGGCTCAAAATTGTCTGGTGGTGGGGTCCATACGAGATCAATTATTGGGGGGGGGGGTCTCAGCTGCTCTACGGGGGCGTCTTTGAGGGGGTCCCTCATCACCAGAGGAGGAAGAGGAGCTTAAGACGAATCCTTCAAATTCCCCGCTTCCCTCACTGGCTGTGTCAGAGTCAGAGGCAAGCATGGCATATGCCTCCTCCGCTGAATACATTCTTCTGGATGACTGGGATGACATTTGGGATGACATTTGGGATGACATTTTTATTTTTGTGTTACTGGTAGTGAAATGTTTCAACACGTGTATAGTGTAGGGGGGGGTACAAACTTTATTTCAACCCGGGGGGTATGTAGTGTGTAGTGTGTATGTAGTGCAGAAAAAAAAAATACTTTATACAGGAATTTGATCCCAATATAAAAAAAAAATTGAAGGGGTTAAAAAAAATAAATTGAAGGGGTTAAAAAAAAAAAATTTGAAGGGGTTAAAAAAAAAAAAAAAAGGTCCTGCGCCAAAAATTGAGCACAGATGTTGGTCAGTAAACTGAACAGCGCTCAAAGGCAACAGGAATTTGATCAAAAAAAAAAAATAGATCAACCCTGTGCCGAAAAAGCTGATCAGTGATGTACGTCACTGATCAGCGCACAGTGGCCACAGGACACCCACAAAATCACAGTGTGTGTAAAAAAAAATTAAAAAAAGACCACACAAAAACAAAAAAGGTGATCAGTGATGCGACACTGATTACCAGTGAGGGGCAGCAGGTGCACAACCTTTGGTGCAACTGGCAGCAACTGACAGGTATATATATAAAAAAAAAAAACCCCTGCGCCCCCAAAAAGTTGCTGATCAGCACAGTTATACTGATCAGCACAAAAGGGGGGGTAGCAGCCACAAAATATACACTCTCTATCACTCTCTGTCACTATCTCTCTCTATCTCTCTATCTCTCACTATCTCTCACTATCTATCACTCTAGGACACTGCAGCAGCAGCAGTTATTGACAGTTGACAGTTATATGTATAAAAAAAAAACCTGCACCCCCAAAAAGGGGGGGTAGCAGACACAAAATATACACTCTCTATCACTCTCTGTCACTATCTCTCTCTATCTCTCACTATCTATCACTATCTATCACTCTATGACACTGCAGCAGCAGCACTGACAGTTATATATATAAAATTAAACCCCTGCACCCCCAAAAAGGGGGGGTAGCAGACACAAATCTCTCTATCTCTCTACCTCTCACTATCTATCACTATCTATCACTATCTATCACTGTATGACACTGCAGCAGCAGCACTGACAGTTATTTAAACCCCTGCACCCCCAAAAAGGGGGGGTAGCAGACACAAAATATAGCTCTCTCTGTCACTATCTCTCTATCTCTCTCTATCTCTCTCTCTATCTCTCTATCACACTGCAGCAGCAGCAGGAAGTCCCAAGAAGTCAGATCCAGGAAGCGTCCAGCACGCTACAAGCAGTGATCAGGTGATCAGGTAAGGTATTTGCAAGGATCAGGTAAGTATTAGGCAAGGATCAGGTCGGTATCACGGCAGACAGGCACGGTGACCGTTCTGCACGCTATTCCAGACCGGAATGGCGTCTGCAGCGCAGTCACCGTTAGTTTAAATGTCGCGCCTTGGCTGTGATTGGTCCGTGGGTCCCACGGACCAATCACAGCCTTGGGGGCAGGTGGGGTGAGGGTGGGGTGAGGTGTCATCGTCACCGATGACCCCCTCATGCCCCCTGACGCCCGGCGGTGATTGACACCTGTGTTACCGAGCGTCTGATTCGCTGGTAACACAGGAAAACGCTGTGAATGGCTGTTCACACTGAACAGCCAATCACAGCGATCGCCGACGGGGGGGCGGCATCGCAGCCCCCCCTGGGCATGCAGGGACATGTCTGCTGTCAGGGACAGCAGACATCGTCCCTCTGTCACTGCATCTCGAGACGCAGTGACAGTTTAAAGTCATGACGTACATTTATGCCATGTGTCGGGAAGTACATCCCGGCCATGACGTAAATGTACGTCAAATGTCGGGAAGGGGTTAAGGAAATGGCTTTAGGAGGTGCTCTTCAAAGGAAAAGGCCTCGTCGGCAACAAATGTAAAATTAAGGCCGAATTTGCATTCATTAACACTTGGCAAATGGAATGTATTTTCTTTGAGCCTTTCATAAAATGTTGTAGATTTAAATGTGCCGCCATCGGAAGAACGGCCATTGGTACCCACTGAAAGGTAAATAAATTCATAATTCGAATTGGCAATAGGCATCTGTACTGAAATATCCTTTATAATTGTAAAACATGGAACCACTATTGGCTGGTGGCTTAATTCTGACATGTTTGCCGTCGATAGCTCCTCCGCAATTTGAAAATTGCCAGCATTCATCGAACCCCTGGGCCAATTGCATCCATTGTTCTGTATTTTTAGGAAACTAGATGAAATAAGGGTAAAAGGTTGTGATTACACTCTCTTGTAACAATTTTTTTTAAATTATAAAGTCTATATATATATATATATATATATATATATATATATCTATCTATTTGGAGACTGGCACTCCACCCAACTGTTCAGGGGTTACTTTGCTCAAAGGACTGTATCACTGTATGTGATTTCCGCACCAGAATGGCCCAACACAGAATGGCAATTAGACATGCCCTCGAAGAAAAGGACATTGACCAGCCTGTGGCCAGACATTTTAAGGAAAAACGTCATTCCCAGGCCAGCCTGTCATACAAAATCATTGACCATGTCCCTTGGTCCAAAAGAGGAGGAAACAGAGAGAAAAAATTGTTACAATTGGAAGCCCAGTGGATACATCGGCTAAACACTGTAGCCCCGATGGGCTTGAACAAACACTTGTCTCTGGCCTGTTTCCTCTAAGCATATGTAAACTGCATGCCTCCTCTATTGTACTTTGTCTCTCTCTTCCTCTACCCTCCCTTTCCATCCTGCAGTGGATCCATTGGATATCCATCATATCTGCTTTATATTTTCGTATTGCCTAAATGTATTTGCATTATCTGTTACAGGTATAGTAGAATAGCAGAGACCATTTCACCGCCCTGTGGCTGTCGACAGTCAAGTTTCCCTTTTGCCGGGATATCCCTCATCATTTCGCAGCGTGCTGATTTTTTCCAGTTGCCCCAATTTTTCAAGCCCTGCATCATGACCTTATAACCCTGTCTGGCAGCCATGCAAATTGCATACTAAAAGAATCTTTTTTTTCATAACCAACACTGTCAACATAGGTCTTTTAAACCTTTTTTGGCAGCCATACAAATCCCACAGATATATTCAAAATATTTGTCCCACAGTCGACACTGTCAACACAGGCCTTTCAAACTTCTTTTGCAGGCACCAGTCATCCACCATATTTTTCTCGTTTTGTTTACACAACACTTACAAGTTTCTTTAGCCGACACAATTGGATGTCGACACGGGTGCAGTTGACTCAGTTTGTCATGGATAGGACAAGTTACCCAGAGCTTTGGTGCAGTGGTGCCCTCAGCTCTTGTCTTGGTTTGCATAGCAAACCACTTCATCGGGACCACCACATCTTACGTAGTGTGCTGCCCTGAATAGGTCGACATGCTTTAGCAAAATGACATGCCGACAACAGCTAACTTTAATCCAGTGCCCCGGAGAACGATGTTGTTTTTAACCATGTATTGTGTTTATGTGTTTTTCTTCGAGATTGTACTCAGTATACCCACATCTTAGCTCAGTGTTCTTTTTTTAAACACTGTCATCTTGTTTACTATGCAGTAGATTATTCTCACGTTTTTTATATTTACTTCACAGACCATACCATCGGGAGTTCCCGGACAGCCCAGCCGCTATGGTAACGACGCTACCAACTGACAACATCCGTCAGCGGTACGTCTGTGGCTTAGCAACCATGACGCTCCCCTAGATGGGCGTGTTTTACAACTGAACCGCTGCCGCCGATCACCTAGGTGATCGAGTGACGTCATTGGAAAGCGCGAAGCCATCTCGGCCGGGCTGCTCTGGAGCCCAGCTAGTAAGTGTTTGGTCATTTATTCACTATGTATATATGCAGGCTCTTGTACAGTTGTTCCTTTTATGCCTCTGTTCTTGAAAAAAGTCTGAACAAAGACTGAAACGTTGAACCACGTCAGCGGGTCCCTGTGTGGAATTATTTATTTCGTCTTTGACGTCCTATGAGTGCTGCCACTTCCACTTGTTATATATATATATATATATATATTTTTATATAGATAGATAGATAGAGAGAGAAAGACGCAGAGAGAGAGAGACAAGAGACAAGAGAGAGACAAATGCCAAGCACTTGCAAGAGTGTTTATGAAAATGGTTTAACACTAATGAAGAATTAGTTTACAGTAACCATGGTGACGCGTCTACAAATTGCGTCTTAGTTTGTGGAAGGTCTGTCCTCAGTGCCCTACTGCGGGTAATATACAGGGTAGAGAAATTGCCACTTTGCAATATTTATAGTATCAGAGCCACACATCACTTAGTTGTAGTCTCTAACGAGTCCAGGAAGTGACGTGACGCCGCTCCTTCGGCATCATTGGATGATAGGTGCATTGCCGTCTTATCATTTGTGGCTTGGGCTGTCACGTCACTTCCGGTACCTCGTATTGTGGCTCAGTGGAACGCAGGAAGTTCCGTTCTCCGCATCCAAGGGGCATAAATATATGAGTGAATGGAACGCAAAATGTAAATAAGGCCGTCACATTACTCCCAATGGTGAATGCTGCGGCTCAATGGAATGCAGACAACTAAAACTCCCTGCGTCCATGAAACGCAAGCATATGCGTGAATGGAACGCAAAACATTGGTAGTTTAATTCATTCATTGGAGACCCTTCATTGGTACAGGACAAAAATGTAGAGTTATATAGTACAGATTTTATCAGAAAAAAGGAACATATAAACCTCTAAAAGAGACAGGTATTTGGATACATATATATAAAAAGATCACATATATATATATATAATATGATAACCAAAAAACTAAATAAATTTGATATTCATTAAGGAAATACATAGATAGATATCCATAATATGGAGTGAAGAAGACAGTATCATGATCGATCTCAATATTATTTGTTCATTTTTAGGAACTAATAATAGAAAAGGTTGGGGGGGGGGACAAAGAGGTAATAAGCTTAGTTCCCCAGTGGGTCCTGGAGCAGGCAGTTATGTTAAATTTGTATCCCAAGGTAGGTTCTATCATCACTTTTATAAAGGGCGAGGACAAAAAGACAAAAAAATATATAATATATAAGGATTAAGACTCATGTGGGTCTCCTGAATTTTTTAGAGGACAACATTGAGTTCCATTTGTTCATTGAGGCCATTTGGGTATAATAAGTTATGTTTGAATATCCAAAAAATCTCCTGGCTGCACAGGGTCTTAAACCTATTTCCTCCACGTTTTGTAACTTTAATGTGTTCTAGTCCCAGGAGTCTTAGATGTTTTGGGTCACTTTCATGATGTTCAATGAAATGTCTAGAGACACTATGGAGTAGATTTTTATTTATGATATTCCTACGATGTTCAAGGAACCGCACACGTAGAGGTCTCGTAGTACGGCCCACATATTTAAGTCCGCAACTACAGGACAATAGATACATCACATATTCGGTGTTGCAATTTATGAAACCTCTTATTTCCATTGTTTTTTTGTCTCCTTCAATCATAATTGTTTTTATTTTGTTTTGAATGAAATTACAGGTGATGCATGAATTCCTCCCACACTTAAAACACCCATTGGGTTTGGGGTTTAGCCAGCTGTTATTGGCTATATCCATATTTTTTATTTCAGTAATTTCTTTCAATTCACTGGGAGCTACGATGGTTTTTAGAGATTTGTTCTTTCTAAAGATGAAAGTGGGTTTATCAGGCAGTATAGTATGAAATGTACTGTCTTGCCTAAGGATATTATAATTTTTGTTAATTATATTTATAATATCCTTGTATTGTGAATTGAATGTGGAAATGAAAGGTAATTTATCATTTTCTTTCTCTTTTTCCCCCTGTTCATTATTCTTTTTTGTATTTTTGTTTTTATTTCTATCCATCCTTAACAATGAGACACGATCACAGTTCCTGACCTCTTCTATTGCTCCTTTTACAAGATACTCGGGGTATCCTCCCGAAATAAAGGCCTTTCCCAGATCACATGCTTGGTTTTCAAAGGAATCCAAGTTGGAGCAATTGTGTCTTAACCGAAGCATTTGCCCCTTGGGAATGTTTTTCTTCCACGATGGGTGATGCATACTATTAAAATGCAGATACGAATTGGTGTTAACTTCTTTTCTAAAGTTGGAAGTATGGATTTGGCCATCTTTGATAGTCAGACTAATGTCCAGGAAGTCTATCGTGTTCTGGTGAAAGGTGTGAGTGAATTTGAGATTAAAGGAATTAGAATTTAAGTGTGAAACAAAAGAAAGTGCAGTGGGTAAATCCCCATCCCAAATAATAAACAGATCATCAATGTAACGGCCATACAGGACCAGGTTCGCATCCCAGCCGCCCCTCCACACAAGTTGGTCCTCGACCTCCCCCATGTAGAGGTTGGCATAGCTGGGCGCAAACCCCCACCCCCGCTAATTTATTTTCTTTATTTGTAGAACTAAACAGATACATTCGCACACTTTGTAGGCAAAAATATTTTGCAAATAAAAAACTTAACAAGATGGGCGAAAATGCAATCCCAATTGTTTTGGATAGTCAGGATGATGAGACACTAGTGACACTAGTAGCCCTTCTGGATGAAAATTCGATAACAACAGAAAGTGAGAATCCGAAAAACAACAAAAAATACTTTGATATTGATACATCCTCAATAAAACATAGATCAGATTTTTTTCCGATAAAGGCAAAAGGAACTCACATAGAGAGTTTTTAGAAATTAACTCTAGAAGACTTCAAAACATTATGTTCAAACAATAATAAGAGGAAGAACTTTAATATTAATCTAACTAGACGGGAGAAAAATCTGCTTGAGAAACTGATGAAAGACAAAACAGTAATAATAAAACAGGCAGATAAGGGGGGGGGGATCATCATACAGGATAGAAATTACTATGTACAGGAAGCATATAGACAAATGGACGACGTTAGTATTTACCGCAGACTGCATACTGATCCAACTCTGGAATTTACCAGAGAACTAAAAACTTTACTTGATCAAGCTTTGACAAACAACATTATATCAAAGGAAGAATACCGCTTCCTATTTGTGGAACACGCAGTCATTCCGGTTTACTACCATCTTCCAAAAATTCACAAATCCCTCACATCACCCTCGGGCCGTCCTATTATTTCAGGTGTTGGGTCTCTGTCTTCAAATCTTTCCCACTATGTGGACACTCATCTCCAACCACGAGTTCCCACACTGAGGTCATACATCAAGGACACAAATCATTTTCTAAATCTAATCAGCCTAATAAAATGGAAAAACTCTTACGCATTTATGACTCTTGACGTACAGAGTTTGTACTCTAATATTCCCCACAAATTGGGTGTGGAAACTGTGAAGAAGAGATTGTGTTCTGATGATGACCTTAGTGTGGATCACACCAATTTTATTTTGGATTCCATTGAGTTTATTCTTAGTCACAACTATTTCACTTTTTTGGGGACTTTTTATCTTCAGGTGATGGGGACGGCCATGGGGACCAGGTTTGCACCAAGCTATGCCAACCTCTACATGGGGGAGGTCGAGGACCAACTTGTGTGGAGGGGCGGCTGGGATGCGTACCTGATCCTGTATGGCCGTTACATTGATGATCTGTTTATTATTTGGGATGGGGATTTACCCACTGCACTTTCTTTTGTTACACACTGAAATTCTAATTCCTTTAATCTCCAATTCACTCACACCTTTCACCAGAACACGATAGACTTCCTGGACATTAGTCTGACTATCAAAGATGGCCAAATCCATACTTCCAACTTTAGAAAAGAAGTTAACACCAATTCGTATCTGCATTTTAATAGTATGCATCACCCATCGTGGAAGAAAAACATTCCCAAGGGGCAAATGCTTCGGTTAAGACGCAATTGCTCCAACTTGGATTCCTTTGAAAACCAAGCATGTGATCTGGGAAAGGCCTTTATTTCGAGAGGATACCCTGAGTATCTTGTAAAAGGAGCAATAGAAGAGGTCAGGAACTGTGATCGTGTCTCATTGTTAAGGATGGATAGAAATAAAAACAAAAATACAAAAAAGAATAATGAACAGAGGGAAAAAGAGAAAGAAAATGATCAATTACCTTTCATTTCCACATTCAATTCACAATACAAGGATATTATAAATATAATTAACAAAAATTATAATATCCATAGGCAAGACAGTACACTTCATAGTATACTGCCTGATAAACCCACTTTCATCTTTAGAAAGAACAAATCTCTAAAAACCATCCTAGCTCCCAGTGAATTGAAAGAAATTACTGAAATAAAAAATATAGATATAGCCAATAACAGCTGGCTAAACCCCAAACCCAATGGGTGTTTTAAGTGTGGGAGGAATTCATGCATCACCTGTAATTTCATTCAAAACAAAATAAAAACAATTATGATTGAAGGAGACAAAAAAACAATGGAAATAAGAGGTTTCATAAATTGCAACACCGAATATGTGATTTATCTATTGTCCTGTAGTTGCGGACTTAAATATGTGGGCCGTACTACGAGACCTCTACGTGTGCGGTTCCTTGAACACCGTAGGAATATCATAAATAAAAATCTACTCCATAGTGTCTCTAGACATTTCATTGAACATCATGAAAGTGACCCAAAACATCTAAGACTCCTGGGACTAGAACACATTAAAGTTACAAAACGTGGAGGAAATAGGTTTAAGACCCTGTGCAGCCAGGAGATTTTTTGGATATTCAAACATAATTCATTATAACCAAATGGCCTCAATGAACAAATGGAACTCAATGTTGTCCTCTAAAAAATTCAGGAGACCCACATGAGTCTTAATCCTTATATATTATATATTTTTTTGTCTTTTTGTCCTCGCCCTTTATAAAAGTGATGATAGAACCTACCTTGGGATACAAGTTTAACATAACTGCCTGCTCCAGGACCCACTGGGGAACTAAGCTTATTACCTCTTTGTCCCCCCCCCAACCTTTTCTATTATTAGTTCCTAAAAATGAACAAATAATATTGAGATCGATCATGATACTGTCTTCTTCACTCCATATTATGGATATCTATCTATGTATTTCCTTAATGAATATCAATTTATTTAGTTTTTTTGGTTATCATTATATATATATATATATATATATATATATATATGTGATCTTTTTATATATATGTATCCAAATACCTGTCTCTTTTAGAGGTTTATATGTTCCTTTTTTCTGATAAAATCTGTACTATATAACTCTACATTTTTGTCCTGTACCAATGAAGGGTCTCCAATGAATGAATTAAACTACCAATGTTTTGCGTTCCATTCACGCATATGCTTGCGTTTCATGGACGCAGGGAGTTTTAGTTGTCTGCATTCCATTGAGCCGCAGCATTCACCATTGGGAGTAATGTGACGGCCTTATTTACATTTTGCGTTCCATTCACTCATATATTTATGCCCCTTGGATGCGGAGAACGGAACTTCCTGCGTTCCACTGAGCCACAGTACGAGGTACCGGAAGTGACGTGACAGCCCAAGCCACAAATGATAAGACGGCAATGCACCTATCATCCAATGATGCTGAAGGAGCGGCGTCACATCACTTCCTGGACTCGTTAGAGACTACAACTAAGTGATGTGTGGCTCTGATACTATAAATATTGTAAAGTGGCAATTTCTCTACCCTGTATATTACCCACAGTAGGGCACTGAGGACAGACCTTCCACAAACTATGACTCAATTTGTAGACGCGTCACCATGGTTACTGTAAACTTTAGAAGAGGAGGGTGAAGCCGGAACATCATTTCCGGTTTCGGAAAAAACAAACAAATAGGCTGATCTATATAAATATAAGCGATCGAATAAATATTCTCTAAGATTCTATGTTAACAACACAGCTCTAACTTATGCTGTTTACTATTAGGGAAAATGATGTGCATCTAGGACACGTCTAGCCTGATAATAAAAACAATGACAGCACTAACTCGGCAGTAATTAGACCATTAGAGGTCATATCAAGTTTCCTTTTTCTTTTTCTCTCTTTTCATTCACCGTTTTAAAACTTTTGGTTTATATTAATAATGAATTTGAGTATTATAAATGAATATAGTCTCCGAGCAACTAATAAAATGTGTGTTAATGTATTTGGAAGTGCATGCATCAATTACCTATGCAAATTGTCTATACAGGTAGTAAGGTATATAAGTGAGCTTCCTGCTAGTGAAAATACACCTTGAAAAAGCTGTGAGCTAACACAGCGAAACGCGTTGGTGTTTTGCTGGACACTATTTGGAGAGAGACCCAAACAAACCCTATAATGAAGTGCTGACAACCTGCTTTACTTCCATCTGATCCTGTCCTAAAGAACGTCCCTCTGAATCCGTGTTGAGCCTAAAAGTATCCTGATTGCCAAATCTAACTGGAAGGACATCCCGGGCTGGCTATACACCATCATTTTTTGCCAACGGGCACACCTCCTAGGCAGCTACCAGGACATACCACCACAAGGCCACAACATCACACGGACGCTCATTGGACTTTTATGGACACAAACCCTTTGATCAGTGCAGGTCCCATCAACACTATACGGGTGACTATACCTATACCCCAGCTCTCCCAATAGGTCCATTGCTATTTTTATCATTTTATAATCATATTTGTTATTTTCTTATGTTTAATGTATATGTGTATGTAATTATATTATTATTAAATTTTTTATTACATTGATGCAAGCACTTGTAATCCATATATTTTTTTTGAGCGCTGATTCTCCCCCCTGTCCTTGTTGTTTATAATTTTACTTGGGGAACTGACCATCCCCTGAATCAGCTGCTCTATAAGGAGTCCAACTCATATATAAGCGCTCTAATAGATTGACATAGGTCAGTCATTTTTCCAAGGCACCTAAGTATGCCTGCCTGATTAGTCATCGGCCACCCTCTCTTCTGAAATCCCTATTGCACAAAGAGAGAGTTGGAATTGCAGAAA
Organism: Crinia signifera; assembly: GCF_055691185.1. Lineage (NCBI taxonomy): Eukaryota > Metazoa > Chordata > Amphibia > Anura > Myobatrachidae > Crinia > Crinia signifera. Next base: position 335,765,492 of record NC_139221.1, read on the forward strand.
AACCAAGAGTGGTGCACGTAGATGCGCAACGTCCGGACATTAGTCAAAGAAACTCATTTGACTTACTAAAGGCTGGAAACACAATTTCCTGATTGAAATGGAAACTAGACACCACCTGTGGTAAGTGAGACGGGACGGTGCGAAGAACCGCCCGGTCAGAATGGAAGTCAGGAAACTCATCCGACTTACTAAAGGCTGGAAACACAATTTCCTGATTGAAATGGAAACTAGACACCACCTGTGGTAAGTGAGACGGGACGGTGCGAAGAACCGCCCGGTCAGAATGGAAGACCCGGAAAGGGGACAGAGCAGTCATCAGACACCCTCTGGGCCGAAGCTATAGCCCATAAGCAAACGTCTTCCAGGTGAGCCTATGCAGGTTCACAGACCACAAGGGCTCAACAGGTGGGCCCTGAAGAGCAGACAGTACAAGGGAAAGGTCCCACGGAGCCACCGGGGTGGCAAAGGGAGGCTGGATATGCAAGACACCCTGCAGGAATGTGCGGACATCCGGCACTAGTGCTAACCGTCGACAAAATCCAGTGTCACCTATGGAGTCTGAGAAAAGGATTTAACGTTAAGTACAAAATCCCCTTTTCTCTTTCCTCCACTAGGTGACACTGGAGAGTTACAGTAGGGACGTCCCAGAGATCCCAACATGGGTGGGATGACGCTGAGAACCCCCTAACACAGAGTGACCAAACTGCGAAGCAGTCGCCGCAAACGTGTCAAATTTGTAAAAGCGGAAAAAGGTTTGATGGCCAGACCAAGTAGCCACTCTACACAACTGTTCAATAGAAACCCCACGGGCAGCCGCCCAGGAGGTACCCACTGAACGTGTCGAATGAGCTGAAATAGAAGATGGAGGCACCCTTGAGGAAGCCACATAGGCCTGACGGATGGTCAAGCGGATCCACCTGGCCAAGGCCTACTTGGAGGAGGGCCATCCAGGACGTATGGAGTCAGAGAACAAAAAGAGCATCTGACTTACGCATAGACTCTGTTCTAGATACATATATGCGTAAAGCCCGGACAATGTCCAAAGCTATAGCATCCTCTGACTCCTCCCTAAAGGCCGGCACCACAATCGGCTGATTGATGTGGAATGCTGACACAACCTTAGGGAGAAAAAAAGTGCGAAGTTCCGCAAGAAGGGTGATTTACAAGAAAGAGCACTAAGCTCCAATACCCGTCTTGCTGAAGCCAATGCCAGAAGCAGGACCGTCTTCCAAGTGACATATTTCAATTCCACTTCCTCCATGGGTTCAAACAAGGAGGACTGAAGAAAAGTTAAGACCAAATCCAAGTCCCACGGTGCTGTGGGGGGTTTGAATGGGGGGTTGCAGCTGCAATACCCCCTGAAAAAAGGTCTGAACTTGAGGAAGAAGGGCCAATTTTCTTTGGAAAAAAATTGACAGGGCGGAAACCTGTACCTTCAGGGACCCCAGCTGGAGACCTGAGGAAAGGCCCTTTTGAAGTAAGAGAAGCAAACGGGCAAGTTTCAAGTTCACAGGGGAAACCCTCCTGGTCTCACACCAGGCCACATAGGCCCTCCATATGCGGTAATAGTGCACCGAAGTAACCTGCTTCCTGGCTCTAATCATGGTGGGAATCACCACCGGTGGAATCCCCGCCTTTCTTAGGATGGCCCTCTCAACACCCACGCCATCAAATGAAGATGTTGTAAGTTCGGACAAACGAACGGACCCTGGGTGAGAAGGTATTCTAAGAGTGGAAGAGGCCACGGCTCGTCGACCAACAGGTCTTTGAGAACCTTGTACCAAGACCGGTGAGGCCAGTCCGGAGCTATGAACAGCACTGTTACCGGTTCCCTGCGGATTCTCTGCAGAACCCGTGGGATGAGAGGCAATGGAGGGAAAAGGTATAGGAACTGGAAGGTCCAAGGTGCGATGAGCACATCCACTGCTACTGCCTGCGGGTCCCTTGTCCAAGCGCAGTACAGCGGCAGCTGATGGTTGTGACGGGAGGCCATCATGTCTATATGAGGACATCCCTACAGACGAATCAGAGTCTGGAACATCTGAGGGTGTAGACACCATTCTCCGTGATGGACGTCTCGTCGGCTGAGGTAATCTGCCTCCCAATTTTCCACGCCTGATATGAAAATGGCAGACATGGCCCCCGTGTGCTCCTGTGCCCAAAGCAGAATCCATTTCACTTCTCTCATAGCCGCCCGGCTGCGAGTCTCTCCTTGCTTGTTTATATATGCCACTGCCGTGGCGTTGTCAGGCTGCACTCTGATGTCCCTGTTCGTGAGAACGACCTCCGCCTGAAGGAGAGCATTGTACACCGCTCGGAGTTCCAGCACATTGATGGAGAGCTGTGCTTCCTCTGGTGTCCAAAGGCCCTGGAAGTGGAGACCCAGCGTGACCGCTCCCCAACCCCTGAGGCTGGCATCTGTGGTGAGGAGCGTTCAGTTGTGAATGGCAAACCGCTGTCCTTCCTGAAGGTTGTTGGAGTTGAGCCACCACGCTAGCGATGCTCGAGCCTGACGGGAAAGGGTTATTCGCTGATGTAGAAAAAGATGCAAACCTGACCACTGCCGCAGCAGATAGAGATGAAAGGGCCGAGATCGAAAACGGCCGTAATATACCTCCTCAAACGTGGCCACCATCTTTCCCAACAGGCGCGAACAAAGCAGGACCGATACCCTTCGATGCTGCAGCACCAGACTGACTGACTCTTGTAGAGAAAGAACTTTGTCCATAGTAAGGAAGACCCGTCTGTGGACCGTATCCAGGATCATCCCCAGGAACAGAATCCTCTGCGATGGAGTCAGCTGCGACTTCTGGATATTGAGCATCCATCCGTGAGATTCCAACGTCCGTCGCGTCAGCTGGATGTTGGTCAACAGGATCTCCCTGGACGATACCTTCAATAAAAGGTCATCCAAGTAAGGGACAATGGTAATCCCTTGTGCCCTGAGTACTTCCATCATGGCCGCCATGACTTTGGTAAATTCCCTGGGTGCTGATGAGAGACCGAAGGGAAGGGCTCTGAATTGCAAGTGACAGGTCTGAACCACAAACCGGAGGTAGGCTTGGTGGGGAGGCCAGATGGGGATATGCAGGTATGCATCTTTGATATCGATGGATACCAGAAACTCCCCGGGCTCTAGAACTGCAATCACGGATTGCAGAGACTCCATCTTGAACCTCAGATACGGATTGAGGTGTTTTAAGTTCAAGATAGGCCTTACGGAGCCGTCCGGCTTGGGAACCAGAAACAGGCTGGAGTAGAATCCCTTCATCCTCTCACACTCTGGGACAGGGATAACCACCCCCATGTCCATGAGTTTCTGGATGGCCACCTGCAATGCCCTGCTTTTCCCTGGAGAAGCTGGCAAACCTGTGGGAAAAAAACGAAGAGAAGGAGGTAACAAGAAACCAAGATTTATGTCTTACCTGTTAAATCTCTTTCTTCGAGGACGTCAGGGGCCGCAGGGATAACAGTGGGTAGAGAGTGAGGTCACAATCTTTCCAGCACCAGAAAGGATAAAACTTCTGACTGCCAAGAGACAGCCCTGGCTCCTCCCCTCCTCTACCCTGCCTCCTAGGCTAGCTACTTTCAGTTTTTTCCAAAGTAAGGCAGGAGACATGATAGAAGAAAGAGAAACCCATACAGAAACACATTCAACAAATATATGTGTGTGTGGTTGCTCAACAGAGAAACCATAACTGTAACATGTGTTAGTACCCTCAACAGAGGAACCTTTAACTAAGTTCACTCAACGGAGGAACTATGAACTTCAATACCAATGAAGCAGGCGCGGCAGGGAGGGATCCCTGTGGCCCCTGACGTCCTCGAAGAAAGAGATTTAACAGGTAAGACATAAATCTCGGTTTCTTCTGAGGCAGACGTCAGGGGCCAGAGGGATAACAGTGGGACGTCCTAAAGCAGCCACCTAAGGGTGGGGACGCACCTGTGCCGCGGCCAGTATATTGTGGCCGAATGCCGAGTTCTGGGAGGCAAACGTAACAAATGCAAAAAGCTTAAGAAATCGTTGGCAGACGACCAAGTTGCCGCCTTGCCAAGTTGCTCTGCAGTTGCACCACCTGTAAAAGCCCGAAACACACCCACAGATGTAGCGGAATGAGCCCGGACCCCCCGCAAGAACCGGGAGGGAGGTGAACAAGGAGGCCTACTTGATAACTGACCACATCTATCGGCTGGCCATAGTCTGCGTGGTAGCAGACAAACCCCTCTTAGGAATTCTCTAGTGGATAGAGAGAGTCAGATCGCCAAAATGTTCCAGCGTGATGTACATAGACGTGCAAAGCACAGCCCACATCCAGTTGCTGCCTAGGAGAGACTGCCGGCCTACAAAGGGCAGGGATCACTATCTCCTGGATGACCTGAAATTCAGGGACCACCTTGTGAGGTGTAAAGTAACGTTTCAAAGAATCCGTTCTATGAGAATGAAAGACTATGAAAGGCAACTGACCTGACAGAGCCTACCGGGCAGACACCCAGCAGCAACGGTCAACAGGAAAACCGTTGTCCCAGTTAGCCAGTAAAGAGCCCTAAAGGGCCTAAAGAATCAGAGAAAGATCCTATCAAACCACCATGTTTGTAACAACCAGAGGTTGGATCTGCAGGACCCCCTGCCAGAAGGAGTGGAGATCGTGCAACAAAGCTCATCGCCTGTGGAATAAAAAGGAGAGAGACGAGCCCTGTCCCTTTAATGAAGACAGGCGGAGGCCCGCCCCCACTACTTTTACCAAAAGGACAAAACCCTAGACAAACGGTAAGTCCTGGGAGACTCCCTGAAAAATAATCCCGCCAGCTGCGATTAGCCAAAGAAGACTGAAGGGCCCTAAGCATAGGTGATATGACCTCAAAGTCAAGCCCGTGGCTCTTAATAAGATGGTCATCTCTCAGGGACCCTAACAGTGGTCTCACGTGAGCGGTTCTGGCTTTAGAGGCAGATGGACCATAGAGGCCCCTGACCGGGTCCACAGATCCGAGAACCAGATTCTCCTGAATCAAGGTGCCCCCACCTCCGCCCTTAACATACGAAAAACTTTGAGGAGGAGCAAAAATGGGAAAAAGCATACCTCAGAACGAACAGCCACTGGGCTGACAGAGCGTTGACCCTGTACACTGCTGGGTCTCGAGACCTGGACCCATACAGGTTGACCTGGTGAATGTGGCATAAAGCCATCAGTCCACTATTGGACCACCCCAATGGCCTACCAACCACAGGAACCCCTCCGAAGGGAGGGTCCATCCATAGTTTTGCCAACAAGGCCGGGATCTTGCCCTGCACCCATTGGAAGAAGCAGTAGGCCTTTGTCATGGTCGGCCCACTCAGAGTGTCGCCCTAGTGGTTGATAAAAAACACGGTTTTTGCATCGCCCGACTGGACCTGCACAGGGTGACCCTGAAACCAAGGCTCTGCCTGGCGGAGATCCCGCAGGACTGCCCTTTTTACTTTGGTTTCAAGACAGAAGCAGCTTTTGCATAATAGCATTACCCAGTCTATGCCTTAAGATGTACTGTTGCGTGTATAATACACTGTTTACCAAAAGGATCAGTTTTGGTTATAATGTATGTGCATGTAGATACATTAGAAAATAAACAAACAGGAAACTATATAGAAACGCTGTTTTAATGCAAGCAGCAAAAATGCTGGACCAGCACCGCTATACATCATATATATACCGTGCCCTTATATTAAGGCTGAATCCAACGAACGGATTTTTCCCATAGGGAACTTTTCAGATGGGGGCATGGTGTTTGAGGGACTGCACCTCAAAAGTGACTGGGCGTACTGAGCTGAAATTTGGCATGTACGCGTAGAATCGTCAACCGGTGCTGCGTGCCAAATTTCAGGGCGAAATATAAAAAAATGACCAATTGGGAGCGATCTAAACTTCCAACTGCCAGTTTTTTTCTGACACTTCAGAAATGACACTTTGTCACCCATGTTAGTCTATGAGGTTTTTTTTGGGAAGGCATAACTCGGGGTAGAGGAACAATTGAGACTTGGGGTTTGTTTTATTAGGTAGATATTGTCCCAGTGGAGTGCCTTTTGGGGTTGAGGATTTTCAGATAGGTGCAGTTTTTTTAAAATTTAGTGAAACATCCCCCATTATAGAGATAGGAGATGTCAACTTGTTGCGCAGCCGCAGAAGACATCACCTGGGGGAGTACACAGAGTAGCTTCACTCGGGTGCACCAAGATGGCCGACGGAGATGCGACCTCCGAGCACCCGCTGTGACAAGCTTATACCTGGTCCCCTGGTCACTAAATGCGGGCAGGACTTGGCTAGTGGGACCCCTCTTGATCCCCTGAAGCGGGGGATATGGCCGGCATGGGGCAGCGGAGTCAGGGTGACCGCTCGCGGCCGTCTGCAGATTGTGGCCTACACTATAGCCTGAAGCCGGGGACTAGATTTAAAAGCCCGGCCGCGGCGCGCGCTCCGGAGCGGGCGCACGGCGCAAATTGGTATGCAAAGACGCCGCAGGCTCGCTCCTCCGTGGGATCCACTGCCTCGACCTCCAGCCCACCACAACTAGACCCACCATGACCGCAGCCTCCTCCGTGGGATCCGCTGCCTCTGTCACTATGGGACCCGCTGCTTCAGGCTCCACAAGACCAGTGATCGTGCAGCAACCTCCACCATGGGACCACAGCTGCTGCTGCCTCCATGATATCCTGACACAGACCACTGGAAAGCATTCTGCCACCATGCTGTCTTAGGTACACTTGTACTTGTAGGGAAGAAGGGGAGGGTGCAGGGTTGGGGACACACATACCTGTCTTTCTCTCTATCCCCCTTGGCTATTCTCCTTCTTTCTCCTCACTCTCTTTACACTCTGCTTCTCTCTCTGCTCTCTCCTCTCTGCTCTCTCTCTCTGCACTCTATCTCTCTCCTTCTCTCTCTGCACTCTAATTTGTCTCTGCACTCTCCTTGCTCTCTCTCTCTCTGTACTCTCCTTCTCTCTCTCTCTGCAATCCTCTTCTCTCTCTCTCGCTCTCTCTCTGTACTCTACTCTCTCCTCTCTGTGTACTCTCCTCTCTCTGTGTACTCTCCTCTCTCTCTTTGCACTCTCCTTTATCTTTCTGCACTCTGATTCTCTTTCTCTCAGCACTCTCCCCTCTCTGCACTCGCCTCTCTCTCTCTGCACTCTCCTTCTCTATCTCTCTCTGCACTCTCCTCTCTCTCTCCCTGCTCCTCTCTCTGTGGGGTATTCAATGCCGCAGCGAACGGCTGGCGAGGGGGTTAAACAGCGAGGATTGCTGAAAACCAGCGATCCTCGCTGTTTAACCCCTGCGTCGGCCGCTCGCTCTATTCAACGTACTGGGGAAATCCTCGCCATCACAGGACGGCGAGAATTCCCCAAAACAGCGAGACCCGCGGCTGCTGCAGAAAACTTGCAGTTTTTAGCCGCGGGTCTCGCTGGTTCTGGAGCCGCATCCGCCAATTCCCCCTCGCTCAAAAAACGGAGCGAGGGGGAATTGGCGGATGCGGAGGCTGTAAGTAAGTAATAGCCTGCACCCCACCCCTCTTGTGTGTGCCTGCCCTTTCCTACGAGTGACAGCGTGCCTTCCTTAAGTTCCTTGTCTCACCTGCACATGCCTGCCGATGCCCCCCACAAATCTGCTTACTTCGCTCTTGCTTGTGAGCATGCCTGCGCCACCCCTGCAACAGCCTGCCCTTTCTCCTCTCACTCTCGATCTGACACTATGGGGGAAATTTACCAATATGAAAAACCTAGTTTTTCGTATTGGTATTTCCCCTACGGCTACATACGACTGTTTTAGTCGTATGCAAAGTCGTGTTCCGGAGGGGAAATTACAAAGCAGTCAGATACGACTGCTTTGTAACCCTCCGATGGTGTAACCATTCGTATTAGCGGCACATATATACGGCTGCTAATACGAATTCGTACAGGCAGTCTGCACGGATCAGTCAGATCCGTGCAGGCTGCAGTGTGTAAAAAAAATTGAAAAATTAAATAAATTTAAAAAAAAAACAGCGTGGGGTCCCCCCCACAGCTGTAACCAGCACCAGGCTGAAGGAGCCGGGGCCGGTAATTAAAAATCAGGGAACCCGACAAATAGGGGTTCCCCGATTTTTAACAACCTGCCCCAGGCTCCAGGTCCGGGTCTGGTTCCCAAAATACGGGGGATGAAATGACTAGGGGTCCCCCGTATTTTAAGAACCAGCCCCAGGCCAAACCAGCCAGCAGGGTAATGCCACAGCCGGGGGGAGACTTTTTATACAAGTCCCCCCGGCCAAAGCATTAACCCCCTGACCAGTCAGCCTGGCCAGGGGCCCTGGGGGAGTGGGGACCCCCCCAATAAAGGGGTCCCCCCCCTCCAGGACTTACCTGACTAGGCTGAAGCCTGGTGCTGTCCTCGATGCCCCTGGGCGGTGGGCATCGAGCTGATAGTGGTGTAAAAAATAGAATAATCTATTGTCTAATACTGGGGCACTATGAGTCCCAGCAAGCCTCCCCCGCAAGCTGGGACTTGGAGAACCACAAGTCCCAGCCTGCGGGGCATTAAAGGGCCCGCTTGGTCTTGTAGTGCCACAGTATTAAAAATAGTAAAATAAAACACACTGACACACACTTAAAATAAAACTTTAATACATACAAAGCCCATACATACTGATACTTACCTATCTTCTTCCCGTAGGTAGCCCTGGTCCTGTGTCGTCTTCTGGCTCCATGTCGACGTCGCTGTCCATGTCGTCCTCGCTGTCGGCGGTCCGGAGTCCGACGAAATCCATGGAGGAAGCTGTGGAAGGAAACCATACTCACCTGTCCCAGGGCGACGTAGTCCAGGTAAGGGTCTTTGCAAAAAACCAAACCGACACGCGAAACCAGCCGGACAGCAGAGCCGCACGGTACTCTGTGTACATCGTGCGGCTCCGCCTCCCGAATGCCGCTATTGGCCGCCTTGCGGCCTAGCGGCCAATCAGGAGCCGCTAGGCCGCAAGCGGCCAATAGCGGCATTCGGGAGGCGGAGCCGCACGATGTAAACACCGTGCGGCTCCCTGCTTGTCCGGCTGGTTTCGCGTGTCGTTTTTTTTTTTGCAAAGACCCTTACCTGGACTACGTCGCCCTGGGACAGGTGAGTATGGTTTCCTTCCACAGCTTCCTCCATGGATTTCGTCGGACCCCGGACCGCCGACAGCGAGGACGACATGGACAGCGACGTCGACATGGAGCCAGAAGACGACACAGGACCAGAAGACGACACAGGACCAGGGCTACCTACGGGAAGAAGATAGGTAAGTATCAGTATGTATGGGCTTTGTATGTATTAAAGTTTTATTTTAAGTGTGTGTCAGTGTGTTTTATTTTACTATTTTTAATACTGTGGCACTACAAGACCCAGCGGGCCCTTTAATGCCCCGCAGGCTGGGACTTGTGGTTCTCCAAGTCCCAGCTTGCGGGGGAGGCTTGCTGGGACTCATAGTGCCCCAGTATTAGACAATAGATTATTCTATTTTTTACACCACTATCAGCTCGATGCCCACCGCCCAGGGGCATCGAGGACAGCACCAGGCTTCAGCCTGGTCAGGTAAGTCCTGGAGGGGGGGGACCCCTTTATTGGGGGGGTCCCCAGTGCCCCTGGCCAGGCTGACTGGTCAGGGGGTTAATGCTTTGGCCGGGGGGACTTGTATAAAAAGTCTCCCCCCGGCTGTGGCATTACCCTGCTGGCTGGTTTGGCCTGGGGCTGGTTCTTAAAATACGGGGGACCCCTAGTCATTTCGTCCCCCCGTATTTTGGGAACCAGCCCCGGACCTGGAGCCTGGGGCAGGTTGTTAAAAATCGGGGAACCCCTATTTGTCGGGTTTCCTGATTTTTAATTACCGGCCCTGACTCCTTCAGCCTGGTGCTGGTTACAGCTGTGGGCCTGCACGGATCTGACTGATCCGTGCAGGCTTAAAGCAAATACGACAGGGAAAGCAAGGTGTATTTTCCTGTCGTATTTGCGTGGGTGTTTTACACAACTTAGCAGCCGTGTAGTAGGATACCCCAGGCCGCTCCCCCTGTGTAGTAGGACACCCCAGGCTGCTCCACCTGTGTAGTAGGACACCCCAGGCTGCTCCCACTATGTAGCGGAACACCCCCGGCCGCTCCCCCCTGGGAAGCGGGACACTCCCGGCCGCTCCCCCCTGGGAAGCGGACACCCCTGGCTGCTCCCCCCTGGGTAGTGGGACACTCCCGGCCGCTCCCCCCTGGGTAGCGGGACACCCCCGGCCGCTCCCCCCTGGGTAGCGGGACACCCTCGGCCGGTCCCCCCTGGGTAGCGGGACACCCCCGTCCGCCCCTCCCGGAAAGCGGGACACCCCCGTCCGCTCCCCCCTGGGTAGCGGGACACCCCCTTCCGCTCCCCCCTGGGAAGCGGGACACCCCCGGCCGCTCCCCCCCTGTGTAGTGGGACACCCCAGGCCGCTCCCCCTGTGTAGTGGGACACCCCAGGCCTCTCCCCCTGTGAAGTGGGACACCCCAGGCCGCTCCCCCTGTGTAGTGGGACACCCCAGGCCGCTTCCCCTGTGTAGTGGGACACCCCAGGCCGCTCCAACTGTATCGTCGGACACCCCAGGCCGCTCTACCTGTGTAGTAGGATACCCCATGCCGCTCTACCTGTGTAGTAGGACACCCCTGGCCGCTCCCCCTGTGTAGTAGGACACCCCTGGCCGCTCCACCTGTGTAGTAGGACACCCCAGGCCGCTCCCTCTGTGTAGTAGAACACCACAGGCCGCTCCCCCTGTGTAGTAGGGCACCCCAGGCCGCTTCTTATGTATCGTAGGACACCCCAGGCCGCTTCTTATGTATCGTAGGACACCCCAGGCCGCTCCACCTGTATCGTAGGACACTCCAGGCCGCTCCCCCTGTGTAGTAGGACACCCCAGGCCTCTCCCCCTGTGTAGTAGGACACCTCAGGCCGCTCCCCCTGTGTAGTAGGACACCCCAGGCCGCTCCCCCTGTGTAGTAGGACACCCCAGGCTGCTCCCCCTGTGTAGTAGGACAACCCAGGCCGCTCCCCCTGTGTAGTAGGACAACCCAGGCCGCTCTCCCTGTGTAGTAGGACACCCCAGGCCGCTTTTTATGTATCGTAGGACACCCCAGGCCGCTCAACCTGTATCGTAGGACACCCCAGGCCGCTCAACCTGTATCGTAGGACACCCCAGGCTGCTCCCCCTGTGTAATAGAATACCCCAGGTTGCTCCACCTGTGTAGTAGGACACCCCAGGCCGCTCCACCTGTATCAGAGGACACCCCAGGCTGCTCCCCCTGTGTAGTAGGACACCCCAGGCCGCTCCCCCTGTGTAGTAGGACACCCCAGGCCGCTCCCCCTGTGTAGTAGGACACCCCAGGCCGCTCCCCCTGTGTAGTAGGACACCCCAGGCCGCTCTCCCTGTGTAGTAGGACTACCCAGGACGCTCCCCCTGTGTAGTAGGACACCCCAGGCCGCTCCCCCTGTGTAGTAGGACCCCGCAGGCCGCTCCCCCGTGTAGTAGGACACACCAGGCCGCTCCCCCTGTGTAGTAGGAGACCCCAGGCTGCTCCCCCTGTGTAGTAGGACACCCCAGGCCGCTCCCCCTGTGTAGTAGGACACCCCAGGCCGCTCCCCCTGTGTAGTAGGACACCCCAGGCCGCTCCCCCTGTGTAGTAGGACACCCCAGGCCGCTCCCCCTGTGTAGTGGGACACCCCAGGCCGCTCCCCCGGTGTAGTAGGACACCCCAGGCCGCTCCCCCGGTGTAGTAGGACACCCCAGGCCGCTCCCCCGGTGTAGTAGGACACTCCAGGCCGCTTCTTATGTATCGTAGGACACCCCAGGCCTCTCTACCTGTGTAGTAGGATACCCCAGGCCGCTCCCCCTGTGTAGTAGGACACCCCAGGCCGCTCCCCCTGTGTAGTAGAACACCCCGGGCCGCTCCCCCTGTGTAGTAGGACACCCCGGGCCGCTCCCCCTCTGTAGTAGGACCCCCCAGGCCGCTCCCCCTGTGTAGTAGGACACTCCAGGCCGCTTCTTATGTATCGTAGGACACCCCAGGCCTCTCTACCTGTGTAGTAGGATACCCCAGGCCGCTCCCCCTGTGTAGTAGGACACCCCAGGCCGCTCCCCCTGTGTAGAAGGACACCCCGGGCCGCTCCCCCTGTGTAGTAGGACACCCCAGGCCGCTCCCCATGTGTAGTAGGACACCCCAGGCTGCTACCCCTGTGTAGTAGGACACCCCAGGCCGCTCCCCCTGTGTAGTAGGACACCCCGGGCCGCTCCCCCTGTGTAGTAGGACACCCCAGGCCGCTCCCCATGTGTAGTAAGACACCTCAGCCTGCTTCCCCTGTGGACTAGGACACCCCAGGCCGCTCCCCCTGTGTAGTGGGACACCCCAGGCCGCTCCACCTGTGTAATAGGATGCCCCAGGCCGCTCCACCTGTGTAGTAGGACACCCCGGGCCGCTCCCCCTGTGTAGTGGGACACCCCGGGCCGCTCCCCCTGTGTAGTGGGACACCCCGGGCCGCTCCCCCTGTGTAGTAGGACACCCCGGGCCGCTCCCCCTGTGTAGTAGGACAGCCCGGGCCGCTCCCCCTGTGTAGTAGGACAGCCCGGGCCGCTCCCCCTGTGTAGTAGGACACCCCGGGCTGCTCCTCCTGTGTAGTAGGACACCCCGGGCCGCTCCCCCTGTGTAGTAGGACCCCCCCAGGCCGCTCCCCCTGTGTAGTAGGACACCCCAGGCCGCTCCCCCTGTGTAGTAGGACACCCCAGGCCGCTCCCCCTGTGTAGTAGGACACCCCAGGCCGCTCCCCCTGTGTAGTAGGACACCCCAGGCCGCTCCCCCTGTGTAGTAGTACACCTCAGGCCGCTACCCCTGTGTAGTAGGACACCCAGGCCGCTCCCCCTGTGTAGTAGGACACTCCAGGCCGCTTCTTATGTATCGTAGGACACCCCAGGCCTCTCTACCTGTGTAGTAGGATACCCCAGGCCGCTCTACCTGTGTAGTAGGATACCCCAGGCCGCTCCCCCTGTGTAGTAGGACCCCCCAGGCCGCTCCCCCTGTGTAGTAGGACCCCCCAGGCCGCTCCCCCTGTGTAGTAGGACCCCCCAGGCCGCTCCCCCTGTGTAGTAGGACCCCCCAGGCCGCACCCCCTGTGTAGTAGGACCCCCCAGGCCGCACCCCCTGTGTAGTAGGACACCCCAGGCAGCTCCCCCTGTGTAGTAGGACCCCCCAGGCCGCTCCCCCTGTGTAGTAGGACCGCCCAGGCCGCACCCCCTGTGTAGTAGGACACCTCAGCCTGCTTCCCCTGTGGACTAGGACACCACAGGCCGCTTCTTATGTATTGTAGGATACCCCAGGCCGCTCCCCCTGTATAATAGGATACCCCAGCCTGCTTCCCCTGTGTAGTAGGACACCACATGCCGCTCGCCCTGTGTAGCGGGACACCGCAGCCTATAACCCTAACCATGCGCACACACCCCGCAGCCTATAACCCTACCCATGCACACACCCCCCGCAGCCTATAACCCTAACCATGCACACACACACCCCGCAGCCTATAACCTTAACCATGCGCGCACACACAAACATACCCCGCAGCCTATAACCTTAACACTGCGCACACACACACACAGCCTATAACCCTAACACTGCGCACACCCACCCACACACCGCAGCCTATAACCCTAACACTGTGCACACACACACAGGTCCCTCGCAGCCTATAACCCTAACCATGCGCACACACACCCACACCCCGCAGCCTATAACCCTAACCATGCGCACACACACCCCACAGCCTATAACCCTAAGTATACACACCGCGCAGCCTATAACCCTAACCATACACGTCCCCTTCGCAGCCTATAACCGTAACCATGCACACACCCTGCAGCCTATAACAGTAACCATGCACACACCCTACAGCCTATAACCCTAACCATATACACACACCCTGGAGCCTATAAACCCTAACCATGCACACACCCTGCAGCCTATAACCCTAACCATGCACACACCCTGCAGCATTTAACACTAACCATGCACACACCCTGCAGCCTATAACCCTAACCATGCACACACCCTGCAGCCTATAACCCTAACCATGCACACACCCTGCAGCATTTAACACTAACCATGCACACACCCTGCAGCCTATAACCCTAACCATGCACACACCCTGCAGCCTATAACCCTAACCATGCACACCCCCTGCAGCCTATAACCCTAAACATACACCCCCCCCCACCCCCACAGCCTATAACTCTAACCATACACTTAGCTTATAACCCTAACCATACACACACACACATCCCGCAGCCTATAACCCTAAACACACACCTCCCCTTCGCAGCCTATAACCGTAACCATGCACACACCCTGCAGCCTATAACCGAAACCATGCACACACCCTTGAGCCTATAACCCTAACCATGCACACACCCTGCAGCCTTTAACCCTAACCATACACACACACACCGCAGCCTATAACCCCTAACCATACATACACACACCCAGCTCTTTTCTGACGGCTCCATCACCTGAGCTTCAAGTGAGGTCTGCTGCTCCTATGTTCATTTCTTTTAATTAATTGGGACGCCAGCACCTTAAGTTACATTGTTTTACCATTAATTACATGTGATTTATGTATATTTTTGTATATATTATGTGTTTATAAAAAAAAAATATATTTCAATTGAACTGAGACTTGTGTTATTATTGAAAAGGGGGACCTATATTACATTTAATTTTTTACTTTTATCAAAGGTATAATTGCTAATGCTGTGACGGCTTTCCAATTGTTTTCTTTTATTTCTTACAAGCTGGTTTGCTTGTTATCATATGCGGCTTTCCTTGGCTATTAACTGTTTTATTCAATATAGCACCAGAGGTATGGTGTGACTCACTACCTCCATCCCTTTTTTTATACACTAAAATAGGTCACATTCCTCTTATTAGAATTTGATCATAACTAAAAAACAAATTTGATCATTGCACAAAGCCAAAATGTCTCCGGGAGGGCTGCTGCGCATGCACAGTCATGTGTAGCTCCTCCAACAGTCCTTTGCAGGGAGGACCGTGGGAGGAGGCACATGCCCAGCAGCCCCCCATCGACACTCCCTTTAACTTCGGTGATCCAGTCTGGAGACCGCACCACTGCCATGCTAGAAGGGGGAGGCCTGGCTCTGTGTTCCTGCTTGCATCTGCGGACATCGGGGAAGAGGGGGCGGCTGCCTGGAACTCGCTGCTGGAGGGGAAACCATCAAGTCAGACAGAAGGAACAGATTGATCGCCATCCCTGGGAGGAACACTCAGCCTGGTGGAGTTCCATGACCTGGTAGGGTCAGCATGCCATGTATAGGTAGGCATCATTGACTCTGGCACCTGTATCCTAACCCAGTACACAGACACACACACACCCATTCTCACTCATATGGGTGTCATACTCATTGTCATGGGTTTGTAATGCTTGTAGCCAGTGGTAATGCTCGTTGACAAGGGTGTGTTATTGTTAAACATTTTTAAAAATCCAATGTTTATTCTTACAGTACAATTTTACATTTCTGAGTTCAAAAAATAAATTGAAAAAAAGCAATGAAATTCCATAGACAAAAAACCTTACGGTTTCACATGTCCCATTAAGGCTTCTTACACATGATCTGGCATTTCTGAAACCTGTTGTAACTCTTCCACTTAAACGCCAAAAAGCAATGAAATTCCGATTATTAAGGCTGACGCCTTAATGGACGTGTTCCTTGCGCAATACAGATATGGTTCGCCATCACAGTCTGTGGGTAAGTGCAGATTCAGCACTCTCACAGAGTGAGATTGCTGTCACTCACACAATGGTGGAGCTGCTAATTCACAGATTTGTGTGCTCATTGGAATACACACATGCAGTCTATGCAACTGAAGGTCTGAGCAGTTATGTGGCACACTCATCCTAATAAGTACCTGCAATCATCTAAAACTGTCTAGCCCACTGAGTTACTATAGTGTTCATTCTAGCACCCGCCATCTTTGAAATCCCATGCAGTTCCTCTTCCCTGCCAGGGGTGTAGCTGTCTGCTGCAGTGCTTCTAGCACAGTGTGATCTGTATATCATCACTGCAAACCAGACCTGTGCTAGAAACACTACAGCAGACAGCAACTCCCCAGACAGGGTAGAGGACCTGCATGGGTTTTCAAAGATGGCGGGTGCTAGAATAAACACTATTACTAGAACTATCCCACTGAGGGTCCAACATCTTTCACACCCAATTCATTTAGTATTCACATGCAGTTACCAGAAACATCTTTCATAATTGCAAAAACTATAATACTCCAAACTACTATGCATCTACACTTTCTTCTCCTATACGCCTCATCCATGACACAGTTTCCTTCCATCTGTGCCACTGGCTTCCCCTCTATTAGTGATACTCTGTCTCCCCCTCCATCCATGCTGCTCTGCCCGCCTCATCCATGACACAGTTTCCTTCCATCAGTACTGCTGTCTCCCCTCTCCGTATGAACTACTCTGTTTTCCCTTTATCCCCTTTGCTCCGAACCCCCTCCCCCATCAGTGCTGTCTTTCCTCCAACTGCTCCTCTGTTTCCCACCCAATAGCATCACTCTGTCTTACCTTCCCCAATCTGTGCCACTGTTTTCCACCGATCTGTTCGTTAGTCTCCCATCAGTGCTGCTTAGCCTTCCTACCATCTACGCATTTCTATTCCTCCCCATCTGCACCACACTGCCTCCTACCCCAATCAACACCACTTTTACCCCATCCTCTCGGCTCTGTTTACTGCCCAGACCTTCAGTTGCATAGACTGCATGTGTGTATTCCAATGAGCACACAAATCTGTGAATTAGCAGCTCCACCATTGTGTGAGTGACAGCAATCTCACTCTGTGAGAGTGCTGAATCTGCACTTACCCACAGACTGTGATGGCGAACCATATCTGTATTGCGCAAGGAACACGTCCATTAAGGCGTCAGCCTTAATGATCGTAATTTCATTGCTTTTTGGCGTTTAAGTGGAAGAGTTACAACAGGTTTCAGAAATGCCAGATCATGTGTAAGAAGCCTTAATGGGACATGTGAAACCGTAAGGTTTTTTGTCTATGGAATATATATATATATATATATAGATTCTGTGGAAGACC
This sequence comes from Crinia signifera, assembly GCF_055691185.1. Taxonomy (NCBI): domain Eukaryota; kingdom Metazoa; phylum Chordata; class Amphibia; order Anura; family Myobatrachidae; genus Crinia; species Crinia signifera. Next base: position 335,782,633 of record NC_139221.1, read on the forward strand.
GCACTCGCACGGGGTGTGTAATAGTAGCAGCGGGCGGGGTGCCTAAAGGGAGTTCATTTCAAGTATGAACACCTTAGTACAATCCGAGGGTTTCTCCGGGGAGAAAATAGGCACTCTCCTAAGTAAAGTCATAAACTTGTTGTAATCCAAGTATTTTGATTTATTAGTCATCCAATAAGTTGGTACAATATATTGTGCTCAATGATACTCCGACGTTTCGGTCCAATATAGGCGGACCTTTATCAAGGAGCCTGTATTGTGTAAAAGACATGCAAACAGCAATGTGAGAGCATGCAATCAAAACAATTACAGTGATGCACAAAGAAAAAACATAGGTACAAAAAAAAGGAACTTACATGAGTCAGCAAAGTACACGTAATCATCGATGGGGCAACATGAAGTATGTTGGAAAACCTCCTACTGCAGGAGGACACCATGAATGAACCTGCCCGGGCCCGACCTTTATACCTGTGTGTTTGAAATCATGTGATGCCTGGATCCCCGCCCACCGGTGAGGCGTGTCCGGCCAGAAACAGGAAGTTGCATCACCGGAAGTGCAGGTCTCTGATGTACCACACCCTGCCACGTCTGAGTCCCCGGAGGCGGGTCTCAACATATGCTTTTTTAGTGCAGCTAATTGCAAGGGGCGTGATCGCCCGGAAGTGGGATGTGCGGCAGTGTCTGTGGTACTGGTGCATCACTGCTGAGAAAATGGGGATATCCGGTTTAAATGCAAAACTGTAAACCTAACAATTTTGGTATAAATCACTATATACAGGAAGGTCGGGGTTCCGGGAGCGATCACCCTAGTACATCTACATGGTTCTGGATGGAGAACAAGTCTCAACACATTAATAATGTTTACATTTATACACATTGCATAAGTTTTATAAGGTGCCGATGTACATTTGTCAGGGGATCGCTTCTTAGAACAAATGAAATAAACATATCCATACCGCTGGACGTGGGGAATGGTTGAAAAAATGGAACAGCAACAAACATTAAAAAACATTAAAAAACATTATTAAGAAAAATTGTTGAGAAAAAGTACCAGTTGGGGTGCCAAATCATGCCTGTTAGGCGCTAAAGATGGGATGTTTAATTTTTATATTGTTATGTGTGATATTTCAGATGTGGATTCTAAGTCTAATGTTGGGTATTAAGTAGTGGATCTAGGGATTTTTAATTTTTAGATTTTTAGCTAAAAAACAAGGGGGTTATTGTGCTTTTATAATGTCAATCGAACAGGACAACACAGTATTTTAAGGATTCGTATACGGAACTAGTAATGGGGGAGTGATGCTCACACCTTAATGTCATAAAAAAAATGTTATTTACATTTTTTTGAAAAATAAGTGTCTGAAAAGTGCCAGTTAATAGGCCAAATGGTGCCAGTTGGGAGCCATTAGTCAATTCTTTAAAGATAATGATGTTTTTAAGAAAAAATATTCGGGGGGAGATTGAATGTTTCATCCATCTCTTGAAAAAATGCTATTGGTGATGAAAGAATATTTTAACTATATTCCATAGTTATTATATTTTATATTATTTATTTTATTATACATTTTTTATTTTTTAATTTTTTAAATTTTTTATTTTTTGTTTATATTTAATTTTTGAAAAGGTTTTAAAAAACACAATTATTTTAAAGAATTTTGTTAAGGAATCCTCATGATTAGGGTGATGGTATTTTAATGATTAGGGTGATGGTATTTTAATGGTCACTGGAGGCTATGGGTTACCGGATCTTGGTCCAAACCCTGACAAGCTGAAGTGAGTGGTTGAAGATACACTATTGCAATATGGATTCAGCTACTTGAATACAATAAGCATGATGACGTATAGACATTATATGAAAAACATGATATGGAAAATATGATATGAAAAACCATGATGAGAAAAGACATGATGGGAAAAAACATGATGAGAAAGAACATGATGAGTAAAAACATGATGAGAAAAAACATGATGAGAAAAGCATGATAAGAAAAAACAAGATGCACAACATATTTTGGGAAAACAGCACGGGAAAGCGGAAAAAAGGCAAGCCCATGAAATAAATGAAAAAAATTACATATGACAAAGACTTATTTCAAAAAAATGTTCAGTGGGTTGTTTTCATTTAGTCCATGTGGGGCCAAAGTTCCTAATCGGAAGATCCACCGGCTTTCTTTCTTTTTTAAGAGCAAGCCTCTATTACCCCCTCGGGTTGGTGGGGGGATCCAATCGATGAGCCGGCATCGGAGGCTAGATACTTGATGTCCTTCTTTTAGAAAATGTCTTGGAATAGGTAGATCAGTTTTGTTTGTATCGATGGCTGCCCGTATGGAATTCCGGTGGTTGGCCATGCGTTCTCGGAACTTTCGTGTAGTCATGCCTACGTAAGCCAGACCACAAGGGCAGATTAATAAATAAATCACGTGGTCCAATAAGCAGTGCAATCTGTATTTAATTTTTATCTGTTTGCCTGATTGGGGATGTGGGAATGATGATCCAGTGTTCATACTATTGCAGGTAGTGCATCCTGCGCACTTGTAGCAGCCTGGGCGTTGGGAATGTAGCCAGGTGGTTCCCTTTGGGGTATCTGGGGTGAGTGTGGGTCTCATCAGCAGCTGTTTCAGATTTGGCCCCTTCTTGTAGGCCATCATGGGAGGTGCTTGCATCTGGAGTTTTAGTGCGCTGTCTGTACTGACGATTGGCCAGTGTTTCTTCACACTCCTTTGGATTGTGGTGGAGGCATGGTTATATGTGGACACATAGATCATGCGTTTAGTGTCCTTGGTTTTGTTGGGATTTACTTCACCTGACTTCTCCATGTTGTTGCGGGCCTTCGTAAGGCATTTTTTGAGGGTCTTTGGGTCATACCCCCTCTCCTTGAATCGGTCTGTCATTTCAGCTAATTGTTGTTCTGTGCGATGGGAGTTGGTGTTATTCCTAATAACACGCATGTACTGTGAGATCGGCAAGTGGTTTTTTAGAGCTGGTGGATGTTGGCTGCTTGAGATAAGTAAAGTGTTCCGGTCTGTCGCTTTACGATGTACGCAGGTCTGTAGTACTCCTTCTTTTATGGAGATATTGATATCTAGGAAGGTAATGGTCTCTGGGTTGATTTGGTGTGTGAATTTTATTGGACTGTCCAAGTTGTTTAGATCTGTTACCATTTCCTCGAATTTGGTGGTGGATTCTGTCCAGATTAAGAAGACGTCGTCAATATACCTCTTGTAAAACCGGATGGCATCTGAGTATTTTGATAAGATAAATCTGTTTTCAAATTCATGCATGTAGATCCCGGCATAGGCGGGTGCCAGATTGGAACCCATCGCGGTTCCCGATGTTTGGATATAGTACTTTTTGTTGTATAAGAAATGGTTGCATGTAAGTATCAATCTGGCCATTTCTATCAGAAAATCCGTAGGGGGCTGTAAGGTCTGCCTCTCATCCAGTTTTTTGTTGAGTACATGCAGTCCGTCCAGGTGGGGTATCACAGTATAGAGTGATGAAACGTCCATGGTTGCTAGGCATGGGGTGCCACTGATGTTAATCCCTTGTAGTTTATCGATGAAGTCTCCTGTATCGCGAATATATGTGCTACTGTTGGTTACCAGTGGTTGAAGATGGTGGTCGATAAATATAGCTAGGGGCTGTAGAAGAGAGGATCTCGCAGATATTATGGGCCTCCCAGGTGGGTTGGTTTCTGATTTGTGTATCTTGGGCAAAGTATATAGTATAGGGCATACTGGGTGTTGTACTTGCAGAAATTCAACTTCCTCTTTTGTGAGCCACTTATTTGTTAGGCCCTTTTGTAGTAGGGCGTCAACCTGTTTTTTGAAGGTCGGGATGGGGTTGTGTCCAACTGATTTGTAAGTTTGCGTGTCTGATAATTGTCGCATGATCTCGGTGTGGTATTGTTCCCAGTCCTGTATTACCACCGCGCCACCCTTATCCGCAGGGCGGATTACTATGTCTGCGTTTTTTTGCAGGATGTTAAGGGCTACTTTTTCATCAGGGCTGAGGTTCCTGTAACGAGGTGACCTGGTTGTTTTCAGGATGTCTTGTTCGACCATGCGATTAAAGGTTTTTATACTTGGGTTTAGGGAAAACGGGTCGTATGTTGAGATGGGTTTAAAACCGTGGGTTTGTTCAGTGCTGGCGGAGTCTTTGAATTGCTCATGCAATCTTAATTTTCTGTTAAATTTATACAAGTCGACCGTGGCGTCGAATGTGTCGTGGTCACTCGTGGGGACGAACGATAAGCCTTTAGTCAAGAGTGATGTCATGGGGTCCGTCAGTGGAAAAGTGGAGAGGTTAAAGACTAGATTAGAGCTTGCTTCCGGACACGTTTGCCTAGTACCTCCACGTCTGGGGTGAGGCCTCTGCCCCTTCCTCTTGGTGGTTTGTTCCTTCTGTTTTGGGATCCACCGGGGCCTTGTTCTAAAAAATCGGTCCTTGTGCCGGATTGGTCTGTGTCAGAAGCAGAAGTTGAAGACCCTGTGGTGAATTGGTAAGGGTTCCTTTGTTGACGTCTGTTGAAGGGGGGTCTTTGTTGTCGTCTAGTGCTTTGTTCACCGGTTAGCCACCGGTATACTGTATGGTTTTGGTAGTCTGCTTTAACGGTTGCAAGTTTATTCCTCTTGAAGGAGATTAGTTCTGCTTTGTAGGTTTCCACCTGGGTACGTATCTTCTCTATTAAGTTGCAGGATTTGTCGCTCTTGATCGTGGCGAGATGAGCAATCCCAAAGTCATCAATCTCACTCTTTACTTTTTTTAGCTCGGTCCCCACCTCCTCAACCACGAGTAGCATCAAGTCTAGCGAGCATTTGTTTAGGACACCACACCATCTGCTGCAAAATGATGGGCTATTTCGTCCTATGGTGGGGATGTTTGCAATACGAAAACCACGGGGGATCTGTTTTTTCCTGTGATAGTCTGAAAGGAAATGTCCATGGAGTGTTAGATCTGTCTCACGTTTTTTCAACTTCAGTAGGCGTTGATAGAGGTCGATGGGGGAATCTGTTGGTAGTGTATCAAAGTCGGCCTGATTGAACAGGACTTTCTCCGCGTCGTCGTCGGTCAAGGATATTATTCCTTGTTCAGCCTGGGATAGAAGGACCTCGTCCAGGAATCCAATGCCTCCACTGGCCATTTGGGGAGCGGTATGGAATATGTTTATGAAGTTTGGACTAGCAGGTCCACCTCTGGGTTCAGTCCTGTGTTTGGTGGAAGTCCAAAGGTTTGTGGGTGACCGGTCAAGAGTGGAGAGGTTTGTGATGACCTCTGGCTCATAAGTAGATTCTGTGGAAGACCGCACTCGCACGGGGTGTGTAATAGTAGCAGCGGGCGGGGTGCCTAAAGGGAGTTCATTTCAAGTATGAACACCTTAGTACAATCCGAGGGTTTCTCCGGGGAGAAAATAGGCACTCTCCTAAGTAAAGTCATAAACTTGTTGTAATCCAAGTATTTTGATTTATTAGTCATCCAATAAGTTGGTACAATATATTGTGCTCAATGATACTCCGACGTTTCGGTCCAATATAGGCGGACCTTTATCAAGGAGCCTGTATTGTGTAAAAGACATGCAAACAGCAATGTGAGAGCATGCAATCAAAACAATTACAGTGATGCACAAAGAAAAAACATAGGTACAAAAAAAAGGAACTTACATGAGTCAGCAAAGTACACATAATCATCGATGGGGCAACATGAAGTATGTTGGAAAACCTCCTACTGCAGGAGGACACCATGAATGAACCTGCCCGGGCCCGACCTTTATACCTGTGTGTTTGAAATCATGTGATGCCTGGATCCCCGCCCACCGGTGAGGCGTGTCCGGCCAGAAACAGGAAGTTGCATCACCGGAAGTGCAGGTCTCTGATGTACCACACCCTGCCACGTCTGAGTCCCCGGAGGCGGGTCTCAACATATGCTTTTTTAGTGCAGCTAATTGCAAGGGGCGTGATCGCCCGGAAGTGGGATGTGCGGCAGTGTCTGTGGTACTGGTGCATCACTGCTGAGAAAATGGGGATATCCGGTTTAAATGCAAAACTGTAAACCTAACAATTTTGGTATAAATCACTATATACAGGAAGGTCGGGGTTCCGGGAGCGATCACCCTAGTACATCTACATGGTTCTGGATGGAGAACAAGTCTCAACACATTAATAATGTTTACATTTATACACATTGCATAAGTTTTATAAGGTGCCGATGTACATTTGTCAGGGGATCGCTTCTTAGAACAAATGAAATAAACATATCCATACCGCTGGACGTGGGGAATGGTTGAAAAAATGGAACAGCAACAAACATTAAAAAACATTAAAAAACATTATTAAGAAAAATTGTTGAGAAAAAGTACCAGTTGGGGTGCCAAATCATGCCTGTTAGGCGCTAAAGATGGGATGTTTAATTTTTATATTGTTATGTGTGATATTTCAGATGTGGATTCTAAGTCTAATGTTGGGTATTAAGTAGTGGATCTAGGGATTTTTAATTTTTAGATTTTTAGCTAAAAAACAAGGGGGTTATTGTGCTTTTATAATGTCAATCGAACAGGACAACACAGTATTTTAAGGATTCGTATACGGAACTAGTAATGGGGGAGTGATGCTCACACCTTAATGTCATAAAAAAAATGTTATTTAAATTTTTTTGAAAAATAAGTGTCTGAAAAGTGCCAGTTAATAGGCCAAATGGTGCCAGTTGGGAGCCATTAGTCAATTCTTTAAAGATAATGATGTTTTTAAGAAAAAATATTCGGGGGGAGATTGAATGTTTCATCCATCTCTTGAAAAAATGCTATTGGTGATGAAAGAATATTTTAACTATATTCCATAGTTATTATATTTTATATTATTTATTTTATTATAAATTTTTTATTTTTTAATTTTTTAAATTTTTTATTTTTTGTTTATATTTAATTTTTGAAAAGGTTTTAAAAAACACAATTATTTTAAAGAATTTTGTTAAGGAATCCTCATGATTAGGGTGATGGTATTTTAATGATTAGGGTGATGGTATTTTAATGGTCACTGGAGGCTATGGGTTACCGGATCTTGGTCCAAACCCTGACAAGCTGAAGTGAGTGGTTGAAGATACACTATTGCAATATGGATTCAGCTACTTGAATACAATAAGCATGATGACGTATAGACATTATATGAAAAACATGATATGGAAAATATGATATGAAAAACCATGATGAGAAAAGACATGATGGGAAAAAACATGATGAGAAAGAACATGATGAGTAAAAACATGATGAGAAAAAACATGATGAGAAAAGCATGATAAGAAAAAACAAGATGCACAACATATTTTGGGAAAACAGCACGGGAAAGCGGAAAAAAGGCAAGCCCATGAAATAAATGAAAAAAATTACATATGACAAAGACTTATTTCAAAAAAATGTTCAGTGGGTTGTTTTCATTTAGTCCATGTGGGGCCAAAGTTCCTAATCGGAAGATCCACCGGCTTTCTTTCTTTTTTAAGAGCAAGCCTCTATTACCCCCTCGGGTTGGTGGGGGGATCCAATCGATGAGCCGGCATCGGAGGCTAGATACTTGATGTCCTTCTTTTAGAAAATGTCTTGGAATAGGTAGATCAGTTTTGTTTGTATCGATGGCTGCCCGTATGGAATTCCGGTGGTTGGCCATGCGTTCTCGGAACTTTCGTGTAGTCATGCCTACGTAAGCCAGACCACAAGGGCAGATTAATAAATAAATCACGTGGTCCAATAAGCAGTGCAATCTGTATTTAATTTTTATCTGTTTGCCTGATTGGGGATGTGGGAATGATGATCCAGTGTTCATACTATTGCAGGTAGTGCATCCTGCGCACTTGTAGCAGCCTGGGCGTTGGGAATGTAGCCAGGTGGTTCCCTTTGGGGTATCTGGGGTGAGTGTGGGTCTCATCAGCAGCTGTTTCAGATTTGGCCCCTTCTTGTAGGCCATCATGGGAGGTGCTTGCATCTGGAGTTTTAGTGCGCTGTCTGTACTGACGATTGGCCAGTGTTTCTTCACACTCCTTTGGATTGTGGTGGAGGCATGGTTATATGTGGACACATAGATCATGCGTTTAGTGTCCTTGGTTTTGTTGGGATTTACTTCACCTGACTTCTCCATGTTGTTGCGGGCCTTCGTGAGGCATTTTTTGAGGGTCTTTGGGTCATACCTCCTCTCCTTGAATCGGTCTGTCATTTCAGCTAATTGTTGTTCTGTGCGATGGGAGTTGGTGTTATTCCTAATAACACGCATGTACTGTGAGATCGGCAAGTGGTTTTTTAGAGCTGGTGGATGTTGGCTGCTTGAGATAAGTAAAGTGTTCCGGTCTGTCGCTTTACGATGTACGCAGGTCTGTAGTACTCCTTCTTTTATGGAGATATTGATATCTAGGAAGGTAATGGTCTCTGGGTTGATTTGGTGTGTGAATTTTATTGGACTGTCCAAGTTGTTTAGATCTGTTACCATTTCCTCGAATTTGGTGGTGGATTCTGTCCAGATTAAGAAGACGTCGTCAATATACCTCTTGTAAAACCGGATGGCATCTGAGTATTTTGATAAGATAAATCTGTTTTCAAATTCATGCATGTAGATCCCGGCATAGGCGGGTGCCAGATTGGAACCCATCGCGGTTCCCGATGTTTGGATATAGTACTTTTTGTTGTATAAGAAATGGTTGCATGTAAGTATCAATCTGGCCATTTCTATCAGAAAATCCGTAGGGGGCTGTAAGGTCTGCCTCTCATCCAGTTTTTTGTTGAGTACATGCAGTCCGTCCAGGTGGGGTATCACAGTATAGAGTGATGAAACGTCCATGGTTGCTAGGCATGGGGTGCCACTGATGTTAATCCCTTGTAGTTTATCGATGAAGTCTCCTGTATCGCGAATATATGTGCTACTGTTGGTTACCAGTGGTTGAAGATGGTGGTCGATAAATATAGCTAGGGGCTGTAGAAGAGAGGATCTCGCAGATATTATGGGCCTCCCAGGTGGGTTGGTTTCTGATTTGTGTATCTTGGGCAAAGTATATAGTATAGGGCATACTGGGTGTTGTACTTGCAGAAATTCAACTTCCTCTTTTGTGAGCCACTTATTTGTTAGGCCCTTTTGTAGTAGGGCGTCAACCTGTTTTTTGAAGGTCGGGATGGGGTTGTGTCCAACTGATTTGTAAGTTTGCGTGTCTGATAATTGTCGCATGATCTCGGTGTGGTATTGTTCCCAGTCCTGTATTACCACCGCGCCACCCTTATCCGCAGGGCGGATTACTATGTCTGCGTTTTTTTGCAGGATGTTAAGGGCTACTTTTTCATCAGGGCTGAGGTTCCTGTAACGAGGTGACCTGGTTGTTTTCAGGATGTCTTGTTCGACCATGCGATTAAAGGTTTTTATACTTGGGTTTAGGGAAAACGGGTCGTATGTTGAGATGGGTTTAAAACCGTGGGTTTGTTCAGTGCTGGCGGAGTCTTTGAATTGCTCATGCAATCTTAATTTTCTGTTAAATTTATACAAGTCGACCGTGGCGTCGAATGTGTCGTGGTCACTCGTGGGGACGAACGATAAGCCTTTAGTCAAGAGTGATGTCATGGGGTCCGTCAGTGGAAAAGTGGAGAGGTTAAAGACTAGATTAGAGCTTGCTTCCGGACACGTTTGCCTAGTACCTCCACGTCTGGGGTGAGGCCTCTGCCCCTTCCTCTTGGTGGTTTGTTCCTTCTGTTTTGGGATCCACCGGGGCCTTGTTCTAAAAAATCGGTCCTTGTGCCGGATTGGTCTGTGTCAGAAGCAGAAGCTGAAGACCCTGTGGTGAATTGGTAAGGGTTCCTTTGTTGACGTCTGTTGAAGGGGGGTCTTTGTTGTCGTCTAGTGCTTTGTTCACCGGTTAGCCACCGGTATACTGTATGGTTTTGGTAGTCTGCTTTAACGGTTGCAAGTTTATTCCTCTTGAAGGAGATTAGTTCTGCTTTGTAGGTTTCCACCTGGGTACGTATCTTCTCTATTAAGTTGCAGGATTTGTCGCTCTTGATCGTGGCGAGATGAGCAATCCCAAAGTCATCAATCTCACTCCTGTTCAATCAGGCCGACTTTGATACACTACCAACAGATTCCCCCATCGACCTCTATCAACGCCTACTGAAGTTGAAAAAACGTGAGACAGATCTAACACTCCATGGACATTTCCTTTCAGACTATCACAGGAAAAAACAGATCCCCCGTGGTTTTCGTATTGCAAACATCCCCACCATAGGACGAAATAGCCCATCATTTTGCAGCAGATGGTGTGGTGTCCTAAACAAATGCTCGCTAGACTTGATGCTACTCGTGGTTGAGGAGGTGGGGACCGAGCTAAAAAAAGTAAAGAGTGAGATTGATGACTTTGGGATTGCTCATCTCGCCACGATCAAGAGCGACAAATCCTGCAACTTAATAGAGAAGATACGTACCCAGGTGGAAACCTACAAAGCAGAACTAATCTCCTTCAAGAGGAATAAACTTGCAACCGTTAAAGCAGACTACCAAAACCATACAGTATACCGGTGGCTAACCGGTGAACAAAGCACTAGACGACAACAAAGACCCCCCTTCAACAGACGTCAACAAAGGAACCCTTACCAATTCACCACAGGGTCTTCAACTTCTGCTTCTGACACAGACCAATCCGGCACAAGGACCGATTTTTTAGAACAAGGCCCCGGTGGATCCCAAAACAGAAGGAACAAACCACCAAGAGGAAGGGGCAGAGGCCTCACCCCAGACGTGGAGGTACTAGGCAAACGTGTCCGGAAGCAAGCTCTAATCTAGTCTTTAACCTCTCCACTTTTCCACTGACGGACCCCATGACATCACTCTTGACTAAAGGCTTATCGTTCGTCCCCACGAGTGACCACGACACATTCGACGCCACGGTCGACTTGTATAAATTTAACAGAAAATTAAGATTGCATGAGCAATTCAAAGACTCCGCCAGCACTGAACAAACCCACGGTTTTAAACCCATCTCAACATACGACCCGTTTTCCCTAAACCCAAGTATAAAAACCTTTAATCGCATGGTCGAACAAGACATCCTGAAAACAACCAGGTCACCTCGTTACAGGAACCTCAGCCCTGATGAAAAAGTAGCCCTTAACATCCTGCAAAAAAACGCAGACATAGTAATCCGCCCTGCGGATAAGGGTGGCGCGGTGGTAATACAGGACTGGGAACAATACCACACCGAGATCATGCGACAATTATCAGACACGCAAACTTACAAATCAGTTGGACACAACCCCATCCCGACCTTCAAAAAACAGGTTGACGCCCTACTACAAAAGGGCCTAACAAATAAGTGGCTCACAAAAGAGGAAGTTGAATTTCTGCAAGTACAACACCCAGTATGCCCTATACTATATACTTTGCCCAAGATACACAAATCAGAAACCAACCCACCTGGGAGGCCCATAATATCTGCGAGATCCTCTCTTCTACAGCCCCTAGCTATATTTATCGACCACCATCTTCAACCACTGGTAACCAACAGTAGCACATATATTCGCGATACAGGAGACTTCATCGATAAACTACAAGGGATTAACATCAGTGGCACCCCATGCCTAGCAACCATGGACGTTTCATCACTCTATACTGTGATACCCCACCTGGACGGACTGCATGTACTCAACAAAAAACTGGATGAGAGGCAGACCTTACAGCCCCCTACGGATTTTCTGATAGAAATGGCCAGATTGATACTTACATGCAACCATTTCTTATACAACAAAAAGTACTATATCCAAACATCGGGAACCGCGATGGATTCCAATCTGGCACCCGCCTATGCCGGGATCTACATGCATGAATTTGAAAACAGATTTATCTTATCAAAATACTCAGATGCCATCCGGTTTTACAAGAGGTATATTGACGACGTCTTCTTAATCTGGACAGAATCCACCACCAAATTCGAGGAAATGGTAACAGATCTAAACAACTTGGACAGTCCAATAAAATTCACACACCAAATCAACCCAGAGACCATTACCTTCCTAGATATCAATATCTCCATAAAAGAAGGAGTACTACAGACCTGCGTACATCGTAAAGCGACAGACCGGAACACTTTACTTATCTCAAGCAGCCAACATCCACCAGCTCTAAAAAACCACTTGCCGATCTCACAGTACATGCGTGTTATTAGGAATAACACCAACTCCCATCGCACAGAACAACAATTAGCTGAAATGACAGACCGATTCAAGGAGAGGGGGTATGACCCAAAGACCCTCAAAAAATGCCTTACGAAGGCCCGCAACAACATGGAGAAGTCAGGTGAAGTAAATCCCAACAAAACCAAGGACACTAAACGCATGATCTATGTGTCCACATATAACCATGCCTCCACCACAATCCAAAGGAGTGTGAAGAAACACTGGCCAATCGTCAGTACAGACAGCGCACTAAAACTCCAGATGCAAGCACCTCCCATGATGGCCTACAAGAAGGGGCCAAATCTGAAACAGCTGCTGATGAGACCCACACTCACCCCAGATACCCCAAAGGGAACCACCTGGCTACATTCCCAACGCCCAGGCTGCTACAAGTGCGCAGGATGCACTACCTGCAATAGTATGAACACTGGATCATCATTCCCACATCCCCAATCAGGCAAACAGATAAAAATTAAATACAGATTGCACTGCTTATTGGACCACGTGATTTATTTATTAATCTGCCCTTGTGGTCTGGCTTACGTAGGCATGACTACACGAAAGTTCCGAGAACGCATGGCCAACCACCGGAATTCCATACGGGCAGCCATCGATACAAACAAAACTGATCTACCTATTCCAAGACATTTTCTAAAAGAAGGACATCAAGTATCTAGCCTCCGATGCCGGCTCATCGATTGGATCCCCCCACCAACCCGAGGGGGTAATAGAGGCTTGCTCTTAAAAAAGAAAGAAAGCCGGTGGATCTTCCGATTAGGAACTTTGGCCCCACATGGACTAAATGAAAACAACCCACTGAACATTTTTTTGAAATAAGTCTTTGTCATATGTAATTTTTTTCATTTATTTCATGGGCTTGCCTTTTTTCCGCTTTCCCGTGCTGTTTTCCCAAAATATGTTGTGCATCTTGTTTTTTCTTATCATGCTTTTCTCATCATGTTTTTTCTCATCATGTTTTTACTCATCATGTTCTTTCTCATCATGTTTTTTCCCATCATGTCTTTTCTCATCATGGTTTTTCATATCATATTTTCCATATCATGTTTTTCATATAATGTCTATACGTCATCATGCTTATTGTATTCAAGTAGCTGAATCCATATTGCAATAGTGTATCTTCAACCACTCACTTCAGCTTGTCAGGGTTTGGACCAAGATCCGGTAACCCATAGCCTCCAGTGACCATTAAAATACCATCACCCTAATCATTAAAATACCATCACCCTAATCATGAGGATTCCTTAACAAAATTCTTTAAAATAATTGTGTTTTTTAAAACCTTTTCAAAAATTAAATATAAACAAAAAATAAAAAATTTAAAAAATTAAAAAATAAAAAATTTATAATAAAATAAATAATATAAAATATAATAACTATGGAATATAGTTAAAATATTCTTTCATCACCAATAGCATTTTTTCAAGAGATGGATGAAACATTCAATCTCCCCCCGAATATTTTTTCTTAAAAACATCATTATCTTTAAAGAATTGACTAATGGCTCCCAACTGGCACCATTTGGCCTATTAACTGGCACTTTTCAGACACTTATTTTTCAAAAAAATTTAAATAACATTTTTTTTATGACATTAAGGTGTGAGCATCACTCCCCCATTACTAGTTCCGTATACGAATCCTTAAAATACTGTGTTGTCCTGTTCGATTGACATTATAAAAGCACAATAACCCCCTTGTTTTTTAGCTAAAAATCTAAAAATTAAAAATCCCTAGATCCACTACTTAATACCCAACATTAGACTTAGAATCCACATCTGAAATATCACACATAACAATATAAAAATTAAACATCCCATCTTTAGCGCCTAACAGGCATGATTTGGCACCCCAACTGGTACTTTTTCTCAACAATTTTTCTTAATAATGTTTTTTAATGTTTTTTAATGTTTGTTGCTGTTCCATTTTTTCAACCATTCCCCACGTCCAGCGGTATGGATATGTTTATTTCATTTGTTCTAAGAAGCGATCCCCTGACAAATGTACATCGGCACCTTATAAAACTTATGCAATGTGTATAAATGTAAACATTATTAATGTGTTGAGACTTGTTCTCCATCCAGAACCATGTAGATGTACTAGGGTGATCGCTCCCGGAACCCCGACCTTCCTGTATATAGTGATTTATACCAAAATTGTTAGGTTTACAGTTTTGCATTTAAACCGGATATCCCCATTTTCTCAGCAGTGATGCACCAGTACCACAGACACTGCCGCACATCCCACTTCCGGGCGATCACGCCCCTTGCAATTAGCTGCACTAAAAAAGCATATGTTGAGACCCGCCTCCGGGGACTCAGACGTGGCAGGGTGTGGTACATCAGAGACCTGCACTTCCGGTGATGCAACTTCCTGTTTCTGGCCGGACACGCCTCACCGGTGGGCGGGGATCCAGGCATCACATGATTTCAAACACACAGGTATAAAGGTCGGGCCCGGGCAGGTTCATTCATGGTGTCCTCCTGCAGTAGGAGGTTTTCCAACATACTTCATGTTGCCCCATCGATGATTATGTGTACTTTGCTGACTCATGTAAGTTCCTTTTTTTTGTACCTATGTTTTTTCTTTGTGCATCACTGTAATTGTTTTGATTGCATGCTCTCACATTGCTGTTTGCATGTCTTTTACACAATACAGGCTCCTTGATAAAGGTCCGCCTATATTGGACCGAAACGTCGGAGTATCATTGAGCACAATATATTGTACCAACTTATTGGATGACTAATAAATCAAAATACTTGGATTACAACAAGTTTATGACTTTACTTAGGAGAGTGCCTATTTTCTCCCCGGAGAAACCCTCGGATTGTACTAAGGTGTTCATACTTGAAATGAACTCCCTTTAGGCACCCCGCCCGCTGCTACTATTACACACCCCGTGCGAGTGCGGTCTTCCACAGAATCTACTTATGAGCCAGAGGTCATCACAAACCTCTCCACTCTTGACCGGTCACCCACAAACCTTTGGACTTCCACCAAACACAGGACTGAACCCAGAGGTGGACCTGCTAGTCCAAACTTCATAAACATATTCCATACCGCTCCCCAAATGGCCAGTGGAGGCATTGGATTCCTGGACGAGGTCCTTCTATCCCAGGCTGAACAAGGAATAATATCCTTGACCGACGACGACGCGGAGAAAGTCCTGTTCAATCAGGCCGACTTTGATACACTACCAACAGATTCCCCCATCGACCTCTATCAACGCCTACTGAAGTTGAAAAAACGTGAGACAGATCTAACACTCCATGGACATTTCCTTTCAGACTATCACAGGAAAAAACAGATCCCCCGTGGTTTTCGTATTGCAAACATCCCCACCATAGGACGAAATAGCCCATCATTTTGCAGCAGATGGTGTGGTGTCCTAAACAAATGCTCGCTAGACTTGATGCTACTCGTGGTTGAGGAGGTGGGGACCGAGCTAAAAAAAGTAAAGAGTGAGATTGATGACTTTGGGATTGCTCATCTCGCCACGATCAAGAGCGACAAATCCTGCAACTTAATAGAGAAGATACGTACCCAGGTGGAAACCTACAAAGCAGAACTAATCTCCTTCAAGAGGAATAAACTTGCAACCGTTAAAGCAGACTACCAAAACCATACAGTATACCGGTGGCTAACCGGTGAACAAAGCACTAGACGACAACAAAGACCCCCCTTCAACAGACGTCAACAAAGGAACCCTTACCAATTCACCACAGGGTCTTCAACTTCTGCTTCTGACACAGACCAATCCGGCACAAGGACCGATTTTTTAGAACAAGGCCCCGGTGGATCCCAAAACAGAAGGAACAAACCACCAAGAGGAAGGGGCAGAGGCCTCACCCCAGACGTGGAGGTACTAGGCAAACGTGTCCGGAAGCAAGCTCTAATCTAGTCTTTAACCTCTCCACTTTTCCACTGACGGACCCCATGACATCACTCTTGACTAAAGGCTTATCGTTCGTCCCCACGAGTGACCACGACACATTCGACGCCACGGTCGACTTGTATAAATTTAACAGAAAATTAAGATTGCATGAGCAATTCAAAGACTCCGCCAGCACTGAACAAACCCACGGTTTTAAACCCATCTCAACATACGACCCGTTTTCCCTAAACCCAAGTATAAAAACCTTTAATCGCATGGTCGAACAAGACATCCTGAAAACAACCAGGTCACCTCGTTACAGGAACCTCAGCCCTGATGAAAAAGTAGCCCTTAACATCCTGCAAAAAAACGCAGACATAGTAATCCGCCCTGCGGATAAGGGTGGCGCGGTGGTAATACAGGACTGGGAACAATACCACACCGAGATCATGCGACAATTATCAGACACGCAAACTTACAAATCAGTTGGACACAACCCCATCCCGACCTTCAAAAAACAGGTTGACGCCCTACTACAAAAGGGCCTAACAAATAAGTGGCTCACAAAAGAGGAAGTTGAATTTCTGCAAGTACAACACCCAGTATGCCCTATACTATATACTTTGCCCAAGATACACAAATCAGAAACCAACCCACCTGGGAGGCCCATAATATCTGCGAGATCCTCTCTTCTACAGCCCCTAGCTATATTTATCGACCACCATCTTCAACCACTGGTAACCAACAGTAGCACATATATTCGCGATACAGGAGACTTCATCGATAAACTACAAGGGATTAACATCAGTGGCACCCCATGCCTAGCAACCATGGACGTTTCATCACTCTATACTGTGATACCCCACCTGGACGGACTGCATGTACTCAACAAAAAACTGGATGAGAGGCAGACCTTACAGCCCCCTACGGATTTTCTGATAGAAATGGCCAGATTGATACTTACATGCAACCATTTCTTATACAACAAAAAGTACTATATCCAAACATCGGGAACCGCGATGGGTTCCAATCTGGCACCCGCCTATGCCGGGATCTACATGCATGAATTTGAAAACAGATTTATCTTATCAAAATACTCAGATGCCATCCGGTTTTACAAGAGGTATATTGACGACGTCTTCTTAATCTGGACAGAATCCACCACCAAATTCGAGGAAATGGTAACAGATCTAAACAACTTGGACAGTCCAATAAAATTCACACACCAAATCAACCCAGAGACCATTACCTTCCTAGATATCAATATCTCCATAAAAGAAGGAGTACTACAGACCTGCGTACATCGTAAAGCGACAGACCGGAACACTTTACTTATCTCAAGCAGCCAACATCCACCAGCTCTAAAAAACCACTTGCCGATCTCACAGTACATGCGTGTTATTAGGAATAACACCAACTCCCATCGCACAGAACAACAATTAGCTGAAATGACAGACCGATTCAAGGAGAGGAGGTATGACCCAAAGACCCTCAAAAAATGCCTTACGAAGGCCCGCAACAACATGGAGAAGTCAGGTGAAGTAAATCCCAACAAAACCAAGGACACTAAACGCATGATCTATGTGTCCACATATAACCATGCCTCCACCACAATCCAAAGGAGTGTGAAGAAACACTGGCCAATCGTCAGTACAGACAGCGCACTAAAACTCCAGATGCAAGCACCTCCCATGATGGCCTACAAGAAGGGGCCAAATCTGAAACAGCTGCTGATGAGACCCACACTCACCCCAGATACCCCAAAGGGAACCACCTGGCTACATTCCCAACGCCCAGGCTGCTACAAGTGCGCAGGATGCACTACCTGCAATAGTATGAACACTGGATCATCATTCCCACATCCCCAATCAGGCAAACAGATAAAAATTAAATACAGATTGCACTGCTTATTGGACCACGTGATTTATTTATTAATCTGCCCTTGTGGTCTGGCTTACGTAGGCATGACTACACGAAAGTTCCGAGAACGCATGGCCAACCACCGGAATTCCATACGGGCAGCCATCGATACAAACAAAACTGATCTACCTATTCCAAGACATTTTCTAAAAGAAGGACATCAAGTATCTAGCCTCCGATGCCGGCTCATCGATTGGATCCCCCCACCAACCCGAGGGGGTAATAGAGGCTTGCTCTTAAAAAAGAAAGAAAGCCGGTGGATCTTCCGATTAGGAACTTTGGCCCCACATGGACTAAATGAAAACAACCCACTGAACATTTTTTTGAAATAAGTCTTTGTCATATGTAATTTTTTTCATTTATTTCATGGGCTTGCCTTTTTTCCGCTTTCCCGTGCTGTTTTCCCAAAATATGTTGTGCATCTTGTTTTTTCTTATCATGCTTTTCTCATCATGTTTTTTCTCATCATGTTTTTACTCATCATGTTCTTTCTCATCATGTTTTTTCCCATCATGTCTTTTCTCATCATGGTTTTTCATATCATATTTTCCATATCATGTTTTTCATATAATGTCTATACGTCATCATGCTTATTGTATTCAAGTAGCTGAATCCATATTGCAATAGTGTATCTTCAACCACTCACTTCAGCTTGTCAGGGTTTGGACCAAGATCCGGTAACCCATAGCCTCCAGTGACCATTAAAATACCATCACCCTAATCATTAAAATACCATCACCCTAATCATGAGGATTCCTTAACAAAATTCTTTAAAATAATTGTGTTTTTTAAAACCTTTTCAAAAATTAAATATAAACAAAAAATAAAAAATTTAAAAAATTAAAAAATAAAAAATTTATAATAAAATAAATAATATAAAATATAATAACTATGGAATATAGTTAAAATATTCTTTCATCACCAATAGCATTTTTTCAAGAGATGGATGAAACATTCAATCTCCCCCCGAATATTTTTTCTTAAAAACATCATTATCTTTAAAGAATTGACTAATGGCTCCCAACTGGCACCATTTGGCCTATTAACTGGCACTTTTCAGACACTTATTTTTCAAAAAAATTTAAATAACATTTTTTTTATGACATTAAGGTGTGAGCATCACTCCCCCATTACTAGTTCCGTATACGAATCCTTAAAATACTGCGTTGTCCTGTTCGATTGACATTATAAAAGCACAATAACCCCCTTGTTTTTTAGCTAAAAATTAAAAATCCCTAGATCCACTACTTAATACCCAACATTAGACTTAGAATCCACATCTGAAATATCACACATAACAATATAAAAATTAAACATCCCATCTTTAGCGCCTAACAGGCATGATTTGGCACCCCAACTGGTACTTTTTCTCAACAATTTTTCTTAATAATGTTTTTTAATGTTTTTTAATGTTTGTTGCTGTTCCATTTTTTCAACCATTCCCCACGTCCAGCGGTATGGATATGTTTATTTCATTTGTTCTAAGAAGCGATCCCCTGACAAATGTACATCGGCACCTTATAAAACTTATGCAATGTGTATAAATGTAAACATTATTAATGTGTTGAGACTTGTTCTCCATCCAGAACCATGTAGATGTACTAGGGTGATCGCTCCCGGAACCCCGACCTTCCTGTATATAGTGATTTATACCAAAATTGTTAGGTTTACAGTTTTGCATTTAAACCGGATATCCCCATTTTCTCAGCAGTGATGCACCAGTACCACAGACACTGCCGCACATCCCACTTCCGGGCGATCACGCCCCTTGCAATTAGCTGCACTAAAAAAGCATATGTTGAGACCCGCCTCCGGGGACTCAGACGTGGCAGGGTGTGGTACATCAGAGACCTGCACTTCCGGTGATGCAACTTCCTGTTTCTGGCCGGACACGCCTCACCGGTGGGCGGGGATCCAGGCATCACATGATTTCAAACACACAGGTATAAAGGTCGGGCCCGGGCAGGTTCATTCATGGTGTCCTCCTGCAGTAGGAGGTTTTCCAACATACTTCATGTTGCCCCATCGATGATTATGTGTACTTTGCTGACTCATGTAAGTTCCTTTTTTTTGTACCTATGTTTTTTCTTTGTGCATCACTGTAATTGTTTTGATTGCATGCTCTCACATTGCTGTTTGCATGTCTTTTACACAATACAGGCTCCTTGATAAAGGTCCGCCTATATTGGACCGAAACGTCGGAGTATCATTGAGCACAATATATTGTACCAACTTATTGGATGACTAATAAATCAAAATACTTGGATTACAACAAGTTTATGACTTTACTTAGGAGAGTGCCTATTTTCTCCCCGGAGAAACCCTCGGATTATATATATATATATATATATACGTTCCTGAGGCGGCACTCCGTTCGGCTTAGGGAAGAAAACAGGAATAATAGGCTGGTGCCTTCCAAACAAAGGAGCGGTGACCCGGTCCCTGAATATAGCAGGTAGATGGGGGCGGCGGCACTCAGCAACAATAAAGACGATGAAACAGCAGGTGACTGCTGTTTCATCGTCTTTATTGTTGCTGAGTGCCGCCGCCCCCATCTACCTGCTATATATATATATATATATATATATATATATATATATATATATATATATATATATATACGCAAATACACAAATGCACCTAAACATAAATCTATGCATACATGTACCTTCATATAATAGGTCGTACAGATAAGAGGCAGCATATTGGTATATAGCATATGGTGGCGCTGAAGTGAACACGGCCGTCAACATTGGTAACCAGTAAAACTTGTACCAAAGTGAGATTGCGTCCCCGAAGGGATGCATAGTCGAGGCCATATTCACTATTAATTATAAAAGCTGCAGCCAGTGTTACTCGGCTAACATAATTTAGTGGAGAACCGTAAGAATTGACAAACCAAATTGTTTGTGGGAGAAAACGGGAGTACCTGGAGTAATCCCACACAAGCACGGGGAGAATATACATAAACTCCACACAGTTAGGGTAATGGCGTTGTTTGAATGGGGATGCAGTTTAAATCCCGGAGGTCGGGATCCCAGCGTTCAAAATCCCGAACGCCGAAATCCCGACACTTTCTCCCCCCGTGGGTGTCCATGACAGCCTCGGAGGGAGAATAAATTAGTGTGCCGAGCGTAGCGAGGCACCGGGCCTGCTGCGTGGCGAGCTCAGCAAGCCCGCAAGGGGGGGCAATCCACGTCCCCCCCTTGTCGGAATTTCGGCGTTCGGGATTCCGGTGTTGGGATTTTGAACGCCGGGATCCCGACCGCCGGCTTTTCATGCTGAATCCGTTTGAACGGAACCCATGACATCAGTGCCGTGAGGTAGTAATGTTAACCATTACCCAATTTATACTTCACCTCCACAGCTGCATCCTCCGAAAATGCTACCCCGCTGGGGTGCAAGGCTACTAGAGGCCTGGAGGAATGTGAAGTCAAATTATTTTCCAACTTCCATTGAGCAGGAATACGGAAGGTTATCCTGTGGAGAAATTACACTTCAGAGTCCACCGTTGGTGACGTTTGCCATAGTGCCCTGTCAGAACATGAAATAACCCCTGCTATTGTGGGGACTGAATCCTCATAGCTGTGCGCCTCGTCTGGATAGTGACGTTTGCCATAGCGCCCTGTCAGAGCATGAAATAACCCCTGGTATTGTGGGGACTGAACCCTCATAGCCGTGCGCCTCGTCTGGATAGTGACGTTTGCCATAGCGCCCTGTCAGAGCATAAAATAACCCATGGTATTGTGGGGACTGAATCCTCCTAGCCGTGCGCCTCGTCTGGATAGTGACGTTTGTCATAGCGCCCTGTCAGAGCATGAAATAACCCCTGGTATTGTGGGGACTGAACCCTCATAGCCGTGCGCCTCGTCTGGATAGTGACGTTTGCCATAGCGCCCTGTCAGAGCATGAAATAACCCATGGTATTGTGGGGACTGAATCCTCCTAGCCGTGCGCCTCGTCTGGATAGTGACGTTTGTCATAGTGCCCTGTCAGAGCATGAAATAACCCCTGGTATTGTGGGGACTGAATCCTCATAGCCATGCGCCTCGTCTGCTTAAGAGACGGGAGCGCTGCTGATTGAGCTCTTTATTAGGTTTACACAGACCTGGACTATGGCCAAAAGGGTTTGAAAGTTTGCAGAGGTCTTTTACAATTTATAAGTGTCTGGACCAGAACTGTAATGGCTGCACACACTGTGAGATTCCTTTGCTATTTGACTTGCTATAGAAATCTTTGCTAACTTATGAGTTAGTTACATACAAGTCATGCATACTTGCCTACTTTTGAAAACTAGTTTCAGGGAGATTATACTTGGTAGAAGAATTGTGCACAGCGCCCCATTGAGGGGGCGTGTCATGCTCCACTTAAAGGGCGTGTCTAGTTCCACATATGGAGAGATTGTGAAAAGAGATTGTGAACGTGGCACCTAGAAGCGTGGGTGTGTACTGCTACATCTGAGAGGAATCTTTTATAATGACTTATATCCAAATATAGATGAGCCCCAAAGCAGTTAGTGAGAGATACTATACTTGGCGAAGTGCTGGGAAATGGTGCTGATGATTCTATGTAAATGCATCTATCTCTCATTCCCTTTTTCCCCAAAATTGTAACAGTGTAATGTGGGCTAGGTGACATGAGGGAGATTGCTAGACTAATGAGGGAGAGAGGGAGATTGCTGCTATGTCAGGGAGTTTCCTGCAGAATGCAGGAGGGGAGGTAACTATGATGTAACAGTGTAATGTGGGCTAGGTGACATGAGGGAGATTGCTAGACTAATGAGGGAGAGAGGGAGATTGCTGCTATGTCAGGGAGTTTCCTGCAGAATGCTGGAGGGGAGGTAACTATGATGTAACAGTGTAATGTGGGCTAGGTGACATGAGGGAGATTGCTAGACTAATGAGGGAGAGAGGGAGATTGCTGCTATGTCAGGGAGTCTCCTGCAGAATGCAGGGGGGGGAGGTAACTATGATGTAACCGTGTAATGTGGGCTAGGTGACGTGAGGGAGATTGCTAGACTAATGAGGGAGAGAGGGAGATTGCTGCTATGTCAGGGAGTCTCCTGCAGAATGCAGAAGTGGAGGTAACTATGATGTAACCGTGTAATGTGGGCTAGGTGACATGAGGGAGATTGCTAGACTAATGAGGGAGAGAGGGAGATTGCTGCTATGTCAGGGAGTTTCCTGCAGAATGCAGGAGGGGAGGTAACTATGATGTAACAGTGTAATGTGGGCTAGGTGACATGAGGGAGATTGCTAGACTAATGAGGGAGAGAGGGAGATTGCTGCTATGTCAGGGAGTCTCCTGCAGAATGCAGGAGGGGAGGTACCTATGATGTAACAGTGTAATGTTGGCTAGGTGACATGGGGGAGATTGCTAGACTAATGAGGGAGAGAGGGAGATTGCTGCTATGTCAGGGAGTCTCCTGCAGAATGCAGGAGGGGAGGTAACTATAATGTAACAGTGTAATGTGGGCTAGGTGACATAAGGGAGATTGCTAGACTAATGAGGGAGAGAGGGAGATTGCTGCTATGTCAGGGAGTCTCCTGCAGGGTGCAGGAGGGGAGGTAACTATGATGTAATGGTGTAATGTGGGCTAGGTGACATGAGGGAGATTGCTGCTATGTCAGGGAGTCTCCTGCAGAATGCAGGAGGGGAGGTAACTACGATGTAACAGTGTAATGTGGGCTAGGTGACATGAGGGAGATTGCTGCTATGTCAGGGAGTTTCCTGCAGAATGCAGGAGGGGAGGTAACTATGATGTAAGTGTAATGTGGGCTAGGTGACATGGGGGAGATTGCTAGACTAATGAGGGAGAGAGGGAGATTGCTGCTATTTCAGGGAGTCTCCTGCAGAATGCAGATGGAGAGGTAACTATGATATAACAGTGTAATGTGGGCTAGGTGACATGAGGGAGATTGCTAGACTAATGAGGGAGAGAGGGAGATTGCTGCTATTTCAGGGAGTCTCCTGCAGAATGCAGGAGGGTAGGCAACTATGAAGTCATGCTATCTGCATTAGACTTCATATAGACATTTGTGGCCTGCCAATAGGGCGCATCATGATCTGAAATGTGCAATCTGCATGTGATCCTAATGTAATTCCAACTACATAGTCAGATCCCACACTGGATTGTATGGTGAGTACACACCACAACCAGCTGTCTGTGTGACAGTGCAATGTTATGCTGCTTTCCCACTGCAGACCCGTTTTAGTTTAGAGGTAATCTTAAATGGTATTTAGCATTCCCACTGCAGCAGATTACAGTTTCAAATGCCATTTAAGTACCATTCCCATTGCAGGTAAAACGTTTTAGCTCTTCAAAACGTTTAGTGCCTGTGACAATGGGTCAGGCCTGTCTTTCCTTGTTGATATATATATATATATATATATATATAGATCTATATATATAGATCTATCTATATATATATATATATATATATATATATATATATATATATATATATCTATCTATCTATCTATCTATCTATCTATCTATCTATCTATCTATCTATCTATCTATCTATCTATATATATATATATATATATATATATATATATATATATATAGATCTATATATATATAGATAGATATATATCTATCAACAAGGATAGACAGGCAGCTTGGAGGGGGTAGAGGGGGGAAGCTGTCCCCGGGTGCTGTGGGGGTAGAGGGGGGAAGCTGTCCCCATGTGCTGCGGGAGGAGGGGGGTCCCTGCTGCTGCTGAGGGGAGAGGGGGTACCTGTCAGCCTGACACGGCGCTGCCGCTGCTGTATCTCCCCCCCCCGGCGGCCGGTCCTTGCGGCGTATGTACAGTCAGTGTCGGCGGTCCCTCTGGCGCAGGGGAAATAAGTACTATTTCCTCTGCGCCAGAGGGACCGCCGACACTGACTGTACATCCGCCGCAAGGACCGGCCGCCGGGGGGGAGATACAGCAGCGGCAGCGGCCGCCGGGGGGGGGAGATACAGCAGCGGCAGCGGCCGCCGGGGGGGAGATACAGCAGCGGCAGCGCCGTGTCAGGCTGATAGGTACCCCCTCTCCCCTCAGCAGCAGCAGGGACCCCCCTCCTCCCGCAGCACCTGGGCACATCTTGCCCAGCGCTGCACGCTGTGCACCCGCAGCGGGACCATGTACACCGCCATTTACACGGGACCCGTGTAAAAGGTGTAAAAGGGGTATAACAGGACGGGGGCGAGGGGGAGGGGGGGGGCGGGGGGCAGCGGGGCGTACCGCCAGGCTGAAAGTGGTTAATCTTTCAGCCCGGCAGCGTACACGGAATGGGATCGTTTAGCCGATGAACACAAATTCGAGTGTATTTATGTCGACCCCGTTAGTTCGATAGGATAGTTTTGTCGAATGTGTATACATCGAACGTAGCATGTAATCGAACCAATAAATTTCGAAGCATAGTAGATCGAATGTTTAAAATATCGAACGGTTACAGGTCGAATTGTCTCTATGTCGAACTTTTAAGGTCGAACATTAAAGATGTCGACCGTTGTAATGTAGACTACTCAATTTATCGAAGTTAATAATTGATCGACGTGTACAATGTAGAAGTAATTTTACTTCGATAGCATAGTGTTCGAAAAATATTATATCGAACACATTGTTATCGAAAAATTCAATATCGAACGGTAAATGCAAGAATTTACATTACATCGACACAAATAAACCGAAAATAACTAAGTCGACTATCGTTACATCGATACATTGTTATATCGAAAAGAGTTCAATCGAAAGGTTTTAAATCTAATTTACACACATTACACCCTCACTCATCATTGTCAATACCCTTTTGGTGGGCACCCTCACCCCAGACCTGCACCCATAATGTTCTACCCGTCTAAATCCGCACTGTCCAAACTGGCACAACCCCCCCGTCTGTGCAGACGGCAAGATCCGTGTAGCGCCCTGCCTTCTAACGTCTGCATTTACCGTGGCACCACAAGTCCCACAATGACCTGCCAATGTTCTGCCCTGAACTCCCTCTCCTATTACCCCCTCACCCATCATAGTCTATACCCTGTTGGTGGGCACCCTCCCCCCATAAATCCGCACTGTTCAAACTGGCACAACCCCCCCCCGTCTGTGCAGACGGCAAGATCCGTGTAGCGCCCTGCCTTCTAACGTCTGCATTTACCGTGGCACCACAAGTCCCACAATGACCTGCCAATGTTCTGCCCTGAACTCCCTCACCTATTACCCCCTCACCCATCATAGTCTATACCCTGTTGGTGGGCACCCTCCCCCCATAAATCCGCACTGTTCAAACTGGCACAACCCCCCCGTCTGTGCAGACGGCAAGATCCGTGTAGCGCCCTGCCTTCTAACGTCTGCATTTACCGTGGCACCACAAGTCCCACAATGACCTGCCAATGTTCTGCCCTGAACTCCCTCTCCTATTACCCCTCACCCATCATAGTCTATACCCTGTTGGTGGGCACCCTCCCCCCATAAATCCGCACTGTCCAAACTGGCACAACCCCCCCGTCTGTGCAGACGGCAAGATCCGTGTAGCGCCCTGCCTTCTAACGTCTGCATTTACCGTGGCACCACAAGTCCCACAATGACCTGCCAATGTTCTGCCCTGAACTCCCTCACCTATTACCCCCTCACCCATCATAGTCTATACCCTGTTGGTGGGCACCCTCCCCCCATAAATCCGCACTGTCCAAACTGGCACAACCCCCCCCCCGTCTGTGTTACCGTGGCACCACAAGTCCCACAATGACCTGCCAATGTTCTGCCCTGCACTCCCTCACCTATTACCCCCTCACCCATCATAGTCTATACCCTGTTGGTGGGCACCCTCCCCCCATAAATCCGCACTGTTCAAACTGGCACAACCCCCCCCCGTCTGTGTTACCGTGGCACCACAAGTCCCACAATGACCTGCCAATGTTCTGCCCTGCACTCCCTCACCTATTACCCCCTCACCCATCATAGTCTATACCCTGTTGGTGGGCACCCTCCCCCCATAAATCCGCACTGTTCAAACTGGCACAACCCCCCCCCCCGTCTGTGCAGACGGCAAGATCCGTGTAGCGCCCTGCCTTCTAACGTCTGCATTTACCGTGGCACCACAAGTCCCACAATGACCTGCCAATGTTCTGCCCTGAACTCCCTCACCTATTACCCCCTCACCCATCATAGTCTATACCCTGTTGGTGGGCACCCTCCCCCCATAAATCCGCACTGTCCAAACTGGCACAACCCCCCCCCGTCTGTGTTACCGTGGCACCACAAGTCCCACAATGACCTGCCAATGTTCTGCCCTGCACTCCCTCACCTATTACCCCCTCACCCATCATAGTCTATACCCTGTTGGTGGGCAACCTCCCCCCATAAATCCGCACTGTCCAAACTGGCACAACCCCCCCCCCCGTCTGTGCAGACGGCAAGATCCGTGTAGCGCCCTGCCTTCTAACGTCTGCATTTACCGTGGCACCACAAGTCCCACAATGACCTGCCAATGTTCTGCCCTGAACTCCCTCTTCTATTACCCCTCACCCATCACCACAGTCTCTATTAGTGGTCCCTCCGTCTCCCTAGCTGCACCCACTATACACGCCACGAGCAAGCACCCTAAAACACCCATTACTAGTTACACCATAGTTAATGTTTATATGGCCCCCAAAGCACTGTGTATAGATGGTTATTGGACCATAGTGTTTATTTGTAGAACTACATGTTCCATAATGTCTTGCCCTTACGCTTGCGATTCCATCTACCAATGTTTTTTTTTCTATGTCATTTTTTTTATCAGTTGGCAGGTGTGTGTTTAACCTTTGTGAAACATGTGATATTGTTACATAGTGTTGTTTCCGGACAGGACTTCATAAACAAGCAACAAACATCCCACTTTTTCCCGCCATCATACTGCGCCAGTCACGTAAGGGTTCTTAATGCATTTTTTAAATCATCAAATCAGCATGCTCTCAGTATAATGTGCTGACAATAAGATGTCCAATTAATACATAGCAATGTTATGATGAAGGGGGAGCTATTGTTTCCCGCACTTTTTACACTTTATAAACCCTGAACCTCCCGTGCTTAGTCGCCATTTTGTTGAGCTTGCTGCCTGGCTGTATTAGTTTGGCTGCTTTCTCATATAATTGGCTTGCGTACTTTGGCTTTCCAACTCCTGGAGGAGCGCTATCGTCAGCTGAACATTGTTTTGAAGACGACTGGAAGGAGTTGGGAGGAGTGACCGGACTACGCAGAGGACACCCATCTGCACAGCGGGAGACCCGTTGTACCCTGACCGGTGGATTCATTCTTCTGAGTGTAAGTGCTGAACTCTGTCTCTCTCTTCCTCCTCTCTACCCATTGACACTAGATTATAGAGGTCACCGCACTCCACTACACCTGTTTAAAACATCCCCATTACACCACGGGGATTCGCCATTTACCACGCCGTACCCCCCTTCCCCCACTAATATATTTGTTATTTTTAGCGACACCCCTCCTTTTCCCCAACACCACAGGGTACCCGGGGTGACACCACATACACCGTCACGAACCATGCATGTTTAAACTTCATCCCTAGTGCACGGGCATATTATCGGGGTTTAACCTCATTACATTACTACAGTTTTCTCAGCATTTTCTATAATGTATTGTTTGTTGGTTAATTTGGACCGTTATGTTGATGTTTGGCGTCTGGATTTTCAGTGTAAGGCTTGCTGCTTAGAAACTGCTGTTGGGAGTGAACATGACTGTTAAATCATGCAGTTGTCACCATGGCTGACTTTCTGTCTAGCCATGTTGACACCCGCCTCCTTCTGCAGTCATCCCCACTTGTCAGTCACCCATGCAGACAGGATGTTGTTGAGGCCTGCTTTGTTTTTTTTTTTGTTTTTAATTTCCAAATGTCTTCTGTATGGCATGATAAGAAGTGCTTTGATGGTTTCATTTTTTGCATTGCTATTGTGCTTCAAGTGATGTAAGTCAGCATGACAGGACAAAGAGGCGGGTGTCAACATGGCTGCCAAAGTCAGCCATGTTGACACCCGCCTCCTTCTGCAGTCATCCCCACTTGTCAGTCACCCATGCAGACAGGATGTTGTTGAGGGGCCTGCTTTGTTTTTTTTTTGTTTTTAATTTACAAATGTCTTCTGTATGGCATGATAAGAAGTGCTTTGATGGTTTCATTTTTTGCATTGCTATTGTGCTTCAAGTGATGTAAGTCAGCATGACAGGACAAAGAGGCGGGTGTCAACATGGCTGCCAAAGTCAGCCATGTTGACACCCGCCTCCTTCTGCAGTCATCCCCACTTGTCAGTCACCCATGCAGACAGGATGTTGTTGAGGCCTGCTTTGTTTTTTTTTTTTTTTTAATTTACAAATGTCTTCTGTATGGCATGATAAGAAGTGCTTTGATGGTTTCATTTTTTGCATTGCTAGTGTGCTTCAAGTGATGTAAGTCAGCATGACAGGACAAAGAGGCGGGTGTCAACATGGCTGCCAAAGTCAGCCATGTTGACACCCGCCTCCTTCTGCAGTCATCCCCACTTGTCAGTCACCCATGCAGACAGGATGTTGTTGAGGCCTGCTTTGTTTTTTTTTTGTTTTTAATTTACAAATGTCTTCTGTATGGCATGATAAGAAGTGCTTTGATGGTTTCATTTTTTGCATTGCTAGTGTGCTTCAAGTGATGTAAGACAGGACAAACAGCCGGTCACTATATAAAATATTTGCAAAAAAAGGTTTTTTTTTTTATTGTAGCGCACCGCTCCTTGGGTGTGGGGTGTGTGGCTGATCCTAGAAATAGAATAGCCGCAGTAAATGTGACATGATCATGTCACATTTACTGCGGCTATTCTATTTCTCGGATCAGCCACACACCCCACACCCAAGGAGCGGAGCGCTACAATCAAAAAAAAACCCTTTTTTTGCAAGTCATTAACCGACCCAGAACGGTCAACCGGGCAGTGAAGCAGCTAGCACCGCACAAGAGAGGACAGTGCGCAGACTACCAAAAAACTTTAAATATATAAAATATATCAATGTTCTTTCTATCTCTATATTAATAAAATAATCCTTTATTTGCTAATCCTTTTTTTTATCATTTCAGATTCTTATTATAGAAATGTCTCAGGAAGAAAGAAGGCGCCTTTCTCTCTCTTCACAGGTAGAAGACCCGAGGCAACGATCACATACAGACAAAGAAGTTGACTCCGGAGAAGAAATCGTGAACCGAGGACCCAACTTCACTGATGCAGAAACGGAAACCCTCATCACTCAGGTAATCCACCACTTTATGCTTCAGTTAGGTACAGATGCCAGGAGTTCCCAAGCAAGATTGCCGAGCACAACGTGGGAAGAAATTTCACATGCAGTCAGCCACATCGGGATATGCCAACGAACTGAAGAAAGCTGCAAGAAGAGGTGGCGTGACAGCAGAAGAGCCACCATTGAGAAGATGCGCAGAGGACAGAAGCTACAGAAGGTTTGGGAGAAGAAGATCGAAGAATTCGTGAAGGACAACCCCGAAGAAAGGCCATCAACCAGTGTAGAAGGTATAGTATATTGTGCATATTCAAGTCTGAATCTTAATGTTTGAACCTTATGGACTCTCTATGTCTGCCGCACAAGTAATGTACATATGTGCGCGCATTATGCTTTTTGGAAAATATTTCTAACTTTTTCAATTATTAGATGTACTGTTGATCCAAAAAGAAAATTTTGACCATGCGCTGCTTCTCTGTAGAGATAAAATCCAATTGCAATATCCTATGTTTCTAACTGTAATTTATCATTTCTCCAGTTTCAACAAAGACTCCTACGCCAAAGAAGACACCGAAGCAAACTACGCCTCAGAAGTCCACGAAATCACACAAAGGTTTGCAATGCTACATTAACACAACATTTGATATAGGCATCTACTATATTCAAGCTATATTAAGTAATTTGTTATGTTTCCCCTTTTTTTCCTAAGGATCAGCAGCAGAGCAAATGGATGAAGATGCAGCGGCATTCAAGCAAAGAAAGCAGCCGAAGAGATGCAGAAAAACACACACAGGTGAAGCACGCTATATGAAAAAATTTATATTGTTGATGAAGCACTGTTATTCTAAATGATTAGATATGCTTATTAATATATGCTTACATTACTTTCTCAGAAGGATCTGCAACCGACTCCACATTGGAAGACACCACCCCGGAAAAGGATCCCACGCCGCGCAAGCATAGGAAAAGTTCACATGCAGGTGAAAAATGTTATTTAATTTGGTGCTCAAATTTTCTATTTTTTACTGAAATACAACACATTTCTGTTACATCCCAAAGTAAAATTCAACTAGCGCCTGCACTGCATTCCGTCTTTACTGAACTACAAATAATGTGGCTTGTATTCAACGATAACATGAGTTCTTCTAATATTACGTTGTGATCCTTAAGCAACAATATGCGCATTACTTCACCAAAACAGTGTATCCTTAAGGACGTTTTCTTAGCGCTTTATTCAAACATTTAGCAAAATAAGGGCTACATGTACAACACTTAACCGTATTGAACCCAAATCCTCCATTTGTATCCTATATCACTTCTATGACCTGAATCAAGTGGTAATTGTTAAATCTAAGCCCTGCTGCTTGTTTTTTGCATTTAATATGGCCCGCAAAAAAAATCAACATTATAGGCTGTAACAGCATTCAATTCTTTACAATTGACCCAAAAATATAAGCCCAAACATGGTCCATTTCTACTTTCCGTGCTAACAACTTTTAAAATCTAGTATGTTCATACATCAATATACCTCTTGATCAAGGTGAATACTGTCATCTCTCCTCCACCCAGCCACATGTTTCAACGGTGATAACTTATATGACCTTACATGTCCTGCACACTTTATTTTCATTGAACTGTCGTAAACGTCCAAATGGCAATGTCATATTCCACCAAACCTATGTACCATACCTAGCCCTTTGGTATATATACAGCTATGTGTCCAACATCAATTAGGTAACGGGATGTTTTATCTGTATGTATGTCCTGCTTTGGTGCTTGTGTTATTAGTTTGTTATCGTCTCTCAAATATCTTTGTCCTTCACCACATTCTGTAAAGTAATACTTTATTTAATTAGCATCAATCAAAACAGATTAGTAATATTGAAGAGTATAACTTTTGTTTATGTGTCAATTGTAAAAAGCATTTTTTTTAATTGCCTTTCCTTTTTTTTATATTCAGGTTCACCAATGGTTTCCACAACACCAACCGCGTCGCAGATCACCTCGCAGACATTCGAGAGAGGTGGGTAAACTACTTTTTATGTTTTTATAAAGTAATTTTAGTGCATATTGGCTAGATTAACTTATTTGGTAAATGTACCAGCAGCCGTTGAAAAATCAAAAAGAAAAGTGTCATTTGGAACAACGCAGGAAAGAAATGCAGCAGACACACTGGACCTCACTGGTAAGCCTTGCTAGTAATCGCTAGAACAAAAGCTACTACATTTTCCTGTTCTACTTTGTCCAGATATTTATTTATCAATTTCCTCTGATTTATAGTCACACCACTGGACTCAAGAGGAACTGTTCCTTAGCTTCAGACAGCGTCCCAAGACATCGAAAGGCAAAATCCACATTCCCCCCTGGAACATCCACTGGAAGGTCTGCATCTTGCATATAATTATGGCAAATCTGTTAAAAAAAATAAATGTCAAGACTTTGTTTTTTGGTTTATCTTTACACACACTTAACTTGAATTTTTTTGGGATATTATAGATTCGTCGCAGCAGTCACCAATTCTAGAGGCTATGAAGCTATTGGAGGAAAGAAGAACTGAAGATGCAGAACGGAATGCTCTTCGATTTGACAAGATTGAACAGAGCATCAATCAGATGAATGCGAGCATCAATCAGCAAGCTGAGGCAATGGCAGCGATTCTTCAATCCTTCAAAGAAGTTGTGTCATCAAATGCTTCAGTTGTTGCACTCCTACAGACATTGAATCAGAAGGTTGATGACATGACCACAGCACAGAATGCATCGAGGGAAGGACCGGTCTCTCTCCAACAGATGAGTTCTCAACTCGTTGAATTCCAAGCCAACCATGCTGTCGACATGCAACACATGCAGCAGACTCTCCAGTGTATTCTTATGTGGCAGCAGCAGTCCAATGCCAACACCAGCATGATATGTACTACACTTCAGCTGATGACAGAAGAAAGAAGATCTTCAGCTCCACGACTTCAAGCTCTACAGCAAACCACACCATCCTCCACAACAATCGATCCAGAATGGTTGGCTCGGCAAGAGGAAGCTGAAAGGGCATACCAGCGAAGACACCACAGTCAAGGTACAATGGATCAGGGTGGATCAAAAACACAGTCAAGGCAATCTGAACCACATGACACACGACTTTGGGAGCGAGCTCTTCAACTGGAACGTCAAAGGATAGTGGAGGAAGAGCAGAAGGAAAGAGCAGAGCAAGCGGCACAGCGTGTCAGAGCAGAAGAGGCAGAGCGTGCCAGAATCACAGAGGCTGAGCGTGTAAGAGCAGAGAAGACACAGCTGGCCAGAGCTGAGAAGGAGAGGCAAGAACAGCACACAGAAGAAATGTGGACAAGAGCAACAACAGAAAATCAAGAGAGACTGCAAAGAGAGAGAGAGGAAGTCATAGCCCAGCAGAAAGAGGAAACGGACATGACATACCAGGAACAGCAGGCAAGCATGTGCCTGATGGAGATGTTGGTCACATCAAAGCAAAGTCGCCAGACAACACAGCACCAGATGGTGGACACAAGTGCAGAGGAACAAACTGTGATCAGAGGCCCAAAGGACAAGGTTCGCAGAATCCCCCAAGCAACCATGTCTCCAAGAATGGAAACAGAGATGGCTGTCCAAAGAAGCAAAGAGCTTGCAGGGAGAGTGATTCATGGACAGCAGCTCAAAGGACATCTGCAGGAGCAGCCTGTGAAAACATCTCCAAAGGTGAAGCACCGCAGACCCAGAGAGAAGGAGCAGGCGGCCAGACCCAGAGTGAAGGAGCAGGCGGCCAGACACAGAGAGAAGGAGAAGGCGTCCAGACCCAGAGAGAAGGAGCAGGCGGCCAGACCCAAAGAGAAGGAGAAGTCGGCCAGACCCAGAGAGAAGAAGTCGGCCAGACCCAGAGAGAAGAAGTCGGCCAGACCCAGAGAGAAGGAGAAGTCGGCCAGACCCAGAGAGAAGGAGAAGTCGGCCAGAGCCCCTGAGGACCAGGCGGCCAGAGCCCCTGAGGACCAGGCGGCCAGAGCCCCTGAGGACCAGGCGGCCAGAGCCCCTGAGGACCAGGCGGCCAGAGCCCCTGAGGACCAGGCGGCCAGAGCCCCTGAGGACCAGGTGGCCAGAGCCCCTGAGGACCAGGCGGCCAGAGCCCCTGAGGACCAGGAGGGCAGAGGCCCAAAGTAGCGTCTTGGAAAAGCCCTAATTAGACACAGCGTGAACGAAAGGTAATTTTTCACACTCACACAAACTTCATCTTCAAAAATATAGATACGTAAAGGTAGACATATATACATATCTAAACTATTATGTGTTACAGGTAATACAATCAATTTACTAATACGGTTATAAATTACACAGATATAGAAAAGAAGAAAGCAAAATCGTCAAGCTTCCAGGGTGTCCAGTCTGCACAGAGAAGAAGGCATTCCGGCGTAAAGCTTTCCAGTGAGGCGGCAGGGGGTGAGTTGCAGCATCACTGGGATGACTCAGGCCACACAAGAGCAAAGGAAAGGTTTGTAACATGCGTCCCTAACTCACCTTCTGTCTTTCAGGAAACAACGTTCAAACTTGCTCTGCACCTCTGCCACACTGAAGAGTCCATCCTGCATGAAGACACCGGCGGCGAAGAATCTAGACGAAAGGGTCCAGCCTGAGATGACAAAGAGCACAAGACCATGAGGAGGCTGGCATAGGGCTATGAAGTGTGCAACCTAGGGTAAGTTTCTAGCGGGGAAAGCAAAGAGGGGTTAAGCATAGGGAACGGGGGAGGAGGGAGGGTGTAAGAAAGCACAGGAATGCAAATATTAACATGTGTTTACTTATCTTTTTTTTGTGGTGGGGGCAGGCTACAAGGAGTCCATCCTGCATGAAGACACCAGCGGCGAAGAATCCAGACGAAAGGGTCCAGCCTGAGATGACAAAGAGCACAAGACCATGAGGAGGCTGGCATAGGGCTATGAAGTGTGCAACCTAGGGTAAGTTTCTAGCGGGGAAAGCAAAGAGGGGTTAAGCATAGGGAACGGGGGAGGAGGGAGGGTGTAAGAAAGCACAGGAATGCAAATATTAACATGTGTTTACTTATCTTTTTTTTGTGGTGGGGGCAGGCTACAAGGAGTCCATCCTGCATGAAGACACCGGCGGCGAAGAATCCAGACGAAAGGGTCCAGCCTGAGATGACAAAGAGCACAAGAC
Organism: Crinia signifera; assembly: GCF_055691185.1. Classification (NCBI taxonomy): domain Eukaryota; kingdom Metazoa; phylum Chordata; class Amphibia; order Anura; family Myobatrachidae; genus Crinia; species Crinia signifera. The sequence goes on from NC_139221.1 coordinate 335,818,027, forward strand.
CATGAGGAGGCTGGCATAGGGCTATGAAGTGTGCAACCTAGGGTAAGTTTCTAGCGGGGAAAGCAAAGAGGGGTTAAGCATAGGGAACGGGGGAGGAGGGAGGGTGTAAGAAAGCACAGGAATGCAAATATTAACATGTGTTTACTTATCTTTTTTTTGTGGTGGGGGCAGGCTACAAGGAGTCCATCCTGCATGAAGACACCAGCGGCGAAGAATCCAGACGAAAGGGTCCAGCCTGAGATGACAAAGAGCACAAGACCATGAGGAGGCTGGCATAGGGCTATGAAGTGTGCAACCTAGGGTAAGTTTCTAGCGGGGAAAGCAAAGAGGGGTTAAGCATAGGGAACGGGGGAGGAGGGAGGGTGTAAGAAAGCACAGGAATGCAAATATTAACATGTGTTTACTTATCTTTTTTTTGTGGTGGGGGCAGGCTACAAGGAGTCCATCCTGCATGAAGACACCGGCGGCGAAGAATCCAGACGAAAGGGTCCAGCCTGAGATGACAAAGAGCACAAGACCATGAGGAGGCTGGCATAGGGCTATGAAGTGTGCAACCTAGGGTAAGTTTCTAGCGGGGAAAGCAAAGAGGGGTTAAGCATAGGGAACGGGGGAGGAGGGAGGGTGTAAGAAAGCACAGGAATGCAAATATTAACATGTGTTTACTTATCTTTTTTTTGTGGTGGGGGCAGGCTACAAGGAGTCCATCCTGCATGAAGACACCGGCGGCGAAGAATCCAGACGAAAGGGTCCAGCCTGAGATGACAAAGAGCACAAGACCATGAGGAGGCTGGCATAGGGCTATGAAGTGTGCAACCTAGGGTAAGTTTCTAGCGGGGAAAGCAAAGAGGGGTTAAGCATAGGGAACGGGGGAGGAGGGAGGGTGTAAGAAAGCACAGGAATGCAAATATTAACATGTGTTTACTTATCTTTTTTTTGTGGTGGGGGCAGGCTACAAGGAGTCCATCCTGCATGAAGACACCAGCGGCGAAGAATCCAGACGAAAGGGTCCAGCCTGAGATGACAAAGAGCACAAGACCATGAGGAGGCTGGCATAGGGCTATGAAGTGTGCAACCTAGGGTAAGTTTCTAGCGGGGAAAGCAAAGAGGGGTTAAGCATAGGGAACGGGGGAGGAGGGAGGGTGTAAGAAAGCACAGGAATGCAAATATTAACATGTGTTTACTTATCTTTTTTTTGTGGTGGGGGCAGGCTACAAGGAGTCCATCCTGCATGAAGACACCGGCGGCGAAGAATCCGATGGTAGCATCCTTCAGACAAAAACAGTTCGGTATAATGTAGATGCCGTTGGCACGAAAGTGTACAAAGGTAAAACTTGGGAAGAGAAGGTGCTAGGAGAAAGGGAAATGAAATGTGTAAGTTGACCTTCATTACAAAACATCACATCGACCTTGCAAAAAGTGAGCTGAGGCCCTAAATGTCCTTAATATGAACAAGGGCACATTAAATCTTAAAATTGTACCTCTAGAAAGACAATTTGGAGATGCCCCACCTATATTTAAATAAATGATATTCTTTTTTTGGTCTAGTGAGTCGATAATGAATGTATTCTTAATATGCACAGATTTCTAAAACAACAGTGCACTGTTCTAAATCTGACGATTGTTCATTTTAAAAATTAGTTATTAAACACCAATACATTAAGGTGTGTAATGCAGGGGAGAACAATACTTCTGTGCATGTAGGCCTTATTCAAGTCCAAAACTGCTGACAATGGTTTCATGTACAAAAGCAGATCCTATGCAGGTGGGGTAGATGTAATATGTTAAAAGTAATGGATATGGGTGTGGTTTTAATTCAAAGTCTGACCTATACTGCAGTGTGAAAATAAAGGCAGTATTTCAAGGCAGTATTTTGCATGCACAAACAGATAAAAAATCAAAACTCTGCAATTCAGTAATCAAAAAATTTTGAGGTGACACAATTGCCCTTTAGAAAGTACTTTGTCAGAGTAGAGAATAAGGCCCTCTTTCACAATGTACAATGTTGTGTGATCTAATGTTCTGCAGATAAAATATTTCAAAATTTTTAAACAACATTGTTAGGGTTGTGTAGTGCTGGATGTGGAGTGTGCAAGTTCATGATGTAATTAAATCCTTTTTTTTTATTTCAGTGCATAAAAGACAGAAGAAACTACAAAGGAAAAGAAGAATGAATACTGTGATGCAGTATATATAGTATAAATTGTATTTAAATACCAGATTATTTTGATTCTGTTTTTTGATGTTTTGAATGTAATATGGATGTTATATTTCTAATTTTTATTTATAGTACTATTAAATAATATCACTAGGAAAATACTATGAGTAACATATTAAACATGTATCATGTGAGTTACATAATGAAAAATAAAAATGTCAAAGTATTATATTTTGGATGTTGATAAATATCTAATAAAAGTATTTAATTGATCGGAAAATATAGCAATGTCAATAGTAAAAGGAAATTTGACAAAATATAGCCTATGTGCAAATCTTGCTCGATCTATATTTTTAGATATTTATATGTATTGTGTTAAAGTCGTTTTTTGGGTGATATATATCATGGTATTGTTTGTTATGATCTGTATTTAGCACTTAAAATAAAATTATCTAAATCAATTTTCCAGTGAGTGTATTTTCTGTACTTTAGAAAAAAATAAGTAAGTTTGGCAATTACCTTTACCCTAATTATTTTTTTTTACATCTATTATATGTAATCTGATATGTCGTTGATGCACGGATGTAAACATGTGGTAAATGTGACAATTTGTAAAGGACATATATGCAGGTCAATTTTCATTCCATATAACTTAAGATGACTTGCGTGTCCACACACTGTATGTGATTTAGCTCTTTTTAAAATCTGTTCAAAACAAGGCTTACAGTGCATGTTTGACATAGATTTTATAAAAATATCTACATCACATTTAGTGTGTGGACACTCAAGTCATCTTGTCCCAAGTACACCTAAACCAGGCATCCGGAAACTGGCCCTCCAGATGTGGTGTAACTACACATTCCCAGCATGCCTTGCCATAGTTTTAGCATTGCTGAACAGCAAAACTGTGGCAAGGCATCAAAGGACTTGTACTTTCACAACATCTGTAGGGCCATAGTTTGATGACTCCTACTAAAAGGTAATGACACATAATGAAACTTCAAGTTATAATCTTGTCATAAATTAGATTGGGAGAAAACGATTAATGCAAGAATATATGTGAAACAGTACATTAGGGTAACTATGACCCTCAACCTGTTGTGGAACTACACATACCAGCATGCCTTGCCAGAGTTATAGCATTCCATTATAGCCAAAATGTTGGGAGGCATGATGGGAAATGTACTTTCAAAACATGTAGAGGGCCATAGTTTGGAAAGGCCTATACTTTGAGAATTAAATGGTTTACTTACCACAAATCGGATGAAGGCAATGTAGTGGCACTCCCTTTTTATCTTCAAAAATTAAAAAAAAAAATGTGGGCGGTTTGAACTTGAACTTGATACACAAAAGTTAGGGAAAAAACATTAATTCCAAAGTGAAGCCTTCACGATAATGCCAAGTGATGCGCTATTGCGCCCAGGTACTCCATGACATTCATGGTGCCATACTGATCAAAAATCCGCCGAATTGAAGCTTCTCTCTCTTTCAACTCTTTTCTGGGGGGAGTTTTTGGGACATTGAGGACCACTTTGCTGATTAAACTGGCTGTCACTTTCTGTTCCTTGTGTAAAAAAGTGACCAGCTTGTAGACGCCAAACTTCTTCTCACCCAGAAGGATATTCCATCGCCTATGCCAACCCTCCAACTTGTTTTGTGTCCGCGGTATTCCAACAGACATTGGATCATATATAGACCATAGCTCTGGTGGATAAAGAGGTGGTGAGCGGATATGGCTTCTTGTGCCAGATCTTACACGGCCCAAAACATAAGTTTCCTCAAAGTAGGTTAACACAGATGAGGCACTCTCTGGCATTTCAGCTTTCACTAGCTCAAATGCTGCTGGAATGTCATTCGGGGGTAAAAACGCAAGTGCTTGCAGGTGTTTTAATTTCAAATGAAGTCCATAATCGGTCCCATATTCATTTACAAGTCGACTTGCTTGGATCTTTCTCCAAACGTTTTGTGCTAGATGAAATAGGCAGCACTTGTGAGTACTTGAGGGAAAAACAGATTGCGAAGCTCGGATTGCTGCACGTTCAAAATCCGTCATGATATAGCTTGGGGCAAAGGGAATATCCAGGTCATTACCAAGGTCTTGCAGGGCTTCTAAAAATTGCTGGTAGCAATCCTCATTCTTGCTACTTAAAAGACCATAGACAAGTGGCAAAAAGCGTTTGGAGGTGTCCTCAGTCCCAACCACTGCATGGATGGAATATATCTGTCTAAATAAAGTGGGGCATGTTTTAAAAGTTCCATCCATAACCCAATACTGAGCTTCATGGAGCTTCCTCAAGTTTTGTTCCGTACTGAATAAGAGTACCCGATCATTAGCAACAGTACAGTCCTTTAGCAAAAACTTCGTTTCCCCGATGTATTGCAAATCGTGAGGAAAACTGATGTCATCCAGGGTGGTGGGCTCGGCTGGGCAATCAAGGCGCCTTACCCTTTTGACGATTTGGCGAAGGGATTCCCGATTGGGCAAACACATGGCACTCGTTGAAGGCATATCCGCAGTGACGTTTTGAATTATTTGTGAAGGTTCCTCTGTGGTATCCCTGGCACGTCGCTTGACTGCTGCCTTTGCCACGGCAACAATTGACTTTTCAGGTCTGGGTGCATGGGTATGCTCTCCGTGCCTGTTTAATTGATGTACTCCACCAAAGATTGTAGTTTTGGCATAGCTTGAACAAGGGGCTGTAGTTTTCTCTGTGCAATGCCAATAGACGACGTCTCCAACCTGCTTGTTCTTAGACATAAGATATCCATTGATGTTCAGTAGCAGTCCTCCTCTCTGTGAAGGTACGAAGGTAAATGCCGGCATTGATTCAGCAGATGTCGATGGTGCTGATGTTGATGCTGCTGCGGATGAAGTCGCTTCCTCTGCCATCTTCGAAGAAATAGCTGTAGCTGTAGCGTACAACAAGGAATAATTGACACTAAAGTTCAATTATGATGCGGGGACAGGTTAGGTGGCTACTTTTATTGTCTTGAAAATGGGCGTTACTCTTTAGAGATAGGATTAACAAAAGTTATCCAATTAAAACCTTTCAATTCAAAAAGTGGGCTGGTTTAAAAAGAAGTGGGATGGATTGGCATTAGCCATTAACACGTGTACAGGAACGCATAATGTTATGATATTTTGTAAAATTATAGGAAAAATTATTGCCTATCATTTGGATGGGCAAATGAGGGTGAAACATGGTTGAGTGATGATGCCAGTCATAAATTCCAAAAATATATTTAAGGGGTGAGAATGCGGGTATCGATGCCAGCATGGAAATGGGCGCTGACAACTCAAGGCTGCAACACTAGCAGGTCATTGTGGGACTTGTGGTGCCACGGTAAATGCAGACGTTAGAAGGCAGGGCGCTACACGGATCTTGCCGTCTGCACAGACGGGGGGGGTTGTGCCAGTTTGAACAGTGCGGATTTATGGGGGGAGGGTGCCCACCAACAGGGTATAGACTATGATGGGTGAGGGGTAATAGGAGAGGGAGTGCAGGGCAGAACATTGGCAGGTCATTGTGGGACTTGTGGTGCCACGGTAAATGCAGACGTTAGAAGGCAGGGCGCTACACGGATCTTGCCGTCTGCACAGACGGGGGGAGTTGTGCCAGTTTGAACAGTGCGGATTTATGGGGGGAGGGTGCCCACCAACAGGGTATAGACTATGATGGGTGAGGGGTAATAGGAGAGGGAGTGCAGGGCAGAACATTGGCAGGTCATTGTGGGACTTGTGGTGCCACGGTAAATGCAGACGTTAGAAGGCAGGGCGCTACACGGATCTTGCCGTCTGCACAGACGGGGGGAGTTGTGCCAGTTTGAACAGTGCGGATTTATGGGGGGAGGGTGCCCACCAACAGGGTATAGACTATGATGGGTGAGGGGTAATAGGAGAGGGAGTGCAGGGCAGAACATTGGCAGGTCATTGTGGGACTTGTGGTGCCACGGTAAATGCAGACGTTAGAAGGCAGGGCGCTACACGGATCTTGCCGTCTGCACAGACGGGGGGAGTTGTGCCAGTTTGAACAGTGCGGATTTATGGGGGGAGGGTGCCCACCAACAGGGTATAGACTATGATGGGTGAGGGGTAATAGGAGAGGGAGTGCAGGGCAGAACATTGGCAGGTCATTGTGGGACTTGTGGTGCCACGGTAAATGCAGACGTTAGAAGGCAGGGCGCTACACGGATCTTGCCGTCTGCACAGACGGGGGGAGTTGTGCCAGTTTGAACAGTGCGGATTTATGGGGGGAGGGTGCCCACCAACAGGGTATAGACTATGATGGGTGAGGGGTAATAGGAGAGGGAGTTCAGGGCAGAACATTGGCAGGCAGGGCGCTACACGGATCTTGCCGTCTGCACAGACGGGGGGGGGTTGTGCCAGTTTGAACAGTGCGGATTTATGGGGGGAGGGTGCCCACCAACAGGGTATAGACTATGATGGGTGAGGGGGTAATAGGTGAGGGAGTGCAGGGCAGAACATTGGCAGGTCATTGTGGGACTTGTGGTGCCACGGTAAATGCAGACGTTAGAAGGCAGGGCGCTACACGGATCTTGCCGTCTGCACAGACGGGGGGGGGGGGTTGTGCCAGTTTGGACAGTGCGGATTTATGGGGGGAGGTTGCCCACCAACAGGGTATAGACTATGATGGGTGAGGGGGTAATAGGTGAGGGAGTGCAGGGCAGAACATTGGCAGGTCATTGTGGGACTTGTGGTGCCACGGTAACACAGACGGGGGGGGGGTTGTGCCAGTTTGGACAGTGCGGATTTATGGGGGGAGGGTGCCCACCAACAGGGTATAGACTATGATGGGTGAGGGGGTAATAGGTGAGGGAGTTCAGGGCAGAACATTGGCAGGTCATTGTGGGACTTGTGGTGCCACGGTAAATGCAGACGTTAGAAGGCAGGGCGCTACACGGATCTTGCCGTCTGCACAGACGGGGGGAGTTGTGCCAGTTTGAACAGTGCGGATTTATGGGGGGAGGGTGCCCACCAACAGGGTATAGACTATGATGGGTGAGGGGTAATAGGAGAGGGAGTGCAGGGCAGAACATTGGCAGGTCATTGTGGGACTTGTGGTGCCACGGTAAATGCAGACGTTAGAAGGCAGGGCGCTACACGGATCTTGCCGTCTGCACAGACGGGGGGAGTTGTGCCAGTTTGAACAGTGCGGATTTATGGGGGGAGGGTGCCCACCAACAGGGTATAGACTATGATGGGTGAGGGGTAATAGGAGAGGGAGTGCAGGGCAGAACATTGGCAGGTCATTGTGGGACTTGTGGTGCCACGGTAAATGCAGACGTTAGAAGGCAGGGCGCTACACGGATCTTGCCGTCTGCACAGACGGGGGGAGTTGTGCCAGTTTGAACAGTGCGGATTTATGGGGGGAGGGTGCCCACCAACAGGGTATAGACTATGATGGGTGAGGGGTAATAGGAGAGGGAGTGCAGGGCAGAACATTGGCAGGTCATTGTGGGACTTGTGGTGCCACGGTAAATGCAGACGTTAGAAGGCAGGGCGCTACACGGATCTTGCCGTCTGCACAGACGGGGGGAGTTGTGCCAGTTTGAACAGTGCGGATTTATGGGGGGAGGGTGCCCACCAACAGGGTATAGACTATGATGGGTGAGGGGTAATAGGAGAGGGAGTTCAGGGCAGAACATTGGCAGGCAGGGCGCTACACGGATCTTGCCGTCTGCACAGACGGGGGGGGGTTGTGCCAGTTTGAACAGTGCGGATTTATGGGGGGAGGGTGCCCACCAACAGGGTATAGACTATGATGGGTGAGGGGGTAATAGGTGAGGGAGTGCAGGGCAGAACATTGGCAGGTCATTGTGGGACTTGTGGTGCCACGGTAAATGCAGACGTTAGAAGGCAGGGCGCTACACGGATCTTGCCGTCTGCACAGACGGGGGGGGGGGGGTTGTGCCAGTTTGGACAGTGCGGATTTATGGGGGGAGGTTGCCCACCAACAGGGTATAGACTATGATGGGTGAGGGGGTAATAGGTGAGGGAGTGCAGGGCAGAACATTGGCAGGTCATTGTGGGACTTGTGGTGCCACGGTAACACAGACGGGGGGGGGGTTGTGCCAGTTTGGACAGTGCGGATTTATGGGGGGAGGGTGCCCACCAACAGGGTATAGACTATGATGGGTGAGGGGGTAATAGGTGAGGGAGTTCAGGGCAGAACATTGGCAGGTCATTGTGGGACTTGTGGTGCCACGGTAAATGCAGACGTTAGAAGGCAGGGCGCTACACGGATCTTGCCGTCTGCACAGACGGGGGGAGTTGTGCCAGTTTGAACAGTGCGGATTTATGGGGGGAGGGTGCCCACCAACAGGGTATAGACTATGATGGGTGAGGGGTAATAGGAGAGGGAGTGCAGGGCAGAACATTGGCAGGTCATTGTGGGACTTGTGGTGCCACGGTAAATGCAGACGTTAGAAGGCAGGGCGCTACACGGATCTTGCCGTCTGCACAGACGGGGGGGGGGGGGGTTGTGCCAGTTTGAACAGTGCGGATTTATGGGGGGAGGGTGCCCACCAACAGGGTATAGACTATGATGGGTGAGGGGTAATAGGAGAGGGAGTGCAGGGCAGAACATTGGCAGGTCATTTTGGGACTTGTGGTGCCACGGCCAGTCCGGACATTTAACGGCAAGGCGCTAGAGTAGCCAGATCTTGCCGTCTACATAGACATAGTGTCACTGTTGCCTGTGAGGGTGTATACGGGTTCGGTGAGAGGGTAGAAACATTATGGGTGCAGCTAGGGAGAGGAGGGGACCCCAAAAGGTTGCGACTTTTGAGGGGTGAGGATGTCATTGGGGGAGGGGGAGGGGCAGTAAAACAGTCCCAGCTGCAAACTGCATGTATTCGGCCATGGATCCTAACTGTGAATGGGAGAATATTTGTGGGAGACCCTTCAGCGCCCCAATAGATCGCGGCACCCTAAGCAGATGGCGCATAGTCGCCGCAGTACTGATATTGTTCGGCAATGCGCTCAAGTGCGGCTGAGCCTCCAAAACCATGTGCACTGCAGGTGGGGCAGATTTCTCTTGCACTGAGAGAATGAGAATCGGGTGGGGTTTAACTTGAAATAAAGCTCTATATTGCAATGTCCAACAAATAAAAATAAAAATTTCATTGCAATAAATGAAAAGTAATCAAACGTCTAAGAAAATTATTGTCATAAACAGTGGAATAGGAATAAGAATCTATATGAGTTGCACTTATTAAAAAAGAATGAAGATTAGTGATGTTTTTGATAAGTTTCTCAGATAAGTGTATCTCTGAGGTGAGAGAGAAATCAAGACTTGTGACGCCAGAGTGATAATGTCAAACAATAGCATAATGGTTTTGTTGATGTGTAGACAGATTTGGTTTACAGTGACTCACAGAATGGCCATTGACTCGAACTAATTCGATTTTCATCAGAGAAGATATCTAAGCCCATTGAGAAGATATTCAAAAGAGTAAAGGTCAAGAAGTATGACTCATGCTTGTTTAAAGAAGGCATGAATGACCAAAGTCACTTAGTGATATGCCAAAGACAGAAGACTCCTGACGCCAATGTCAAGATAAAAAAAAACACCGTGTGAGACACCAGTGAACCAATCATGTAGGAGACATGATTTTATCTAGAACTTTATGAGGGGTCAAACATAATAGGTTTATCTATTTAAAACATAATTTGATATAGCACAAAAACAAGGGTGCGTATATGGTAGGCAGACAACGTGCAGGGGTGATGTGAGTGGGCAGATGTGCAACATTAGCAGGTCATTGTGGGACTTGTGGTGCCACGGTAAATGCAGACGTTAGAAGGCAGGGCGCTACACGGATCTTGCCGTCTGCACAGACGGGGGGGGGGGTTGTGCCAGTTTGAACAGTGCGGATTTATGGGGGGAGGGTGCCCACCAACAGGGTATAGACTATGATGGGTGAGGGGTAATAGGAGAGGGAGTTCAGGGCAGAACATTGGCAGGCAGGGCGCTACACGGATCTTGCCGTCTGCACAGACGGGGGGGGGGGTTGTGCCAGTTTGAACAGTGCGGATTTATGGGGGGAGGGTGCCCACCAACAGGGTATAGACTATGATGGGTGAGGGGGTAATAGGTGAGGGAGTTCAGGGCAGAACATTGGCAGGTCATTGTGGGACTTGTGGTGCCACGGTAAATGCAGACGTTAGAAGGCAGGGCGCTACACGGATCTTGCCGTCTGCACAGACGGGGGGGTTGTGCCAGTTTGAACAGTGCGGATTTATGGGGGGAGGGTGCCCACCAACAGGGTATAGACTATGATGGGTGAGGGGGTAATAGGTGAGGGAGTGCAGGGCAGAACATTGGCAGGTCATTGTGGGACTTGTGGTGCCACGGTAACACAGACGGGGGGGGTTGTGCCAGTTTGAACAGTGCGGATTTATGGGGGGAGGGTGCCCACCAACAGGGTATAGACTATGATGGGTGAGGGGGTAATAGGTGAGGGAGTGCAGGGCAGAACATTGGCAGGTCATTGTGGGACTTGTGGTGCCACGGTAACACAGACGGGGGGGGGTTGTGCCAGTTTGGACAGTGCGGATTTATGGGGGGAGGGTGCCCACCAACAGGGTATAGACTATGATGGGTGAGGGGTAATAGGAGAGGGAGTTCAGGGCAGAACATTGGCAGGTCATTGTGGGACTTGTGGTGCCACGGTAAATGCAGACGTTAGAAGGCAGGGCGCTACACGGATCTTGCCGTCTGCACAGACGGGGGGGGGGGGGTTGTGCCAGTTTGAACAGTGCGGATTTATGGGGGGAGGGTGCCCACCAACAGGGTATAGACTATGATGGGTGAGGGGGTAATAGGTGAGGGAGTTCAGGGCAGAACATTGGCAGGTCATTGTGGGACTTGTGGTGCCACGGTAAATGCAGACGTTAGAAGGCAGGGCGCTACACGGATCTTGCCGTCTGCACAGACGGGGGGGGTTGTGCCAGTTTGAACAGTGCGGATTTATGGGGGGAGGGTGCCCACCAACAGGGTATAGACTATGATGGGTGAGGGGGTAATAGGTGAGGGAGTGCAGGGCAGAACATTGGCAGGTCATTGTGGGACTTGTGGTGCCACGGTAACACAGACGGGGGGGGGTTGTGCCAGTTTGAACAGTGCGGATTTATGGGGGGAGGGTGCCCACCAACAGGGTATAGACTATGATGGGTGAGGGGGTAATAGGTGAGGGAGTGCAGGGCAGAACATTGGCAGGTCATTGTGGGACTTGTGGTGCCACGGTAACACAGACGGGGGGGGGGTTGTGCCAGTTTGGACAGTGCGGATTTATGGGGGGAGGGTGCCCACCAACAGGGTATAGACTATGATGGGTGAGGGGGTAATAGGTGAGGGAGTTCAGGGCAGAACATTGGCAGGTCATTGTGGGACTTGTGGTGCCACGGTAAATGCAGACGTTAGAAGGCAGGGCGCTACACGGATCTTGCCGTCTGCACAGACGGGGGGGTTGTGCCAGTTTGGACAGTGCGGATTTATGGGGGGAGGGTGCCCACCAACAGGGTATAGACTATGATGGGTGAGGGGTAATAGGAGAGGGAGTTCAGGGCAGAACATTGGCAGGTCATTGTGGGACTTGTGGTGCCACGGTAAATGCAGACGTTAGAAGGCAGGGCGCTACACGGATCTTGCCGTCTGCACAGACGGGGGGGGTTGTGCCAGTTTGAACAGTGCGGATTTATGGGGGGAGGGTGCCCACCAACAGGGTATAGACTATGATGGGTGAGGGGGTAATAGGTGAGGGAGTTCAGGGCAGAACATTGGCAGGTCATTGTGGGACTTGTGGTGCCACGGTAAATGCAGACGTTAGAAGGCAGGGCGCTACACGGATCTTGCCGTCTGCACAGACGGGGGGGGGTTGTGCCAGTTTGAACAGTGCGGATTTATGGGGGGAGGGTGCCCACCAACAGGGTATAGACTATGATGGGTGAGGGGGTAATAGGAGAGGGAGTTCAGGGCAGAACATTGGCAGGTCATTGTGGGACTTGTGGTGCCACGGTAAATGCAGACGTTAGAAGGCAGGGCGCTACACGGATCTTGCCGTCTGCACAGACGGGGGGGTTGTGCCAGTTTGGACAGTGCGGATTTATGGGGGGAGGGTGCCCACCAACAGGGTATAGACTATGATGGGTGAGGGGTAATAGGAGAGGGAGTTCAGGGCAGAACATTGGCAGGTCATTGTGGGACTTGTGGTGCCACGGTAAATGCAGACGTTAGAAGGCAGGGCGCTACACTGATCTTGCCGTCTGCACAGACGGGGGGGTTGTGCCAGTTTGGACAGTGCGGATTTATGGGGGGAGGGTGCCTACCAACAGGGTATAGACTATGATGGGTGAGGGGGTAATAGGAGAGGGAGTTCAGGGCAGAACATTGGCAGGTCATTGTGGGACTTGTGGTGCCACGGTAAATGCAGACGTTAGAAGGCAGGGCGCTACACGGATCTTGCCGTCTGCACAGACGGGGGGGGGTTGTGCCAGTTTGAACAGTGCGGATTTATGGGGGGAGGGTGCCCACCAACAGGGTATAGACTATGATGGGTGAGGGGTAATAGGAGAGGGAGTTCAGGGCAGAACATTGGCAGGTCATTGTGGGACTTGTGGTGCCACGGTAACACAGACGGGGGGGGGGTTGTGCCAGTTTGAACAGTGCGGATTTATGGGGGGAGGGTGCCCACCAACAGGGTATAGACTATGATGGGTGAGGGGGTAATAGGTGAGGGAGTGCAGGGCAGAACATTGGCAGGTCATTGTGGGACTTGTGGTTCAAAGGTCAGTGCGGACATTTGACGGAAGGGCGCAAGATGGAACTTGCCGTCTGCATAGGCGGGGGGCTGTGTAATTTGCTGTGTCATTTTGGGCAGGGCACAGAGACAGCTGAATGTGGCGGTTGTGATCCACGGTGGGAGAGGGGGCAGGTCTGCACAATGCAAGAGTGATTGTCGGTATGATGTTCGACGTATTGTTGTTCGAAAAGATAATGATCGAAGCTGTTTGCTTCGATAAAAAGGCTATCGAAAAATGAGGTAATCGACTTAAATCTGTTCGATGTAAATTGCTTCTATCAAATGTCAATCGAAGTAATTGGTAATCGACTTAAATCTGTTCGATGTAAATTGCTTCTATCAAATGTCAATCGAAGTAATTAATTTCTACACAATGACATCGATAGTTAAATATTCGCGTTAAATGTATTCGATGTAAATAGTATCGATATAAATGTTATCGAAGTTACAAATTTCTAGTTAGGTTTTTCGATGTAATAATTTTCGAGTTCATAGCAATCGAAAAAACCCGTGTTCGAGTTGATAGCAATCGAAAAACCCCGTGTTCGACATTACATAAATCGGTAAGTTATGTGTTCGGTGTATTGTGGTGTTCGATAAAGTAATGTTCGAAGTAGAATGCATTTCGATGTATGTTTGATCGATGTGATGTAAATGTCGATGTGTTTTGATTCGGTGAAATGAGTTCGATGTAAATGAATTCGATGTGATGTCGTTCGCTAAAACGCCCGTATCCCGCGTACACACACGGAGATGATTGCTGAAAAAAATCAGCAATCATCTCTACCGTTTAAAGATGCATTCCTATTGCATCTTAACCCCTTCATGACAGAGCCAGTTTGTGCCTTCATGACAGAGCCCTTTTTTTCAAATCTGACATGTCTCACTTAAGTGGGGATAACTTTTTTTTGCTTTTACTTATCCCAGTGATTTTGAGATTGTTTTCTCGTGACACATTGTACTTCAAGTTAGTGGTAAATTTTCGTCGATACAGTCTGTGTTTTTTTGTGAAAAATACCAAAATATCGTGAAAAAATGGAAAATTTAGCAATTTGCAAAATGTTAAATTTTCTGCTTGTGAGACAAATAATCATACCACTCAAAATAGTTAATAACTAACATAGACCATATGTCTACTTTATGTTTCCATCATTATTTCAACTTCCTTTTAATTTTTTTGGACACTAGGAGGCTTACAATATGAATAGCAAATTCTCAAATTTTCATGAAAATTTCAAACACTGATTTTTTTAGGGACCAGTTCAGTTCTGATGTGACTTTGAGGGACTTGTATGTGAGACACCCCCATAAATGATGCCATTTCAAAAACTGCACCCCTCACAGTATTCAAAACAGCATTTTGGAAGTTTGTTAACCCTTTAGGTGTTTCACAGGAATTAAAACAAAGTGTAGGTGAAATTTCAAAATTTCTATTTTTTTGCAGAGTTTCAATTTTAATACATTTTTCTAACGAATACAGTAGATTTTACTAGAGAAATGTGACTAAAAATTGATTCCCCCAATTCTTTTGTTTTCAAAAATATCCTATATGTGGCCCTAGTGTGCACGTTGACCAAACCACAGGCTTCATAATAGAAGGAGCACCTACTTGATTTTGGAGCCTCCTTTTTATGAGATTTTTTTTTAGGCACCATGTAGGTTTCTAGGCACCATAAGTGCTAAAATTTAGGAACCTCCCCCACAAGTCACCCCATTTTGCAATCTACACCCCTCAGGGAATTCATCTAGGGGTATAGTGTACATTTCAAACCCCCAGGGGTTTCACCAATTTTGGTACAACTGGGATGTGAAAATGGAAAATTACATTTTTTTACACAAACATGCAGTTCTGGCTCAAAATTTTTCATTTTCACAAGGAATGAAGGAGACAAAGCACCCCAAAATCTGTGCCCCAATTTCTCCCGAGTACGGCAATGCCTCACATGTGACCAAAAAATACCAGTTGGGTGCATGGCAGGACTTAGAAGGGAAGGAGTGATTTTTGGATTTTGCAGCTCAGATTCTGGTGGAATTTTGGTGGGTGCTATGTCGCATTAGCAAGACCCCCCAAGCACCAATACAGTGGAACCCCCCCACAAGTGACCCCATTTTGCAAACTACACCCCTCAGGGAATTCATCTAGGGGTATAGTGTACATTTCAAACCCCCAGGGGTTTCACCAATTTTGGTATAACTGGGATGTGAAAATGGAAAATTACATTTTTTTACACAAACATGCAGTTCTGGCTCAAAATTTTTCATTTTCACAAGGAATGAAGGAGACAAAGCACCCCAAAATCTGTGCCCCAATTTCTCCCGAGTACGGCAATGCCTCACATGTGACCAAAAAATACCAGTTGGGTGCATGGCAGGACTCAGAAGGGAAGGAGTGATTTTTGGATTTTGCAGCAAAGATTTTGGTGGAATGATTGGTGGGTGCTATGTTGCATTAGCAAGACTCCCAAAGCACCAATACAGTGGAACCCCCCCACAAGTCACCCCATTTTGCAAAGTACACCCCTCAGGGAATTCATCTAGGGGTATAGTGTACATTTCAAACCCCCAGGGGTTTCACCAATTTTGGTACAACTGGGATGTGAAAATGGAAAATTACATTTTTTTACACAAACATGCAGTTCTGGCTCAAAATTTTTCATTTTCACAAGGAATGAAGGAGACAAAGCACCCCAAAATCTGTGCCCCAATTTCTCCCGAGTACGGCAATGCCTCACATGTGACCAAAAAATACCAGTTGGGTGCATGGCAGGACTTAGAAGGGAAGGAGTGATTTTTGGATTTTGCAGCTCAGATTCTGGTGGAATTTTGGTGGGTGCTATGTCGCATTAGCAAGACCCCCCAAGCACCAATACAGTGGAACCCCCCCACAAGTGACCCCATTTTGCAAACTACACCCCTCAGGGAATTCATCTAGGGGTATAGTGTACATTTCAAACCCCCAGGGGTTTCACCAATTTTGGTATAACTGGGATGTGAAAATGAAAAAAATACATTTTTTTACACAAAAATGTACTTCTGGCTCAAAATTTTTCATTTTCACAAGGAATGAAGGAGACAAAGCACCCCAAAATCTGTGCCCCCATTTCTCCAGAGTACGGCAATGCCTCACATGTGACCAAAAAATACCAGTTGGGTGCATGGCAGGACTCAGAAGGGAAGGAGTGATTTTTGGATTTTGCAGCAAAGATTTTGGTGGAATGAATGGTGGGTGCTATGTTGCATTAGCAAGACTCCCAAAGCACCAATACAGTGGAACCCCCCCACAAGTCACCCCATTTTGCAAAGTACACCCCTCAGGGAATTCATCTAGGGGTATAGTGTACATTTCAAACCCCCAGGGGTTTCACCAATTTTGGTACAACTGGGATGTGAAAATGGAAAATTACATTTTTTTACACAAACATGCAGTTCTGGCTCAAAATTTTTCATTTTCACAAGGAATGAAGGAGACAAAGCACCCCAAAATCTGTGCCCCCATTTCTCCAGAGTACGGCAATGCCTCACATGTGACCAAAAAATACCAGTTGGGTGCATGGCAGGACTCAGAAGGGAAGGAGTGATTTTTGGATTTTGCAGCACAGATTTTGGTGGAATGAATGGTGGGTGCTATGTTGCATTACCAATACAGTGGAACCCCCCCACAAGTGACCCCATTTTGCAAACTACACCCCTCAGGGAATTCATCTAGGGGTATAGTGTACATTTCAAACCCCCAGGGGTTTCATCAATTTTGGTACAACTGGGCAGTGAAAATTAAAAAAATACATTTTTTTACACAAAAATGTACTTCTGGCTCAAAATTTTTCATTTTCACAAGGAAATGAAGGAGACAAAGCACCCCAAAATCTGTGCCCCAATTTCTCCAGAGTACGGCAATGCCTCACATGTGACCAAAAAATACCAGTTGGGTGCATGGCAGGACTCAGAAGGGAAGGAGTGATTTTTGGTTTTTGCAGCTCAGATTCTGGTGGAATGAATGGTGGGTGCTATGTGGCATTAGCAAGACCCCCGAAGCACGGTGAAATGATGAACCTAATAATCCATAGATGTGTGGTATATTTTGAAACACTCCTTTATACATAGGCCGGGTTTGTCGGGGCAAGTTTCACAGTGGAAAATAGTTTCCTTTCTTATTCCCTTTTTATAGCAAACTTTGCACCTTTTTTGTGTCCTGCCCTTTCTTGCAGTGGAGGGGATTTCGTTGGGAAAATGCTGCCCTGGTACAATACGGGGGCCAGTACTAGAAGTACTGGGGCCCTCTGCCTGCTGATTCCCAAATGTTAGGCTCTTTATGACTTCCTCTTGAAAGTGCATAAATGTCCCCCTCTGGCCGGTAGAACGGAATAGCACGTAAGCGTTATACAGTGCCATCTGGATGATATACACGGCCAGCTTCTTGTACCAGATATTTGTTTTCCGCAGGGCACTGTACGGCTTCAGTACCTGATCTGAAAGATCCACTCCGCCCATGTACTTATTGTAATCTAGGATACAATTTGGTTTTGAGGTGTGGGTACTGGTACCTCGTACAGGGATGGAGGTGGTACTGTCTCCATGAATTGTTGTCAGTATAAGGACATCCCTCTTGTCCTTATATTTGACCAACAACATATTTTCGGTGCATATTCCCCTGCTTTCACCCCTTCTCATTACTTGGGCAATGTGCGTTTTGGGGAGGCCTCTTTGGTTCTTGCGCACAGTACCGCAAGCTGCTGTACCTCTTGAACCAAGGGCCTTAAACAGGGGGATGCTGGTGTAAAAGTTATCCACATAGAGGTGATAACCCTTATCCAGGAAGGGGTGCATTAAATCCCAGACAATTTTTCCACTAACACCTACGAGGGAGGGGGGGCATTCTGGTGGTTCAATTCTTGAATCCTTCCCTTCATATACCCTAAACTTGTGGGTGTACCCTGTGGTGCTTTCACACAGCTTATACATTTTTAGGCCATACCTTGCCCTCTTACTGGGAAGGTACTGGCGGAATTTAACCCTTCCTTTAAAATGTATAAGGGACTCGTCGATACTAATACATTTATCAGGGATGTATAGCTCTGCAAATTTGGCACTGAAATGATCAATGACCGGCCTGACTTTGAATAGCCTGTCAAAGGTGGGATCATCTCTGGGTGGGCACTGTGCATTATCGGTGTAATGTATAAATTTATGGATTGCCTCAAAACGAGCCCGGGGCATGGCCATACGGTGAAATGGGGTGCTGTACAGAACATCTGTACTCCAATATTGCCTAATTTGTGGCTTTTTTACTATGCCCATATGTAACACCAGACCCCAAAACGTCATCATCTCTACTGCATCTACAGGGGTCCACCTAGCAAATGATGACGTGGGGTTTTGAGCAATAAACTGCTGGGCATATAAATTAGTTTGGTCCACCATTAAATTTATAAAATCATCAGAGAAAAATAATTTGAAAAAGTCAATTTCTCTGAGACCTGTTGAATCAAATTGGATTCCTGGGATGGCCAAAAACTCAGGAACCTGGGGCTCAAAATTGTCTGGTGGTGGGGTCCATACGAGATCAATTATTGGGGGGGGGGTCTCAGCTGCTCTACGGGGGCGTCTTTGAGGGGGTCCCTCATCATCAGAGGAGGAAGAGGAGCTTAAGACAAATCCTTCAAATTCCCCGCTTGCCTCACTGGCTGTGTCAGAGTCAGAGGCAAGCATGGCATATGCCTCCTCCACCGAATACATTCTCCTGGATGACTGGGACGACATTTGAGATGACATTTAGGATGCCATTTATATTTTTGTGTTACTGGTAGTGAAATGTTTCAACACGTGTATAGTGTAGGGGGGGGTACAAACTTTATTTCAACCCGGGGGGTATGTAGTGTGTAGTGTGTATGTAGTGCAGAAAAAAAAAAATACAAAAAAAAAAAAAATTGAAGGGTTCAAAAAAAAAAAAAATGGAAGGGGTTAAAAAAAAAAATGGAAGGGGTTAAAAAAAAATGGAAGGGGTTAAAAAAAAAAAAAAATGGAAGGGGTTAAAAAAAAAAAAAAAGGTCCTGCGCCAAAAATTGAGCACAGATGTTGGTCAGTAACGTCCGTCACTGAACAGCGCTCAAAGGCAACAGGAATTTGATCCAAAAAAAAAAAAAAATAGATCAACCCTGTGCCGAAAAAGCTGATCAGTGATGTACGTCACTGATCAGCGCACAGTGGCCACAGGACACACACAAAATCACAGTGTGTGTAAAAAAAAAAATGTAAAAAAGACCCCAAAGCACTCACAAAAAATAAAAAAAGGTGATCAGTGATGCGACACTGATTACCAGTGAGGGGCAGCAGGTGCACAACCTTTGGTGGTACTGACAGGTATATATAAAAAAAAAAACCTCTGTACCCCCAAAAAGTTGCTGATCACCTCAGATATAGTGAACAGCACAAAAGGCGGGGGCAGCAGACACAAAATTTAGCACTCTCTATCACTCTCTGTCACTATCTCTCTCTATCTCTCTATCTCTCACTATCTATCACTCTATGACACTGCAGCAGCAGCACTGACAGGTATATCTATATATAAAAAAAAACCTGCGCCCCCAAAAAGTTGCTGATCAGTTAATTTATACTGATCAGCACAAAAGGGGGGGCAGCAGTCAGTTATATAAAAAATATATAGCACAATCTGTCACTATCTCTCTATCTCTCTCTCTCTATCTATCTATAGCTCTATCACACTGCAGCAGCACAAAATATAGCACTAGGCCTCTCTATCTCTCTCTATCTCTCTCTATCTCTTTCAGTTATATAAAAAATATATAGCACAATCTGTCACTATCTCTCTCTCTATCTCTCTCTATCTCTCTATCTATAGCTCTATCACACTGCAGCAGCACAAAATATAGCACTAGGCCTCTCTATCTCTCTCTATCTCTCTCTCTCTATCTAATAAATCGCAGCAGCACAAGATGTCACAGGATGTCACAAGATGTCACAAGCATAAGCAATATCAATGATCAGGTAAGTATTTTGGATGGGTTCTGGTCAGTATAGGCGGCAGCTGGGCACGGTGACCGCACTGCACGCTATTCCAGACCGGAATGGCGTCTGCAGTGCAGTCACCGTTAGTTTAAACCCCCCTCCGACGAACCAATCACGGCCTTTGGGGGCGGGAGGGGTGAGGTGGGGTGACACCCCGCGGTGATTGGTGCTGTACTTCACCTCCGATCCCGTGTCATCGGCGAACGTTATTCGCCGGTGACACAGAAAACGCTGTGAATGGCTGTTCACAATGAACAGCCAATCACAGCGATCGCCGACGGGGGGGCGGCATCGCCGCCCCCCCTGGGCATGCACGGACATGTCTGCTGTCAGGGACAGCAGACATCGTCCCTCTGTCACTGCGTCTCTAGACGCAGTGACAGTTTTAAGCCATGACGTATATATACGTCAACGGTCGGGAAGTACTTCCCGGCCATGACGTATATATACGTCAAATGTCGTGAAGGGGTTAAACGGTAGATTACCGTGCAAAACCCTGCTCTGAAAACGGGTTGAAATACCGTTTAACTTTAAACGGTATTTCAACTCTGGCGCTTTCCCACTGCAGCCTTAAACGGTATTTTGCCCTCAAAAATCGGCAAAATACCGTTTTAAGGGGCGCATTTATCAATATAGTGCGATGCCGGCGCAGTGGCATCGCCGGACATCGCATTGCGGTGTTCAAGTACACCGCCGGGATGTATCATTAAAAGGGCGCAGGGACAGGGCTCCGATAGGAGCCTGTCCCTGCGAAGCCCTAACCCGGAAGCCGGGGGGTCTGCGCATGCGCGGTTATGCGCTGACCCCCGCCGACCCCTGTGACCCCCCATAAACTGTCATCTGAGAACACAGTGTATCTTTCTGTAACACAGAAATGGGGTGTCTGCCTGCCTGCCTGCCAGCAGATACACATTGCACAAGCAGATTATTGCATAGATCTAACGATCTCTCTGCCACCCGGTGGTAGCAGTAATACAGAGGAACAAAAATCAGCAGGAACATCCCTTTGGGATGGAACACAGGGGGCTGATACAGCAGGCCCCTCAGAGGACAGTGTAACCTGAGTTATACACTTTCCACCTGCCAATATATACACTTATACACTACACACACACACACACACACACAGAGTAGGTATACTGTAGGTAACCAGAGATAGTATCACTGGATAAGAGAGACAGTATAAGGAGATGAACAACACCATGGTATATAACACAGGAGTGCTATTATTTATTTATTTATTAACAGTTTCTTATATAGCGCAGCATATTCCGTTGCGCTTTACAATAGCAGACAGTGATACAACAAAACAGGGTATTTACAGACAGTCAAAATGTAGGAGGGCCCTGCTCGCAAGCTTACAATCTATAGAATGAGCCCAATACTGTCCCACTATGCTCTAAACCCCACTGTCTGATCACAGAACCTGGGGGAGCTGCTGCAGTCATAGATGCAGCTGGGAGACAGGGACATGTTGGAGCACAGCCCTGGCAGCAGCAGTCCGGAGCTTCCAGCAGCGTGCAGGGGTGCCAAGTATGTTAAAATGACCGCCAGAGCCGTGTGATAGCTGGGGAAGTGTCATGGCCTCTGGGAGCAAACCCTGCGGTAAGCTCCCCTCCTGGCCAGCTCCAATGGCGTCCCTTTGTGAAAGGGTAGCCTCGGACCGCCATCAGGCTATACTCACAACTGTCCAGGCTGGCCGGTGGTACTCGGGCCAGCCTTGCAATGTGTGCAGGACCCCAATATAGGAGCCCTTTTGTCACTATCGCTGTCCTCTGACATTGTACAAGAGGCAGCTAAACTGGTACAGGTAACACACTATACTTCTGACACGCAGTATAAGAGACACAGCACACATATAATGCAAATAATAACGTGGCACTGAGCTCCGCAAAGCACTATGGGCCTTATTCAGATCTGAGCTCAGTACAAATTTGTTTGGAAAATGGGCAAAACTATGTGCACTGCAGGTGGGGCAGATGTAACATGCATAGAGAGAATTATATTTGTGTGAGTTATTTTGTTTCTGTGCAGGGTAAATACTGGCTGCATTATTTTTACACTGCAATTTAGATTTCAGTTTCAACACACCACACCCAAATGTAACTCTCTCTATACATGTTACATCTGCCCCACCTGCAGTGCACATGGTTTTGCCCATTTTCCAAACAAATTTGTACTGAGCTCAGATCTGAATAAGGCCCTATGGCCGGCAGGAGCATAAATTGCTGTAACCTGTGCTCCAGTAGGAGAGGTACAGGGGGATTTGCCCAACTGGCCTGGCTGTGAAGAGGTGGACCCCGGACTGGCAAAGTGCTCTCCGTGCCCCTCTATCACTATGCAGCAGGCAGGCAGGAAGAGACCAGGGCTGGAAACCCCGTGGGTACATCCTAGCTCCTGTCTCCAAGAGAGGGGCTGTGTGAGGAGAGGCTCCCTCCCCCTACTAGCAAATGGCCACCTGGGATTTTATGACTCATGCGGCGCCGGTAAAATGGCGGGGATCCGACGCTTGCCGGGTGGCCCCACATACTGACGCCGCTGCCCACACTCAAAGTCTCCCTGGTGGTCCAGAGTGCACAACACTATCAGAAGGCGGCGGTTCTGCCGCTTGCTAGTGCAGCCCGGCGATCCCCCTCGCCGAGCTGCTCAGCCACTATTACATGCGCGCGCTCCCAGCGGGGAGCGCGTTACCTGAAGCGGTTGTCACCGCTGATGTCCCGTTCCCCGTCGCGGCTGCTCTCCCCAGTACTGAGGAGTCAGCCGACACCCCCGCTGTGGGAGCCACGTGTGAGGTGTGCGGCTGCCGGGTGATGGAGCGCAGTGCCAGGGTCTAACTGCTGCTCTGTCACTGACTCGTCAGTGTAAAAATAAGATAAAAAAAAAAAAGTAAAACGAAGTTTAGGCTGCTAAAAGCAGCTTCTTTCAAAATGCGTGTTGGCTCCTGCCAGCACAATCAAAACTGAAAGTAGTAGTCAGAAGTTTTATCCTTTCTGGTGCTGGAAAGGTCGTGACCTCACTCTCTACCCACTGTTATCCCTCTGGCCCCTGACGTCTGCCGCAGAAGAAATCTATCTTGTACCCTAATGCAATTAGGTCCCTTACCCAGGCGTCTTGACAGGAAAGAGACCAAACCCGATGATAAAACAACAGGCAGCCTCCCACCCTTTGCTCCGAGACAGGACTGGGAGAGTCATGCAGAGGGCTTGGAGGTAGCCTTTGCATCCAGGATGGAGGTGCCGGCTGATCCTCTGCCCCTGCCTCGAAATCCCTGAGAACTGACTGCCCCCCACCCTTGATCTGCCCCTAAACTTAGGTGTGGGGGCGAAAGGATCGAAAGGACTGGTTTCCCGATGTGGGAAAGGTCCGGCGAGTAGGAGGGGCTGCTGAGGGAAGAAATTGGGAACCTCCCATAGCCTGTGAGATCATCTTGTCCAGTTCTGGACGAAGAGCGCATCCCCGGGAAACGGCAATGCCACCACCGCCTTCTTGGAATCCGCGTCCGCGTTCCACTGTCTCAACCAGAGGTTGTGGCAAACTGAAACAGACAAAGCAGAAATACGAGCAGACAGACATCTGATGATGCCTCCACTAGGTAGCCTGCTGCCTCACGTATGTGTTCTACCAATAGAACCAACTCACCTAAAGTGGGGTTGTTTCACAAATTAGAGGACACCTGACCAGCCCAGACCTCCATGGCCTTATTGACCCAACAACCCACCTGCGCAGGACGCTGAAGGAGGCCCGCTGAGGTGATGTTCTTAAGGGTGCTGTCCAAGCGCCTATCCGAGACATCCTTGAGTGTGGAAGCTCCCGGTATAGGTAGTACTGTCTTTTTGGGCAGACGGGATACTGATGGGTCAACCGGAGGGGGCGTCTCACAGGACTTTCTGCTATCTGCAGGAAAAGGGTAAGAGGTAAAAAATCTCTGGGAGACCTGAAATTTTTTGTCTGGATGTAACCAGGCCTTTTTTAAATGGTTGTCCAATTCCTCAGAAATTGGGAAAACTGCCGATTGTCTTTACTTCTTAGCAAAAACAGAAGGACGCTCAGAAGGCCTCTGCTCCTCTGTAACATTAAGCGTTAAGCGAACAGCTTGAATTAAATCCTCCAGACCCTGAGAGGTAACCTCTGGTTCTGGTAGCAATGGAGCCTCAGGCTCCTCAACATCACCCTCCTCCAAATCCGGCATATCATCATCAGTGTCCTCTAACAGGAGAGACTGAGGAAATATCCTGCTTGCAGGAGCTAAAATGGGAGGAGGAGGCTGTGCAGAAGGGTCTGGGTTCAAAGACCTAGTTAAACCTGCTGACTCCTGGCTGCATCTGTCCTGCCTGGAGGCAGATAGCTCAGAGGCCAATTGTGAAATCACAGTAGACAACTGTGACGCCCATATAGGCACCTCTTGTGAGAGAGGTGACACCAGGGGACCTGCAGTACAAGGGTCACATATAAGTGAGCCCTCAGCCTGAGGGGTGAACTTGGCCCCACATTTTTTACAGGCCACCTTCTTGGAGGGAACCCCAGCCATTCTTATACACACAGCAAGCACACATAGAAGGCAGGAAATGCTGGACAGGAGAGGAGTATAGGGGACAGAGTGTCACAAGCCAGCTATAGCGCTCAGTGTAAAACAACAGCCTGGCTATCAGGGAGTATGGTAGACCAAAATCACCTGTCCTCTCTAACGCCCACTGTAACTTACAGTTTTAGGGCTGTCTGGCGCCTGGGAGGGAGACTGTAGCTGCCGCTTCATCGGTAATCTCGGAATCTGCCATGTGCTCTGCAGCATGAGGAGGGAGGAGACGGAAGCCAGCATCACAGTAGCATCTATGCGCTAAGCTCCGCCTCCTGACCACACTGTACTTTGAAAGTACCAAGACGCGCTTTTTGAGCGACCCCACCCAGATCCCTGCTAACAGAGACCCGGGGGCATACTTACCCCTGTCTTGAAGCTGTTGTACGCGGCGTGGCTTGCGGTCCGCGAGGCGCGCTGCATGCAGCGGCGACGGGGACCCCGGAACGTGGTTCTGGCAGCCGGGTTCTGGAGGCGAGCTGCAAGCAGCTGCGACCAGACCTCAACAGCGCCCTCGTCGCAGGCAGATAGGACAGGGACTATCTGCCTGTGTAGATCGTAAAAGTCCAGAAAAATAAAGTAAAAAAAAAAAAAACAAGAGTGAGCTAACAATGCACCCAGCTCCTGTAGGGCACATGCTAAGACTGGCTAGGAGAGGAAGTAGAAGGGAAGGAATTAGTCACTGTTAATTTATTCTAAAGTGCCCAAGCTCCCTGTGGTCGCCCTTCTATTCCCCACTGTAACTCTCCAGTGTCACCTAGTGGAGGAAAGAGAAATGACACTGTATTTGAGAATGCAGACACCACCCCAGTATGCCTTCACTGACAATGGCTCACTGAGCACATTTACAAGTACAGGTATTTACAATGGGAATCCTGATTTAATAAATTCGTGCAGACATTATTTGGTTGCAGGGTAATAGAGATGTACATACATTTAACGTTGCAAAGTCCATCTGGAGTTGTATTTTCTGTTAGAACGTCCGGTTTTGGTCACATTGCACAATGTATAGAGTAGAGCAGGTTCTATTGGTGCCAGGAATATAATAGCATGTGACAGGACAAGGTTTGGGAAGGTGGAATGAGCCAGCAGCGCAGCACTGAGCACAGAGTTATTTGTGTACGGCCCCTGTAGTTTACCTCCCGGCGATGCAGAGGTGACAGGGGATGGAACAGCAGTTGTGGACCTGAGTACAGGACAGGGAATGGAACAGCAGTTGTGGACCGGAGTACAGGACAGGGAATGGAACAGCAGTTGTGGACATGAGTACAGGACATGGAGACAAGGAAGAGATTCATCCTGTAGCACAGTGGTCAGCATTGCTCTCTCACAACAGGCAGCCTGGGCCAGGCTGTATCTGTGTGGAGTTTGTATGTCCTCCATGTTTCAGGTCTCCTCCCATATTACTGGTAGGTTCTCCGTTTGCTGAGTAATGGACCCCGTTACGGGTACACAGAATTTAGCGTTGGTTGTTATGTTGGATGTTAGATCTTCTCTTACAGCGCTGTGCAAACAATAATACAATAATGTAGTCCCCGCTCCCTGTGCTGGCTCTTCCCAATAATTATAAAGACACAGTAATAAAATAGTGTTTATTGCAATCAAGAGTCACTATGGTGCCAGCGCTGGCAGAACGCAGCAATTCTCCTGCAGGAGGCGCTATGACTGAAGGAACTGACGGATCTGCTCGTTCTCTGTGAGAAAATCAAAGCGAATGAGAAGACGGATAATGAAGACGGTGAAATGCTGCATGAAGCTGTCCCACCTGCAGGAGACAAATACAAGAATTTACAACAATCGTCCCAATAGCTGAAGAACGATTCCACACCAATCCCCCACTAACCCCTAGAACCAGGAGCTTCATAGTGGTACAGTGCTGCTTTACTACAGTGGGTATGGGAACATCTGATACACTCCTCCACCCCAGTAACCCTGGCCAGGGAAACTCAATGCATCACCTTCCTACCTCATGGCTCTCACCACACCTCATACCCCACATCAGCAGATGAGCACCATAATGGCAGAGACAGTAACAATATCTGGGGACATCTCCTCCTACCTCAGTGACCTGGACAATGTGCTCTTTGTACTCCATCTTTAATAAATTGCTTTTCTTTCACTCCTTCCATGTCATTCTCTCCACAGCGATTACATTATTCATCACGCCCCTCCAACCCCATCACTTATGGACCTTACTTTCTGATCTGTGCTAATTAATACAACCTCCCCACCTGCTGCTCCATCAGACAGCTGTATAACATCACCAGTCGCCACTTATGTTACATTCACCTAATTAGTAACAGTACAAAAAACCAGCAAACCTCAAACTTATCACCCTATAAATCATCTAAATCTGCCTTCTGGAATTCACGTTCTGTCTGTACCTGTCGTGACCGAGTTATCTCTAACAACAAGAACCTCCTGGCAACAACAGAAACATGGCTCACACAAGCAGACACTGCATTCCTCTCTCACAGTGCTCTGCTGCTTACAGGACTGGACATGTGGGAAAGTGCAAAGGCACCTTTACAATCCCAACAAATGTAGCACAGGCTATCAGGACTATCCCCCATTCCGACTGACTGACTCACCAGAATACCCACTGCCTGGGGCACAGTCATCAGACTATACTCAATCTCTGTAACTCTCCCATCACCACCATACTTGCCCTCTCCTCCACAGGATTGTCACTTCCATTCACTCTCTACAATGTTCCATTCTTCTGACACAGCATCTACCCAAACCTGAGCAACAGCCCTTGTACTCCACATCCTGCAAGAAATATGGTCCTCAGGCACTGTCCTACCCGGGGTCTCATCCTACTTATCTCATTGCTCTCAGTCCGACATGTTGGTTCCTGTGGGATCCTTGGTGTAACTTACCTCAAAGCCACTTCAAACTTCCAGTGTTCCCACGTAACGGAGACCCAGCGGCTGATGCCGGAGGAATTCTGCTTCGCCAACCGCCGCCATGCCCCCACCGCACTAAATACAAGATGCAATAGCTGCAATTAGAGCACCTAACGCACAATGACACAACTGTGACAAGCACACAGAATACCAGAGGAGCTTACAATCTAGAGGCAGGACCATGCCCAAGAGGGTAACCTGCTCTGTTCATATGGATGGAGGAGAACACTCTTATTCACTGTGAGTCCATGACCCATTGTTTTTAATGCTGGAAGAAAATCCTTGAAATAAAAACGGTTTACTTTTGATAACGCACTACGGAGCGCCCCTGTGATAACGCACTACGGAGCGCCCCTGTGATAACGCACTACGGAGCGCCCCTGTGATAACGCACTACGGAGCGCCCCTGTGATAACGCACTACGGGGCGCCCCTGTGATAACGCACTACGGAGCGCCCCTGTGATAACGCACTACGGAGCGCCCCTGTGATAACGCACTACGGAGCGCCCCTGTGATAACGCACTACGGGGCGCCCCTGTGATAACGCACTACGGGGCGCCCCTGTGATAACGCACTACGGAGCGCCCCTGTGATAACGCACTACGGAGCGCCCCTGTGATAACGCACTACGGAGCGCCCCTGTGATAACGCACTACGGAGCGCCCCTGTGATAACGCACTACGGAGCGCCCCTGTGATAACGCACTACGGAGCGCCCCTGTGATAACGCACTACGGAGCGCCCCTGTGATAACGCACTACGGGGCGCCCCTGTGATAACGCACTACGGGGCGCCCCTGTGATAACGCACTACGGAGCGCCCCTGTGATAACGCACTACGGAGCGCCCCTGTGATAACGCACTACGGAGCGCCCCTGTGATAACGCACTACGGAGCGCCCCTGTGATAACGCACTACGGGGCGCCCCTGTGATAACGCACTACGGAGCGCCCCTGTGATAACGCACTACGGAGCGCCCCTGTGATAACGCACTACGGGGCGCCCCTGTGATAACGCACTACGGAGCGCCCCTGTGATAACGCACTACGGAGCGCCCCTGTGATAACGCACTACGGGGCGCCCCTGTGATAACGCACTACGGAGCGCCCCTGTGATAACGTACTACGGGGCGCCCCTGTGATAACGCACTACGGAGCGCCCCTGTGATAACGCACTACGGAGCGCCCCTGTGATAACGCACTACGGAGCACCCCTGTGATAACGCACTACGGAGCGCCCCTGTGATAACGCACTACGGAGCGCCCCTGTGATAACGCACTACGGGGCGCCCCTGTGATAACGCACTACGGGGCGCCCCTGTGATAACGCACTACGGAGCGCCCCTGTGATAACGCACTACGGAGCGCCCCTGTGATAACGCACTACGGAGCGCCCCTGTGATAACGCACTACGGAGCGCCCCTGTGATAACGCACTACGGGGCGCCCCTGTGATAACGCACTACGGGGCGCCCCTGTGATAACGCACTACGGAGCGCCCCTGTGATAACGCACTACGGGGCGCCCCTGTGATAACGCACTACGGGGCGCCCCTGTGATAACGCACTACGGGG
Source organism: Crinia signifera (assembly GCF_055691185.1). NCBI lineage: Eukaryota > Metazoa > Chordata > Amphibia > Anura > Myobatrachidae > Crinia > Crinia signifera. Next base: position 335,847,082 of record NC_139221.1, read on the forward strand.
CGCCCCTGTGATAACGCACTACGGGGCGCCCCTGTGATAACGCACTACGGGGCGCCCCTGTGATAACGCACTACGGGGCGCCCCTGTGATAACGCACTACGGGGCGCCCCTGTGATAACGCACTACGGGGCGCCCCTGTGATAACGCACTACGGGGCGCCCCTGTGATAACGCACTACGGAGCGCCCCTGTGATAACGCACTACGGAGCGCCCCTGTGATAACGCACTACGGAGCGCCCCTGTGATAACGCACTACGGAGCGCCCCTGTGATAACGCACTACGGAGCGCCCCTGTGATAACGCACTACGGAGCGCCCCTGTGATAACGCACTACGGAGCGCCCCTGTGATAACGCACTACGGAGCGCCCCTGTGATAACGCACTACGGAGCGCCCCTGTGATAACGCACTACGGAGCGCCCCTGTGATAACGCACTACGGAGCGCCCCTGTGATAACGCACTACGGAGCGCCCCTGTGATAACGCACTACGGAGCGCCCCTGTGATAACGCACTAAGGAGCGCCCCTGTGATAACGCACTACGGAGCGCCCCTGTGATAACGCACTACGGAGCGCCCCTGTGATAACGCACTACGGAGCGCCCCTGTGATAACGCACTACGGAGCGCCCCTGTGATAACGCACTACGGAGCGTCCCTGTGATAACGCACTACGGAGCGCCCCTGTGATAACGCACTACGGAGCGCCCCTGTGATAACGCACTACGGAGCGCCCCTGTGATAACGCTCTACGGAGCGCCCCTGTGATAACGCACTACGGAGCGCCCCTGTGATAACGCTCTACGGAGCGCCCCTGTGATAACGCACTACGGAGCGCCCCTGTGATAACGCACTACGGAGCGCCCCTGTGATAACGCACTACGGAGCGCCCCTGTGATAACGCACTACGGAGCGCCCCTGTGATAACGCACTACGGAGCGCCCCTGTGATAACGCACTACGGAGCGCCCCTGTGATAACGCACTACGGAGCGCCCCTGTGATAACGCACTACGGAGCGCCCCTGTGATAACGCACTACGGAGCGCCCCTGTGATAACGCACTACGGAGCGCCCCTGTGATAACGCACTACGGAGCGCCCCTGTGATAACGCACTACGGAGCGCCCCTGTGATAACGCACTACGGAGCGCCCCTGTGATAACGCACTACGGAGCGCCCCTGTGATAACGCACTACGGAGCGCCCCTGTGATAACGCACTACGGAGCGCCCCTGTGATAACGCACTACGGAGCGCCCCTGTGATAACGCACTACGGAGCGCCCCTGTGATAACGCACTACGGAGCGCCCCTGTGATAACGCACTACGGAGCGCCCCTGTGATAACGCACTACGGAGCGCCCCTGTGATAACGCACTACGGAGCGCCCCTGTGATAACGCACTACGGAGCGCCCCTGTGATAACGCACTACGGGGCGCCCCTGTGATAACGCACTACGGGGCGCCCCTGTGATAACGCACTACGGGGCGCCCCTGTGATAACGCACTACGGGGCGCCCCTGTGATAACGCACTACGGAGCGCCCCTGTGATAACGCACTACGGGGCGCCCCTGTGATAACGTACTATGGAGCGCCCCTGTGATAACGCACTACGGAGCGTCCCTGTGATAACGCACTACGGAGCGCCCCTGTGATAACGCACTACGGAGCGCCCCTGTGATAACGCACTACGGAGCGCCCCTGTGATAACGCAGTGGACATGTACAATCACCCTCTAGCCTCGTACATCAGCCTCCTGTACAATCACCCACCAGCCTCGCACATCAGCCTCCTGTACAATCACCCTCCAGCCTCATAATCAGCCTCCTGTACAATCACCCTCCAGCCTCGCACATCAGCCTCCTGTACAATCACCCCCAGCCTCATAATCAGCCTCCTGTACAATCACCCTCCAGCCTCGCACACCAGCCTCCTGTACAATCACCCCCAGCCTCGTACATCAGCCTTCTGTACAATCACCCTCCAGCCTCGTACATCAGCCTCCTGTACAATCACCCTCCAGCCTCATAATCAGCCCCCTGTACAATAACCCTCCAGCCTCGCACACCAGCCTCCTGTACAATCACCCTCCAGCCTCATACACCAGCCTCCTGTACAATCACAGCCTCGCACATCAGCCTCCTGTACAATCACCCACCAGCCTCGCACATCAGCCTCCTGTACAATCACCCTCCCGTACAATCACCCTCCCGCCTCACACATCAGCTTCCTGTACAATCACCCACCAGCCTCGCACATCAGCCTCCTGTACAATCACCCACCAGCCTCGCACATCAGCCTCCCGTACAATCACCCTCCCGCCTCACACATCAGCTTCCTGTACAATCACCCCCAGCCTCGTACATCAGCCTCCTGTACAATCACCCACCAGCCTCGCACATCAGCCTCCTGTACAATCACCCTCCCGCCTTGCACATCAGCCTCCTGTACAATCACCCTCCCGTACAATCACCCTCCGGCCTCACACATCAGCCTCCTGTACAATCACCCTCCCGTACAATCACCCTCCCGCCTCACACATCAGCTTCCTGTACAATCACCCACCAGCCTCGCACATCAGCCTCCTGTACAATCACCCACCAGCCTCGCACATCAGCCTCCCGTACAATCACCCTCCCGCCTCACACATCAGCTTCCTGTACAATCACCCCCAGCCTCGTACATCAGCCTCCTGTACAATCACCCACCAGCCTCGCACATCAGCCTCCTGTACAATCACCCTCCCGCCTTGCACATCAGCCTCCTGTACAATCACCCTCCCGTACAATCACCCTCCCGCCTCACACATCAGCTTCCTGTACAATCACCCCCAGCCTCGTACATCAGCCTCCTGTATAATCACCCTCCAGCCTCGTACACCAACCTCCTGTACAATCACTCTCCAGCCTCTCACACCAGCCTCCCGTACAATCACCCTCCAGCCTCGCACACCAGCCTCCTGTACAATCACCCTCCAGCCTCGCACACCAGCCTCCTGTACAATCACCCTCCAGCCTCGCACATCAGCCTCCTGTACAGTCACCCTCCTCGCACTGATGTGTACAGCCTCCTGTACAGTCACCCTTTCACATCAGCCTCCTGTACTATCACCCTCCAGCCCCACACCAGCCTCCTGTACAATCACCCTCCAGCCCCACACCAGCCTCCTGTACAATCACCCTCCAGCCTCACATATCAGCCTCCTGTACAATCACCCTCCAGCCTCGCACATCAGCCTTCTGTACAGTCACCCTCCAGCATCCTGTACAATCACCCTCCAGCCTCACATATCAGCCTCCTGTACAATCACCCTCCAGCCTCACATATCAGCCTCCTGTACAATCACCCTCAAACTTCCTGTACAATCACCCTCCAGCCTCCTGTACAATCACCCTCCAGCCTCACACATCAGCCTCCTGTACAATCCCCCCCCCCAGTCTTGTACATGAGTCTCCTGTACAATCACTCTCAAGCCTCCCACATCAACCTCCTGTACAATCACCCTCCAACCTCGCACATCACCCTCCTGTACAATCACCCTTCAGCCTTGCACTTATGTATACAGCCTCCTGTACAATCACCTTCCAGCCTCGAACATCAGCCTCCTGTACAATCACCCCTCAGCCTCACATACCAGCCTCCTGTACAATCACCCTCCAGCCTCGCACATCAGTCTCCCGTAGTTATCCTCCAGTCTCGCACATAAGCCTCCTGTACAATCACCCTCCAGCCTCGTACATCACCCTCCTGTACAATCACCCTTCAGCCTTGCACTTATGTATACAGCCTCCTGTACAATCACCAACTCACATCAGATACCTGTACAATCACCTTCCAGCCTCGAACATCAGCCTCCTGTACAATCACCCCTCAGCCTCACATATCAGCCTCCTGTACAATCACCCTTCAGCCTCGCACTGATGTGTACAGCCTCCTGTACAGTCACCAACTCACATCAGCCTCCTGTACAATCACCCTCCAGCCTCGCACATCAGCCTCCTGTACAATCACCCCTCGGCCTCACATACCAGCATCCTTTACAATCACTCCCAGCCTCGCACATCAGCCTCCTGTACTATCACCCCCCAGCCTCGCACATCAGTCTCCAGTACAATCACCCCCCAGCCTCGCACATCAGCCTCCAGTACAATCAGCCTCACACCAGATCCACCTCTTTGTGATGCTGAATGCTATATTGCAGACCTGCGGGCCATGATGAGATAGCGATCAGCCGGAGCCCCCAATCCAATATTCAGAGAGCGGACAGTGTTGAGGTTTCGGAAAACGAGCAGCATTGGTCGCGGCAGAGCGCGCAGCACCTGTATGATGTCATCAAACTGTTCCTTGGCCATATCTTGCATGTACTGTGTCTCCTCCTGGGTCAGTGCATTCCCCAGGGTTCTGGAGAGAGACAGAGGTCGCTGCAAAAGGATCTCACAGAACAGGAGGTAATCTGTGGAGGAATGAGGAGACTCAGCAACAGTACAGCACCACAATGTATGCACACACACCAGTACTGTACCACAATGTACACACGCCAGTACTGTACCGCAATGTACACACACACCAGTACTGTACCGCAATGTACACACACACCAGTACTGTACCACAATGCACACACACACCAGTACTGTACCACAATGCACACACACACACCAGTACTGCACCACAATGCGCACACACACACACACGCCAGTACTGTACCACAATGTACACCAGTACTGTACCGCAATGTATGCACACACAGTACTGTACCGCAATGTATGCACACGCCAGTACTGTACCACAATGTACACACACACACCAGTACTGTACCACAATGTACACCAGTACTGTACCGCAATGTATGCACACACCAGTACTGTACCACAATGTACACACACACACAAACACCAAACACCAGTACTGTACCACAATGTACACACACACACACACACCAGTACTGTACCACAATGCACACACACACCAGTACTGTACACACACATCAGTACTGTACCGCAATATACGCACACCAGTACTGTACCACAATGTACACACACCAGTACTGTACCGCAATGTATGCACACGCCAGTACTGTACCACAATGTACACACACACACATCAGTACTGTTCCACAATGTACACACACACCAGTAATATACGCACACCAGTACTGTACCACAATGAACACAAACCAGTACTGTACCGCAATGTATGCACACGCCAGTACTGTACCACAATGTACACACACACACCAGTACTGTACCACAATGCACACACACACCAGTACTGTACCACAATGCACACACACACCAGTACTGCACCACAATGCACACACACACACACGCCAGTACTGTACACACACATCAGTACTGTACCGCAATGTACGCACACCAGTACTGTACCACAATGTACACCAGTACTGTACCGCAATGTATGCACACACAGTACTGTACCGCAATGTATGCACACGCCAGTACTGTACCACAATGTACACACACACACCAGTACTGTACCACAATGTACACCAGTACTGTACCGCAATGTATGCACACACCAGTACTGTACCACAATGTACACACACACACAAACACCAAACACCAGTACTGTACCACAATGTACACACACCAGTACTTTACCACAATGTACACACACACACACCAGTACTGTACCACAATGCACACACACACCAGTACTGTACACACACATCAGTACTGTACCGCAATATACGCACACCAGTACTGTACCACAATGTACACACACCAGTACTGTACCGCAATGTATGCACACGCCAGTACTGTACCACAATGCACACACACACACACATCAGTACTGTTCCACAATGTACACACACACCAGTAATATACGCACACCAGTACTGTACCACAATGAACACAAACCAGTACTGTACCGCAATGTATGCACACACAGTACTGTACCGCAATGTATGCACACGCCAGTACTGTACCACAATGTACACACACACACCAGTACTGTACCACAATGTACACCAGTACTGTACCGCAATGTTGAGACAGCAGTACTGTACCACAATGTCTGTACACCAGGACTGTACCTCAATCTGCGCCTGCCAGGAGTATACCGCAATGTGCGCACGCCAGGACTGTACCGCAATGTAGGCACAGCAGGACTGTACAACAATGTTCGCACACACGAGTACTGTACCACAATGTACGCACACACCAGTATTGTACCGCAATGTACACACAATAGGACTGTACCACAATGTATGCACAGGAGTAGTGTACTGCAATGTACACACACCAGTACTGTACCGCAATGTACACACAACAGCAGTGTACTCCAAAATTCAGACAGCAGTACTGTACCGCAATGTCTGCACGCCAGGACTGCACCGCAACATACGCACACACCAGTACTGTACCGCAATGTACACACACAGTAGGACTGTACTACAATGTACGCACACACCAGTACTGTACCGCAACATATGCACAACACACCCCAGCACAGCACTGGTAGATACACAGACCTTTGACACCGAGTTCAGCAGAATACTTCTCCATGGACGGACGGTTGCGCAGTACTATCGCCCTCCAGAGTTTACACAGAGCAGTGCGGTCCCTGTGAGAAACAGCACATTACATATCCGAGAGCACAGAGAAAGCAGTGCTCACACAGAGACGCGTAGTGCACAGACATGCAGCGCAGACAGCCACGCAGCACATTATATATCCGAGAGCACAGAGAAAGCAATGCTCACACAGAGACGCGTAGTGCACAGGCATGCAGCGCAGACAGACACGCAGCGCAGACAGCCACGGAAACAGACGTGCAGCGCAGACAGCCACGCAGCACATTATATATCCGAGAGCACAGAGAAAGCAGTGCTCACACAGAGACGCGTAGTGCACAGGCATGCAGCGCAGACAGACATGCAGCGCAGACAGCCACGGAGACAGACACGCAGCGCAGACAGCCACGCAGCACATTATATATCCGAGAGCACAGAGAAAGCAGTGCTCACACAGAGACGCGTAGTGCACAGGCATGCAGCGCAGACAGACACGCAGCGCAGACAGCCACGGAAACAGACGTGCAGCGCAGACAGCCACGCAGCACATTATATATCCGAGAGCACAGAGAAAGCAGTGCTCGCACAGAGAGACACGTAGCGCAAAGACGTGCAGCACAGACTGACACGCAGGCAGATGTGCAGCGCACAGGGAGACACGCATCGCAGACAGCCACGCAGCGCACAGGGAGACACACATCGCAGACAGCCACGCAGCACATTATATATCCGAGAGCACAGAGCGCAAAGAGACGCGTAGCGCAAAGACGTGCAGCGCAGACAGCCACGCAGACAGATGCGCAGCGCACAGTGAGACGCACAGCGCGCAGAGACAAGCGGCTCCTTACCTCTCACTCAGGTTTTCATACAGGCCGTGATCCAACAAGACCAGGCACGCTTTCCCATCCGGACCAGTATTCACCAGAACTGGGACAGAGATGAGATCAGATTAACTGATGAAATGATAAAGTTACCCAGGTTGGCAGGTCTGTCCAGAGATATCCCACACACCTTACACTGCAGTGGCCCCAATACCCACAAAAAGACCATCATAGGGGGTCCCGGACCTCCATTACCCACATACAGCCCATCACAGGGGCCACGGACTATCATAACACACATATAGCCCATCACAGGGGCCCAGGACCATCCTAACCCACATACAGCCCATCACAGGGGCCCTGGATATCCCTTACCCAAATACAGCCCATCACAGGGGCCCCCGGCCATCCTAACCTACATACAGCCCATCACAGGGGCCCCAGATCACTCGAACCACACACAGTCACATCTTACATTACCATTTCCTGGGTGGGGATCTGCATGAATGAATCCTGTAAAGAAAATCTGCTCAGCAAAAACCTTTATGACCTTCTCAGCGACCTGAAAAGAGAGAATGAATTGTCATAACTGCATTTACAGTGTGAGCCGCAGGAACGGGGCACAGCGGGGCCCTGAGAGCCACAGGAATAGGGCACAGTGGGACCATGCGAGCCACAGGAACAGGGTACAGCGGGACCCTGTGAGCCACAGGAACAGGGCAGAACAGGACCTTGCGAGCCACAGGAACAGGGCACAGCGAGTCCATGCGAGCCACAGGAACAGGGCACAGCGGGACTATGCGAGCTACAGGAACAGGGCACAGCGGGATTATGCGAGCTACAGGAACAGGGCACAGCGGGACCCTGCGAGCCACAGGAACAGGGCACAGCGGGACCATGCAAGCTACAGGAACAGGGCAGAACAGGACCATGCGAGCTACAGGAACAGGGCACAGCGGGACCATGCGAGCTACAGGAACAGGGCACAGCGGGACCATGCGAGCTACAGGAACAGGGCACAGCAGGAACCATGCAAGCTACAGGAACAGGGCACAGCGGGACCCTGTGAGCCACAGGAACAGGGCACAGCGGGACCATGCGAGCTACAGGAACAGGGCACAGCGGGACCACGCGAGCTACAGGAACAGGGCACAGCGGGACAATGCGAGCTACAGGAACAGGGCACAGCGGGACCATGCGAGCTACAGGAACAGGGCACAGCGGGACCACGCGAGCTACAGGAACAGGGCACAGCGGGACTATGCGAGCTACAGGAACAGGGCACAGTGGGACTATGCGAGCTACAGGAACAGGGCACAGCGGGCCCCTGGCACAGATGTACATGGAAAGAAGCAGCAAGAAATGTCTGGAGAAGCTGTGAGGACACCGGGACACATTGCATTGTCGCTCGCCACCTTCCTTCATTTTGCTCTGGGCTCTGCACCCCCCACCCCAATGAAATGATGCTCAGAAGAGGTGATGATATAGCAGTGACATCACACGCGCCTCAGACTCACATCCTTCAGCTCCAGGCCCTGTTTCCTGATCTCCTCCACGCTGCTGACCTTGCAGCCCTCGCAGTAATCCGCCGTCAGAACTCGCTGGAAAGAGACCCAGGGGTCAGTTCTCATAAATCCCCATTATATATCATATATTCCCATTTATCCTATATACAGGGTGTCAGACAGCACCATACACCCATCCTATCCCCCAAACCATGCTGTTCTATTCACACGCTGAACCCCCATAGTGCCCCCCGTAGTTTATCGGTATAATCCCAGAACATGTGGGTCGTAGGGAGAACACATTTTGCAGAACCCCCCCTCCTCACCTTACTGGTATATTCCCAGTGCACTCTGGGTATAAGAACATATGGCATCTTCCTCAGGTCTTGTGCACATCGCTCCGAGTTCTGCCCCTCGTTCTCGAAGTCCAGCTCCTGAGACAGAGTTTGCTTCAGGTCCTGCATAAAGGAAGACATCCCAGTACATAGTTACAGATAGGAACAGGGCCACAGATGCAGAAAAAAGTGCATTATGGGTGGTTAGACTGGAAATGGGGATGGACAAAAGTGATTAGTGATGGAGAGGTTACTGACTCCACCTGGTATTTATAGCATATAATCAACGGTCCAATAACGAAGGACTGTGAGATGGAGGAATCTGCAGGCAGCTGTGTGGATAGATGGCCAGGAAGCAGCAGGGAGGAGTCTGCGGGCAGCCGTGTGGAAGAGAGATGGCCAGAGAGGACAAGGGTAGAGTCTTTGCGAATCTGTGTGGATGAGGGATGGCCAGGGAAGAGTGTGCAGATTGTCTACAGAAATAAAGCTGTGCAGAACCCAACACCCCGGGTGGAAGTGTATGTAAGGCAGCAACATTATCAGCCAACTATAATATAGTAATGTCGCTAGCTTTGTAAATACACCTGATGTATATGAAGTTTAAATGCTAAAAACATCACTTTAAATACCCGGCTGCTGAGCACCTAAGCCCTGCCTCTGAGCACAATTCCTGAGCACCTAAGGACTGCCCCTGAGCATGTAATGCCTGCCTCTGAGCACCTAAACCCCTCCTCCGAGCACCTAGCGGAAGCACAATGATGATAGACTGACATAAGGTGGGAAGCTTCTGCACCCAGACACCGGTAACCCAGCACCTCCGACTTGTGTGGTAATATACAGTCTACATGTATGGTTACCTCTATGGCTAGATACAAGTACAAAATTAGTGAAGGGGTTTGAAAATATTGGATAGTAAGAGAGACGCCTATTCCATACCTTTAGGACCCAGCTGAAACCAAACTTCGGATGCATGAACTCAATGAGATGTAAAAGCCATTCAAGGGTTTTTATGTCCCCATCGAACCTGTCCCGGAGATCTATGTACTGGACCTGGATGTCGGGAAAGAAACACACAACATGGCTACTCATCCACCCTTCTCCCTGAAATGTAAATCACCCACATATTAGATATAGACACAACCCATAGCTTGTGGGACCACTGTATAATATTATACGATGTCCGTATAATAAAGACATTATACAGACATAATACAACTCCAGGTCCTGCGCTATCTGTATTCCAGGTGCTGTATAATTGGTGTCCTAGGCAGCCATTATAGAGTGACCATCAGCTCCCATGTTACAGTCCAGCTTATCTGTAGCCAGGCAGTGTCCTGCTCTACACTAATGACCTGCACAGCTCATCATCAGCGGGTATGTACTTTACTGTCTACGTCAGGGGTAGCCAACCCTAGTCCTCGAGAGCTACCAATGGTGCATGTTTTGCAGGTCTCCTCACAGAATCACAATTGAGCTAATTAGCTCCATCTGTGTATCTTTTAAAGTGTGTCAGTGATTAATGATTGCAGCTGTGCAGCAGCTAGGTTGTCTGGAAAATGTGCACTGTTGGTAGCTCTCGAGGGCTAGGGTTGGCTACCACTGGTCTACGTCATCTAGATCATTCGTACAATGACGGTCAGTGCACAAGAACAAAAGAAGAAGCTGAAAGGCGGATGCACTCATTGGAGCAATTATATTTGGGGAAAATATAATGAGGATTAATATCCCTATTATAAAAGGTGAGGAATCCTTTAATCTTTATTGGTAATGTTTGATATGGAAACTCCCACTGATGCGAAATAAAAAGATTTAAATTAAAACACACACACACACACATAGATATATATATATATATATATCTATCTATCTATCTCCTTGTGTTTCCCCCTATATCCCTATAGATTGTAGTCTGTATGTTGTTACCCAGTTTGTTTTATCACTGTCTACTATTGTAAAGCGCAACGGAATCTGCTGCGCTATATAAGAACCTGTAAATAAATAAATAAATATATATATATACTGTACACACACACATACATACACACACACACACACACATATATATATATATATATATATATATATATATATATATATATATATATATATATATATATATATATATATATATATATATATATATATATATATATATATATATGGTGAAGGACAAGAAAATAATGAGAAATAAGTGAAAGAAGATTTCAAATATAGAGAAGTAGGGCCATGTAATGTAGTGCGTTAAGTCACAGGGATTGTCCCAATTGGGATGTGGACAAGAGGTGTAGTATATGTTTTATTTGGACAGTATGACCCTTAGTTGATCCCCTGTTGCACACAATGTAATATTATCTCGGTATCACGACAGCAGGACACAAGCAGCACTTACCGGTCCGGGTCCTTCGCTCCCTCCGTGTTGGTACCGGCCGTGGAGTCCTGCTGTTGTGTCCAGACGGCCGCGTCTGTCATCTCCTGCCTAGTACTGCTGGCGTCCATTCCCGGGCACCATGTTTGCGTTGTCCTGTATCCTAAGGGGCACCGCAATCTTCCCATAGCCATCCAATGGCTTTCAGCTGACCTTCCTCCTCATCCAATCAGGCACATGCCCGGGGGATTTAATCCTTCACCTGAGTCCCAGCAGACGCCAGTGCTTCGCTATCGCTTCCAAGGAGGTAACCTGCGACCTGTGCTCCTGATGTTCTGTGTCTCCCTGTGTTAACCTGCACCAGCGTCTCCATACCTGTGTGCTTCCAAGACCCTGCTCCAGCATTCCCACACCTGTGTGCTTCCAAGACCCTGGACCAGCATCTCCACACCTGTGTGCTTCCAAGACCCTGCTCCAGCATCTCCACACCTGTGTGCTTCCAAGACCCTGCTCCAGCATCTCCACACCTGTGTGCTTCCAAGACCCTGCTCCAGCATCTCCACACCTGTGTGCTTCCAAGACCCTGCTCCAGCGTTCCCACACCTGTGTGCTTCCAAGACCCTGGACCAGCATCTCCACACCTGTGTGCTTCCAAGACCCTGCTCCAGCATTCCCACACCTGTGTGCTTCCAAGACCCTGCTCCAGCATTCCCACACCTGTGTGCTTCCAAGACCCTGCACCAGCGTTCCCACACCTGTGTGCTTCCAAGACCCTGCACCAGCGTTCCCACACCTGTGTGCTTCCAAGATCCTGCAGCAGCATTCCCACACTGGTGTGCCTCTAAGAACCTGCAGCAGCATACCTACACCTGTGAGCTTCCAAGACCCTGGACCAGCATCTCCACACCTGTGTGCTTCCAAGACCCTGCTCCAGCATTCCCACACCTGTGTGCTTCCAAGACCCTGCTCCAGCATCTCCACACCTGTGTGCTTCCAAGATCCTGCAGCAGCATTCCCACACTGGTGTGCCTCTAAGAACCTGCAGCAGCATACCTACACCTGTGAGCTTCCAAGACCCTGCACCAGCGTCTCCATACCTGTGTGCTTCCAAGACCCTGCTCCAGCGTTCCCACACCTGTTTCCAAGATCCTGCAGTAGCATCCTTACACCTGTGTGCCTCTAAGAACCTGCAGCAGCATAGCTATACCTGTGAGCTTCTAAGACCCTGCACCAGCGTTCCCACACCTGTGTGCTTCCAAGTCCCTGCACCAGCGTCTCCATAACTGTGTGCTTCCAAGACCTGTGTGTTTCCAAGATCCTGCAGCAGCATACCTACATCTGTGGGCTCCCAATTCCTGCAGCAGCATACCTACACCTGTGTGCTCCCAAGATCCTGCAGCAGCATACCTACACCTGTGGGCTCCCAAGAACCAGCAGCAGCTTTCCCACACTGGTGTGCCTCTAAGAACCTGCAGCAGCATACCTACACCTGTGAGCTTACAAGAACCTGCAGCAGCATACCCACACCTGTCTACTCCATGTTTCTTGCACCTGCACTCCAGTGGTTCTACTCCGTGCTTCCGGCACCTGCGCTCCAGTGGTTCTACTCCGTGCTTCCGGCACCTGCGCTCCAGTGGTTCTACTCCGTGCTTCCGGCACCTGTGCTCCAGTGGTTCTACCCGGTGCTCCCAGGCACCCGTGCTGCAGTGACTTCTACTCCGTGCTTCCAGGCACCTGTGCCCCCGTGGCTTCTACCCCGTGCTCCCAAGTACCTGTGCTACAGTGACTTCTACTCAGTGCTTCCAGGTACCTGTGCTACAGAGACTTCTACTCCGTGCTTCCAGGCACCTGTGCCCCCGTGGCTTCTACCCCGTGCTCCCAAGTACCTGTGCTACAGTGACTTCTACTCAGTGCTTCCAGGCACTTGTGCCCCCGTGGCTTCTACCCTGTGCTCCCAGGCACCTATGCTACAGTAACTTCTACTCCGTGCTTCCAGGCACCTGTGCCCCCCATGGCTTCTACCCCATGCTCCCAGGCACCTGTGCTACAGTGACTTCTACCCTGTGCTTCCAGGCACACCTGTGCCCCAGTGGCTTCTACCCCGTGCTCCCAGGTACCTGTGCTACAGTGACTTATACTCCGTGCTTCCAGGCACCTGTGCCCCCATGGCTTCTACCCCATGCTCCCAGGCACCTGTGCTACAGTGACTTCTACTCCGTGCTTCCAGGCACCTGTTCCCCCGTGGCTTCTACCCCGTGCTCCCAGGCACCTGTGCAACAGTGACTTCTACTCCGTGCTTCCAGGCACCTGTGATACCGAGACTTATATTATACTGCCAGGTACCCATTCTGACTTTGTTTATGAGTAAGACCTATATCAAGCCTGCTACCTTCTGTCCCCCAGTTAGCCCCTCAGCTCCTGATCAGCAGAAGGACTCGCGAGTCCTGACACTTGGTGGATCTGGTGGTGCAAGGATGGAGATTATATTGATTTTTTCATTTACCAATTACCAATTTAAGAAATGCAAAATTTTGTTAAAAACATTGAAAAGGTGCAATAATGTGTATTAAGTGAAAATAAAATAGAGCTGTCCGTTGTGTGTATTATTTATTATGGTACAATGACCATGAAACTGTGTGGCAATACTGTGGTGTAAAGATTTTCTATGTGTTTAATTGATCTCACTCGCGTGCTGTGGCACTATTCTATTCTGAATGAAAATATTGCTACATTGTATTGTTGCAGTTATCATCTGCAACAATATCGTATTAAATGTAACAAACGTAACTAGAATAGTCAGCAGTGGCTTGTTAGAATATGTATTGTCCACATGCTTATTATACCAGTAAATGAGTGAGATAATTAAAGAATGATTCAATGAATGGAAGGAAATCAACATAATGATATTCATCAAGCCCTAGTTCTGCTGGAGGAATTCCTACATGAATACATGCTAAATGCCCATGAATTTGTCGTCTGTACGATATTAAGAAGAAATTAAGAGCAAATTCACATATGCCGCTGAATTGAATATCCAGCTTAATGCTGCTGCCTGGGGCTAATAGAGTAAATCTGGCAGAAGGCGGCTTCTACAGTTAAGAAAATATTCACTAGGAATAATCAGGCGCTTTGACACAGGCTGTGATCCCAAGAAAGCAGCTGCTCAAATGTGCATGGTGTCCTCACGATGGATACGGCTTTATTGGATGCCGCTGGAGGAAACGATGTGTTGTCGCTCACTGATGTACTCTGTCCTCTTATTGGGGTGAGTGGGTGTCACTTGAATCACCGGAGGAATCCTTGGAGCAGTACACCACCTTGGCCATCACTAGATGGAATATTGGATCAGGCTTCCGTGCACAGTTAGAAACTCATTAGAGCAGGTGAAAGGGGCACTATGTTATCCTTTTGGTCACCTGGAAGTCCTGTGCACGGTGTCCACCGATGTGAATGAGGGGGTGCCAGTGGTGGAAATGGCAATGTCCACAACAGATGGGTAATCCACAAACACTATCAAGAGGCTGGGTTGTAGCACCTAACGCGTTTCACTGCATCCTGTAGCTTTATCAAAGGACCTTTATTGTATTGTACCATTGTAATTTCAGGTATCTTTAAATGTGAGTAAAGATTTTGATACATTTCCAATCATCTGGTATTGTCATTCATTTATAGCGCTGCTCGACTCGCCTTGTGCTTGTCCCTTCTTTCAGGCTTCTACAGTTAATCTATTGTTAGCATGTACATTTCAACAGATCCAAGGACTTGTAATATACCTGTATCTGTTTGGAATATAATTTCCTGATAGCTCGCTGTACTATCCTAGCGGGCTGTAGTGTTTAAGTCTGTGGATTTTCAAGCAGTACAAAATCGGGATTGTTATTATACCCAGCTAATGCAGCAGCGTCACATGGTCAGCACAGCTCGCTGTGCCATCCTAACGAGCGGTGTTATTCAAACACGTGGTTATCAAGTATTACAAGTTGGGATTATCATTATACCCGACTAGAGCAGTATCCGTCTACACAGTTAATTATACAAGCTTAAAAATGCTAACACACATTATTGAACGGACAGCGTCTAGTGGGTCGGGCCGGTCACATGAATCATGTGCACCAGGTCCACCCGCATTCTCCTGATGTACGTTTCGCTTAACACTTAGTCATAGGTCCAACCCGACTGTGGGGCTGTGAGGAGTTTTATGGTGACGAGTAACCAATCAATTGTGAAGTGTGGAGTGACGTGAATCTAATCCAATGACTGGCTGGGCAAATATCTAAGTATTGTCCACCATTTATCTGATTTGTTCTCTGCCTCAATTTAATTGATTGACAGGTCTATCCTCCAACAGGACATTTTTTGCGCATTATTTTCATATATATATCGTGTGGGATATTTATTTTGTAGATCATTCCTTCCTATATTGAACCACATGAAGAATAGTATTTGCTTGTTAAGTTAGATATTATTTTCTCCATTATTAATATTTATATCCAGATGCCTGATAGTTTTACATTTTTTGGATACATTTTTTGGATACAAATTAGTTATTCCCATATAGATTTCTCAGTATTAGTTATAAGTGTATAATGTATTTATTCAACAATGTGATCAATTCATTATTACGTCAAATTAATTTATCGTGACTATAACTATGTCTGTGTGTTGTAAACATATTACTATTATATTATTTATATTAGTGAATATTATTAACCAGTATATTTAGTGATATGTTATTCCTAATGAGTGACATGATAATGATTTATTTGTGATGTCAGAAATATTTGTAAATGTATAAATATTAAATAAGGTGATTAATATTGTGAAAACATTAATAATTATTCTTAATATTATTAAATACATGGAAAGCAGACTCTTGTGTCGCGCCCAGAGAATTTATATAATTTTTTGTGTTGGGGCTGCCTAGCTCACAAGATCCCCTGTTGGAAGGGGGATATGGGAAGGAAATGTAGCACAGTTTTGAGTCGGCGCCCCTAGTGATGATCTTCACAATTTGATCTATCCAGCCTTAATACAATTTACTCTAGTATACAGAATAAGAGTCCAAATAATTTCAAAAATGTATAAAAAAAGTCTCTTAATCCACACAATGGCAAAAATTCACCCAGATCTTTATGGTATTCATTGAGACAATTCAAACGCTTGATAACAGCAGAAGAAACACAACACATTTGTCCCTTAATAGGACTTCATCAGGGGTTAACGGATCAAAAGGGTAAAATTCCTATTTGGTGGGAAGCAAGTCCTTGGAACAATATAACACCTATTGATATGTTTTCTGTGGATAAACCCACCGGCTGGGTGGCGTATGGCCTTCCTCTTGTTTATGCTGCGAATACATTTGTAGTCTTATGTTAAGTTGGTGGATAAGGTTTCTCTTTAATAGCAGTACCAGTATAAGGTTATGAAGGAGAAGACTACTACAATCGGTCTGGGGAAGTAACAATGTGTAATTCACACTGGACCTGTGTTCGATCCCTGGTGGATCCAACTGCAAAAGCTCAGAAATTGGAATAAAACAGTAAACTCAGTACAGATTCTGGAGTTAATTCAAAGGCGGTTCTCACCTTCAGTGAGTGTGCTCTGGTCACAGGTTCTGTCTAAATGAGGCTCATTCAGACAGAACCTGTGACCAGAGCACACTCACTGAAGGTGAGTATTTTTGTTTGATGTGATTCAAAAATTCCTATTATGATATTAAGTTAATATGAAAGTATAATAATATATAGGGAATATCATGGATATTATATAATATCTTCATTTTATATCAGCTATGTGTGGAAGTCTATTATTCTTAGATGTTTCTTTCATAGAAAGGCACCATAATTAATATGTTCACTCATCCCAGAGGGTTGAAGTCCTCCTAGGATGAAAGTCCAAAAACTTTCTCTCTTCAACAATTCCTGATTGATATTACCTCCTCTTATTCCTAAATTGATTTGTTCAATGCCAAAGGCTTTCAATAGCTTTCAACCATCCTGTGGTGATGTCTGGTTTTGGCAGCTTAGGAAACAATTTTAATAGTTTGTACAACATTAAACAATCATGCAGTGGGCTGGTCCCTGTGCCCTGATTTGCATGAACAATCCCTATGAGATCTGAGGACTTATATTAACTTGTCTTAATATAATTTTAGTATAAATACATGGACAATGAATCCCCTAGCAACAACATATACACAGCCCTCTGACTCTTAACGACACGTGTTTCACATTTCTTCCTCATAGCCCTCTGACTAACAACACGTGTTTCACATTTCTTCCTCATAGCCCTCTTACTCTTAATGACATGTGTTTTGCATTTCTTCCTCATAGCCCTCTGGCTAATGACACGTGTTTCACATCTCTTCCTAATAGCCCCCTTACTCTTAATGACACGTGTTTCGCATTTTTTCCTCATAGCCCTCTGACTAACGACACGTGTTTCACATCTCTTCCTCAAAGCCCTCTGACTAACGACACGTGTTTTGCATTTTTTCCTCATAGCCCTCTAACACGTGTTTCACATTTCTTCCTCATAGCCCTCTTACTCTTATTGACACGTGTTTTGCATTTCTTCCTCATAACCCTCTGACTAACGACACGTGTTTCACATCTCTTCCTCATAGCCCTCTGACTAACGACACATGTTTTGCATTTCTTCCTCATAGCCCCCTTACTCTTAATGACAAGTGTTTTGCATTTCTACCTCAGCCCTCTGACTAATACGTGTTTCACATTTCTTCCTCATAGCCCACTGACTAACAACACGTGTTTCACATTTCTTCCTCATAGCCCTCTTACTCTTAATGACATGTGTTTTGCATTTCTTCCTCATAGCCCTCTGACTAATGACACGTGTTTCACATCTCTTCCTAATAGCCCCCTTACTCTTAATGACACGTGTTTTGCATTTCTTACTCATAGCCCTCTGACTAACAACACGTGTTTCACATTTCTTCCTCATAGCCCTCTTACGGACATGTGTTTTGCATTTCTTCCTCATAGCCCTCTGACTAACGACACGTTTCACATTTCTTCCTCATAGCCCTCTGACTAATACGTGTTTCACATTTCTTCCTCATAGCCCTCTTACTCTTATTGACACGTGTTTTGCATTTCTTCCTCATAGCCCTCTGACTAACAACACGTGTTTCACATCTCTTCCTCATAACCCTCTGACTAACAACACGTGTTTCACATTTCTTCCTCATAGCCCTCTTACTCTTAATGACATGTGTTTTGCATTTCTTCCTCATAGCCCTCTGACTAATACGTGTTTCACATTTCTTCCTCATAGCCCTCTTACTCTTATTGACACGTGTTTTGCATTTCTTCCTCATAGCCCTCTGACTAATACGTGTTTCACATTTCTTCCTCATAGCCCTCTTACTCTTATTGACACGTGTTTTGCATTTCTTCCTCATAGCCCTCTGACTAATGACACGTGTTTCACATCTCTTCCTAATAGCCCCCTTACTCTTAATGACACGTGTTTTGCATTTCTTCCTCATAGCCCTCTGACTAACAACACGTGTTTCACATTTATTCCTCATAGCCCTCTTACTCCTAATGACACGTGTTTTGCATTTCTTCCTCATAACCCTCTGACTAACAACACGTGTTTCACATTTCTTCCTCATAGCCCTCTTACTCTTAATGACATGTGTTTTGCATTTCTTCCTCATAGCCCTCTGACTAATACGTGTTTCACATTTCTTCCTCATAGCCCTCTTACTCTTATTGACACGTGTTTTGCATTTCTTCCTCATAGCCCTCTGACTAATACGTGTTTCACATTTCTTCCTCATAGCCCTCTTACTCTTATTGACACGTGTTTTGCATTTCTTCCTCATAGCCCTCTGACTAATGACACGTGTTTCACATCTCTTCCTAATAGCCCCCTTACTCTTAATGACACGTGTTTTGCATTTCTTCCTCATAGCCCTCTGACTAACAACACGTGTTTCACATTTATTCCTCATAGCCCTCTTACTCCTAATGACACGTGTTTTGCATTTCTTCCTCATAGCCCTCTGACTAACAACACGTGTTTCACATTTCTTTCTCATAGCCCTCTTACTCTTAATGACACGTGTTTCACATTTTTTCCTCATAGCCCTCTGACTAACGACACGTGTTTTGCATTTCTTCCTCATAGCCCCCTTACTCTTAATGACAAGTGTTTCGCATTTCTTCCTCATAGCCCTCTGACTAACGACACGTTTCACATCTCTTCCTAATAGCTCCCTTACTCTTAATGACAAGTGTTTCGCATTTCTTCCTCATAGCCCTCTGACTAATACGTGTTTCACATTTCTTCCTCATAGCCCCCTTACTCTTATTGACACGTGTTTTGCATTTCTTCCTCATAGCCCTCTGACTAACAACACGTGTTTCACATCTCTTCCTCATAGCCCTCTGACTAACAACACGTGTTTTGCATTTCTTCCTCATAGCCCCCTTACTCTTAATGACAAGTGTTTCGCATTTCTTCCTCATAGCCTTCTCCAGACCATCTACCAGGTCATGGACTTCACTGTCTAGGCCAGAGATGGGGAACCTTCAGCCTTCCAGCTGTTGAACTACACATCCCAGCATGCCCTGTAACAGTGCATGCTGGGATGTGTAGTTCAACATAAGCTGGAGGGCCAATGGTGACCCAACCCTGGTCTAGACCATCTACCAGGTCATTCATACAAGGACAATCAGTGTCCTGCTCTACACTTATGACCTGCACAGCTCTGTGTAATTAGCAGGTACGGAACCTCCCTCTCCAGACCATCTACCATGTCATTCATGCAAGGACGGTCATTGTACTACTCTGTACTAATGACCTACACATCATCAGCAGGTATGGACTTCACTGTCTAGGCCAGGAATGGGGAATCTTCGGGCCTCCAGCTGTTTAACTACACATTTCAGCATGCCCTGCTACAGTTTTAGCATGGTCAATTAGCAAAACTGTAGCAGGGCAGGCAGGTATGTGTAGTTCAAAAACTGGAGGGTCGAAGGTTCCCTATCCAAGGTCTAGGCCAGTGGTAGCCAACTCCGGTCCTCTAGAGCTACCAACAGTTCACATTTTCAAGACAACCTAGCTGCAGCAAATGTGAACTCATTACTCACTGAGATCATTTTAAAAGATCCACAGGTGGAGCTAATTACTTCACTTTCTGTGAGGAGATCTGGAAAACATTAACTGTTGGTCTCTTTTGAGGACTGGCGTTGGCTACCCCCAGGTCTAAGCTATCTACCAGGTCATACATACAATATAAGGCGAGCTCAGGGAGGACAGAAACCTACCGTGGAGCAGAAGGCTCCAAACTAATTCTGTGTCACCAGCAGGTGTGGAACCTCCTCCAAGATTAGCACCACACTCGGATGAGCCAATGTCAGACTATACGTCTATCACTACTACCAGATGTCTACAAGAGGTTCTTGGAATCCTTTTGTTTGGGCAGCACAAACCACCAGCTCGAGGAGTCAATGTCGTGTTGATGGTAAAGAGATGAAACCCACCAGCACGCACCAACAATGCTCATATACAGTAGGAGAGATGCTCAGTCACTGCTACAGGACTCTACTAATGCTGTACCCACTCTGACGACAATAGGACATTCCTCCAGCATTCCCGAGTACTCACCTCTTCAGAGGATCACGTTCTACCTCCATAACCTACCCTACTTATCCCTACATGGATCAGACATAACCTAAACTGTTTATTTCTGTAATAAAACCAATCTGATTCCAGGTCCAGGGTGCTGGTTTGTAATTTACAGACCACTGAGCACTTCCTCTGATACCCTCACACACCAAACCTTTATTTTCCTACAAACTGTTATTACAATAATGAATTAAGGTATGCCTTCTCCTGTGCAACCAAAATATGGTTGCACATGATTACTGCCTTTCCTACAGAAAGGCAGTAATCATAAAAAAGGGGATTTTTGTAAGAATATAGCATTCTCAAATATCTTTTTGATATTCTGTATAGTTGTTTGTTCTTTTGGGGCTGACAGAGGTCCCCAATTGAGAGCAGCAAGTGACCTTTATGATATATAGTTTAAAAACAATTAGGTGTGGTGTGCGCCCGATTTTTTTGTTCTCCTGCTAGCCCCCTCTTTTGCGCCCGGGAGCCGTGTGTTTAAATATATCATATGGATACCAGTGATACATACGGAGTGGGTTGACAGAGGGACCAAATCTCAATTGGATTTTTGTAAGAACTCACCGTTCGAATCCCTTTTTCTGAGTCCATCCTGGTGACACAGCTAACCATGGGATGTAGGAGGGTCCGCAGGAGCAAGGCACCTATGATAACTTGTTTGAGAGGCAGGTTCCTCCCTTCTGCATCTTAGCATTCCTCAGTTCAACTTCTAAAGCACACTACGATACATTACTCAGTACAACGCTGGAACATATTATTATGCACAATTCAAAAAATAACCAAATAACATGACAATACATGAACGTTATAAACTTACTGAGTGTAAGGGAGGGATCGCTGTGTCACTAGGATGGACTCAGAGAAAGGGATTCAAACGGAAAGTTCTTACAAAAATCCCCTTTTCTCTGTCCTCCATCCTGGTGACACAGCTAACCATGGGACGTTCGAGAGCCGGTCCTTTGGGAGGGTACGCTCAGGCTCGCAGTTCTCATCACTGCTCTCCCAAATGAAGCGTCCTCTGACGCAAACTCATGGAACCTATGGAATTTGGTAAAGGTGTGAACAGAGGACCGTGGCAGTCCAGCATAACTGCTTCACTGTAGAACCATGACACACAGCCCAAGAGGAAGCAACTGACCTTGAGGTATGTGCATTGATCCTGGAGGGAATCGGTCTGCCTCTTCAGACTCTAAAGTCAGCAGGGGAGGAGTAGATAGAGGGTGCCTGGGGGGGAAGTCACTTCAGGGGCATTGGTAAGCTGCTCCATAAATGTATTTATTTTATGGACATTCTGAGTTGTGTCCTGCATCACCTGCAGTAAAGCAGGATCCCCCTGAGATGGTGTAATAGAGCCCACAGAGGGTTGAGGGGAAGAAAAAAGCCTAGGAGATTTTACAAGCTCATCTCTCTGCCAATTTAAAGCCTGTACCAAGGCAATCATAGATCTCCCCAAGGCAGCTGCTGACGCAGGTTCAGACTGCTCAGACCTCTGGGCTTGAGCCCCACTGGGCACAGACTCACATGAAGGACACATCCCCCTGGTCCATCTGTTCAATTTTTAATTTAACACCACAAAACCTGCAGTTAATTAACATGGTAGGTGCTCCCTCCCCAAGAGCAGCAGCACTACACCTTTCAGTCATGATAACACACACAGAGCACAATGTCAGGCGTTTGCACAGAAAAATGTAACAGTGTACTTATCTGTCTGCACTGCTGAAATGGACCATCAGCGGACACCAGGGAAATCGATGCCCAGAAGAAACTTTCACTCTGATCTGTGGTGTAAATCCTCCTTCAGTTCCGCAGTGTGGAGAGAAAAGGCGCCAGAGAGTGTAGGAAGAGATCAAGTCTCTGCTTCAGCAGGGAAAGAAGCCTTTTGGCTCCATTTCCCCCTTCAGCCGCACCTACAAAGTGCTTCTCACCTCCAGTGTCTCCCCTCAGACCGGGGCCACTTGGAAACGTTCAGCTTAGGTGGACTCCTGTAATAGGCATCAACTCAGTCTGCGGATTTCTGCCTATAAGCCTGGAAAATAGCGGCGCCATAGCGGGGGGTCCATCCCCCAAGATCCCCCCCTAAGCAGGGAGCCGGTTCAGGACTCACCCCGGGGCCCAGGAAACCTCCTTTCCTGGAGGTTAAAGCGCTGTGCAGTGAGGGCAGACAGCGTCCCTCTGCACACAGAGAGCTGACAGGATGCACTTCTGTAAGCCTCTTCTGCACTCTGTGCGAATAACTTCATCTGGAAGTCGCACACTGGAAACCTGCACTAGTGAATATTAATAAAATAACAAACACCTAGCCACTCCGGTGGGCACCTAAAACAAACTGGGGAATGCTAAGATACAGAAAGGAGGAGCCTGCCTCTCAAACAAGTTAGCATAGGTGCCTTGCTCCTGCGGACCCTCCTACATCCCATGGTTAGCTGTGTCACCAGGATGGATGACAGAGAAATAAATATATATATTTCCAATAATGCCACACCCAGAGAAATGGTTCAGGAGCCACACCCAAAGAGTCCAGGGACCAAAGAAATGGGTCAGGAGTCACACTAAGAAAGCCCTGGGACCCACAGAAACATGGTTCAGGAGCTTTACAGACATCTTACCTTCACAGCTACCTCAGTCCCGTCATGTAAGGTAGCCTGATGCACCTGGGCCAAGCTGGCAGCTGCTATTGGCTTGTGGTCAAACCTCAAAAATAGAAGCTCTGCTGGCTTTCCAAAATCTTCCATTAGTATTTCATTCACCTGGTGCAAAGAAACAAAAACATAAGTTGCATTCTAAGTCAGCCTAAGAGTACCGTAGGGTCGGCCTCCAATGATGTCATACACATACCCATCCCACTAGACCACAACCCACATACTGGTACAGTCACATAGTAGGAAGACTGACAAGACAGCTCCAGGGAACAAAGGCCTAGAAAGACGGACTACACACTGACCCAAGAACTGACTCTACACACACTCGCCCAATGCAACTTATTCCAGGCAAAAACCAAACCAGGGTCACAACCTGGCTGCGTGATACCCATACTGTATATCACAGAGACGACGTAAATGAGTGAGGCCAACTCCTCCCCTTCTACTTCCCCTCCCAGGCAGTCAAAAGGATTGTGCCCGGAGGGAGCTGGAAAAGAAAGACACACTTCCGAGAGGAGGTTGATGCTGCTTTCACACTGCAAAACCTGCTCAAACCAGGTATTTAAAACGGTTTTTAAAACGGGTCAGAGCAAGTTTAACCCCTTTCACACCGCATGTAAATACCTAGTCTAAAGCAGGTTTGCAGTGTGAAAGCAATACAGGGAAAAGCGGTAAAGCGGGTCCCGCCCCACCCCTCCATCACCTTACCATGCGCCCCCCTGCACGATCTCCATCAGCTGCACCGCTGGCTGCTGTCTGTCCCTCTCATCATCATCACACCCTGCGCTGCTGCTGCCTGTGTCGGACTGTCTTTTAGCACCACTACGTGGCCGTCTCTCCGAGCATCCCTTTACAGTGAAAAGCGGTAAATCAGTACCCCCCCCGCCCCAGAGGGCGAGAAAGCAGCGGCACATCCACATCGGGCTCCCACAACCCCCTGCTGCTCCGCTCTGGTACCTGCAGGCTGATGGTTAGACAGGGCAGACAGCCGCCCGCACCCCAGCCAGAGCCGCCCGTCCCCACTCACCTCCTCGGTGCAGTCCGATACACCCTACTGCTGCTGCTGGGAGCTTCCCACTGTGCCGCCAGCAGTAGCAGCGGCTGTCCTCGCTCTCACCCCGGGCAGGGCAGGACACAGTGCCCCGGACACTTGTAGGGACCCCCTGCCCCCAGCACGATCATTCCCTTCCCTGCGCTGGTGGGGGGGGGGGGGGGAAAGACCTTTCAGACCCATTCTAGACACCAAATAAACGGGTCTGAAAAGGGTAGGGCCCTCCATTTTTACCGTTTGGAAACGGTAAAATCACTCTGCACCTTTCAGACCGCAGACATTACCGTTTTGAACCAGTACAAAAACAGCAATATAACAGTTAAAATATGCGATCTGAAAGGGGCATAAGTAAACAACATAACTACATGTGAAGAGTAACCACAGTACTTATATGTTAGTTGGGCGCCCAATTAGCATATGCACGTTAACTTGGGAAAATTGCATTGCATGGGCAATTTTAAGGGGCATGCGATGCAATTTTCCTATGTAATTTATTCACTGCTCTTTTAGCCCTGGGGGATCGCATCGCATCTCCCCTCCCGCAAAATCGCATGCGATTTTATAGGGTGTGCAATACCATTACATTAGCTATACAATAATATGATTGTATGACATACAATGAGGTTTTAGGCACCCCCACCCCCCCACTATCCACGCCACCCCGAAGCATGGCGAGCACAGCGAGCCTCGCGAGGGGATTCGGAACGCATTCTCCAACCTTTTCATGCCCCCACTATCCACATTGGCATGGAGTTGATTTTATATATCGTGGCGAGCGCAGCTTCGCTTCGGGGTGGCGTGGATAGTGGGGGGGGGGGGGGGGTGCGTAAAAGCAATTTTTAGGACATACAATCATATTATTGTATACCTAATGTAATGGCATCGCACACCCTATAAAATCGCATGCGATTGCATGCGATTTTGCAGCAGGTGTGATGCGATACCTTGGGGGCACACAGAGCAGTGAATAAATTACATTAAAAATCGCTTCACATCGCATGGCACTAAAATGGCCGATGCAATGCGATTTCCCTACGCAGAATAGCCCACTAAGCAAATAGCTTAGTGGGCACCCAACTAACATATAAGTACCGTAACCACACATGCAACATAAGAGTGTTCCATCCAAAAACAGAAGGAGCCATGCTTTTTTTTAAATGGATAGGTGAAATACCGCAACCCTCATACCAGGAGACAAAGGCACGCCAAATGCAACAGTAGTGCACTGACTTGACCTCCTTCCTGGCACACATCATCGTAGGGATACCCGCAGGCCTTAGGATGGACCTCTCAGTAGTCATGACGTCAAATGAAGATGTCTTAAGTCTGGATAGACTAAAGGATCAGGACTGCGGAGGACTTCCTGAAGAGGGAGCGGCCACAGCTCATCTATTAACAGAGACGTTGCAAATGTACAGTAGCAGGACCGATAAAAGGCCAGTGTGACACCACCAGTAGAACCATGATCTTCTCCCCCTGAAGATGATAGGTAGACAAACTGATAAGGCCAGAGTTCTGTCAGGGAATCCACCCCCACCGCCACTGGATCACGAGTCCGAGCGCAGTATAATGGAAACTGATGACTTGGGATGCCATAAGGTCTATCTGGGGCAACAACAACATACCAGTTTCTGGAAAAACTAAGGATGGAGACACCACTCTCCAGGATGCATGTCTTGCCAACTCAGGAAGTTGGCCTCCTAATTTTCCACACCTGGTATGAACACATCTGACATGTTTTGAGCGTGGTTTTGGGCTCAAAGCAGAATTCGACTCACCTCCCTCATGGCTACGTCACTGAGTGTGCCGCCCTGCTTGCTGATATAGGCAACGGCAAAGGAGTTGTCGGATTGGACATGAATGGGCCGGTTCTGAAGAATGTGTTCCACCAGAAGTAAAGGGTCATACACCACTCTGGGTTCCAGCACTTTGATTGACAGGATTGCATCCTGTGGTGTCCAAAGGAACTTAATAATCCAACGAGACTGCTCCCGTATTTTGCACTGCACAACTTGATTCACTATGCACGTTTCAAAGTTAAATAGTCACTATTTAGTAGAGTCACTTGTAGTTTTATAAAGCATAGTTTAAGATTTTAACATTGATTGTATATATGAGAATGTTTTGCAATATAACAGAGGCACTGTATTTTGTCTTGTAGTGACTCTGCATCATCACATGACCCCGATCTCCGGCAGCTGGATACACGCCGATTACAGGGGAACTTGGGATTCCTTGGCACCATAGTAACCTCAAGCTTGCTTTCCAAAGCCAGCCCAGCAGCGTTCACTTGCGTGACCACTTCCTGGCTGCGTGTCACTTCCGGCTAAACGATCTCCGGCATCTCAGCACACCGGGAGGAGGGGGAACGGATGGTGCAAGGGACACCTTATATAGGTAAGCACTTCAATTATGTTCTTGTCTCACTTGCACCTAGAAAAAGGAGCGACTGCCCTGAAACAGCAGTTTTTGCAATTGAAATAAATGCCCACATGTTGACCATACACTAAGGCCTTGGAGTGCCTCAGTTTTGTTCACAAGACTCTTATCCAACATTATTTGGAGGGCACCGAGGCGTCTTACTATTGGGAGAGTGCCAGGCCGCTACTACAAATATTATATATATATATATATATATATATATATATATAATGCGCTCTGACTACAATTTATATACAGCCTATACTGATAGCACATGCTCTATACCCCACTGTCTGACTCACAGAACCTTGGGAGCAGCTGCAGCCGAAGAAGCTGTCACAGGGAGACTTAGAACGCTAATTTAAGGCCTATCAAAAAATAAAATAAAAGACTTCTCTTCAAAATGCCTTGACCAGTGAGAGAAGCCAGAAGTGTGATCAGCTCCTGCAGGGCACAATCTAAGACTGCCTGGGAGGGGAAGTAGAAGGGGAGGATTTGGCCACACTAACTTTTAAGTGAAGTGCCCATGCTCCCTGCAGTCGCCTTTCTATTCCCCACTGTAACTCCAGTGACACCTAGTGGATGATGGAGAAAAAGCATTCAACTTATAAGTGTGCCGGGCAACCTAGATAAGGTGCACAAGCCTGGGCAACCTAGACAAGGCCCAGCGGCCTGGGCAACCTAGACAAGGCCCAGCAGCCTAGGCAACCTAGACATGGCGCACCTGCTCAGGTAACCTTGACAAGGCCCAGCAGCCCGGGCAACCTAGACATGGCGCACCTGCTCGGGTTACCTAGACAAGCTACACCGGCCATGATTACCCACTAATACTTCCCAATGCTGTATTACTACTAGGCTGGCTCATTGGGTAAGTCACCCACTAACCCCTATAATAGTGGGTTCTCATCTTATTGGCTCAACAGAAACATTCAACGTTAACCCACAGTGCCACGTCCTTACCTCATTGGTTCTCCGCGGGAGAGCCTGGTCCTCAAGAACACGGAGAGTTTTTATATATTCTGGGGGCAGCAGGTGGTTGAAGGTGCAGAGTCCTTGCCCAAGTTTAATGTAGAGACCCCCATTCAGCAGGGCACCATCCACCAGTCTGTCTGCCGTCCGCTGGTGGCACTGGGACATAACGGCCTGGTGCAGAGGACTGTTCTACCGCAAGATGGAGACAGAGAGCAGATTCAAGAACCTCTTCGCTGATGTCAGTGCACGTGTGTGAGGAGTTGTCGCACTCACCTCATCTGTCTTCCTCAGAGTCACATTCCTCGTCCACCAGTAATCCATGGAAATGTCTGATGCAATCTTCAGAGACCTGCGGAACAAACAGGGGGTGAGAGAAAGGACGGAGTGTGGGGCACGTGTATACCTCGCATCAGTGCCTCCGAGGAACCAATATGAGGCATCAGCTATGCACAAACTCTCAGCATCTAAGAGCCTGCAGTGATTATATGGGGATTGTTCCCCATCTCCCATTACCTGGGTGACAGCCTTCACATGCGAGTGGTGACATCAATTTATCCGAGAGGATATCCGTACGGCAATGTCTAGGTCAACAGTCAATAGCTTAACACCATATGGCCGACAAGCCAACGGTCGATACGGCTATGGCCGACAAGCCAACGGTCGATACGGCTATGGCCGACACAAGCCAAAGGTCGATACGGCTATGGCCGACACAAGCCAACGGTTGATACGGCTATGGCCGACACAAGCCAAATGTCGATACGGCTATGACCGACACAGGCCAAAGGTCGATACGACTATGGCCGACACAAGCCAAAGGTCGATACGGCTATGGCCGCCAAGCCAAATGTCCATACGGCTATGGCCGACAAAAGCCAACGGTCGATATGGCCGACATTTTTTTTTGCATTTTTCTTTATTCTTTAAACTTTTCATAGAATTATTTTTATTAAGGTTTTACATAGTACAAATATATATATATTTATTAACAGTTTCTTATATAGAGCAGCAGTTTACGTTGCGCTTTACAGTAGGAGACAGTGATACAACAAACAGGGTATTTACAGACAGTGAAAAGGTAGAAGGGCCCTGCTCGCAAGCTTACAATCTATAGGGAAATAGGCATTGATACATGAGGATAGATAGAAACATAGAATTTGACGGCAGATAAGAACCACTTGGCCCATCTAGTCTGCCCCTTTTTTAAACATGTTACCTCAAACCATATTTGATCCTTATTTTTTTGTAAGGATATCAATATGCCTATCCCAAGCATGTTTAAATTGTACTACTGTATTTGCCTCTACCACCTCTGATGGTAGGCTATTCCACTTATCTACTACTCTTTCTGTGAAGTAATTCTTCCTCAAATTTCCCCTGAATCTTCCTCCCTCTAGTTTCAGTGCATGTCCTCGTGTTCTGCTGCTCCTCTTCCTGTGAAGAATGTCTCCCACCTGTACCTTGTTAAAACCCTTGATATATTTGAAAGTTTCTATCATGTCCCCCCTTTCCCTTCTCTGCTCTAAAGTATACATATTAAGATCTTTTAGTCTTTCCTGGTACCTTTTGTGATGCAGGCCATGCACCATTTTAGTTGCCCTTCTTTGTACAGTCTCTAATGTATTTATATCCTTCTGGAGATATGGCCTCCAGAACTGAACACAATACTCTAGATGAGGTCGTACCAATGACCTATACAGTGGCATTATTACTTCTTTCTTTCTACTGCTGATACCTCTCCCTATGCAACCAAGCATCTGACTTGCCTTCTTCATTGCTTTGTTACATTGCCTACCTGCCTTTAAGTCCCCTGAAATAGTGACACCTAGATCCCTCTCTTCCTCAGTAGTTTCCATTATAGTGCCATTTATACTATATTTAGTCTTTGGATTTTTGCAACCCAAGTGCATGATTTTGCATTTTTTGGCATTAAACTGTAGTTGCCATGCTCTTGACCATTCCTCTAATCTACCTAGATCATCAATCATTTGTTTTACCCCTCCTGGTGTGTCTACCCTGTTGCATACCTTTGTGTCATCTGCAAAAAGGCACATTTTACCCTCAATTCCATTTGCAATATCACCAATAAAGATATTAAAAAGCACTGGTCCAAGTACAGATCCCTGGGGTACTCCACTTGTAACCTTTCCCTCCTTTGACTGTACTCCGTTTACTACAACTCTCTGTTTTCTGTCCTACAACCATGCTCTTATCCATTCAACTATCTTAGAATCCAATCCCAAGCTTTCAAGTTTATTTAACAGTCTGCGATGTGGGACAGTGTCAAAAGCCTTACTAAAGTCTAGATAAGCTACATCTACAGCCCCACCTTGATCTATTACTTTAGTCACCCAGTCAAAAAAGTCAATAAGATTTGTTTGACATGATCTTCCCCCAGTAAACCCATGCTGTTTTGGATCCTGTAAATTGCTGGTTTTGAGATATTCTACAACTCTTTCTTTTAAGAGTGTTTCCATCAATTTCCCTACTACTGATGTAAGGCTCACTGGTCGATAGTTGCTTACCTCTTCTTTGCTTCCACTTTTGTGCAGTGGGACTACATTCGCTGTTTTCCAGTCCTCTGGGATTACTCCAGTAGCTAGTGACTGGTTGAATAAGTGTGTTATTGGTTTTACCAGCTCCCCTTTGAGCTCTTTTAGTATCATTGGATGTATCCCATCTGGCCCCATTGATTTATCCACTTTCAGTTTTGAGAGTTCTGTGAGGACTTTCTCCTCTGTAAATGTACTTGTTTCTCCCTCAGTTTTCTGACTATACTTGCAACTTAATTGTGGCCCCTTCCCCTCTCTTTCAGCAGTGAATACTGAGCAGAAATAATTATTAATATTATCTGCTATTACATTGTCCCCCTCAAGAAAACTTCCACTCTCTGTCTTCAGTCTAATTATTCCACTTTTTGTTTTTCTCCTTTCACTTATATACCTAAAAAAAGTTTTCCCCCTTTTACCCACTGATTGGGCTATTTTCTCTTAAGCCTGTGCTTTTGCACATCTGATTACCTTCTTAGCCTCCTTCTGTCTAACAAGATACACCTCTTTGTCCTCATTCTTCTGCGTCTTCTTAAATTTCTTAAAGGCCAACTTTTTTGCTTTCACAATACTTGCTACTTCTTTTGCAAACCACAATGGCTTCCTTTTTCGTGTGTTTTTCCTAACTCTTTTGACACAAAGTTCTGTTGCTTTTAGAATTGCACTTTTTAATTTTTCCCACTTATCCTGCACTCCTTCCAAGTTCCTTCACTCTGCCAAAGAATCCCTTACAGAGTTTCCCATCTCTACAAAAATCAGCCTTCCTAAAATCTAACACCTTTGTTTTTGTGTGCGATGAGTCAGTCTCTGTCTTTATTTTGAACCATACTGCTTGATGGCCACTGGATCCCAGGTTTTCACCCACATTTATGTCAGATATTCTGTCATCATTTGTAAGTATTAAGTCTAATATTGCGTCCTTACGAGTGGGCTCCCTCACCAATTGCTGGAGGGATGCTCCTTGCAAGGAATTCAGCATGTCCCTACTTCTGGTGGAACTTGCAACAGGCAGCTCCCAGTTTACATCAGGTAGATTAAAGTCTCCCATGATTATCACCTCTCCTTTTAATGCCATTTTATTGATGTCCTGCAATAGGCTCTTGTCAAGTTCCTCTTCCTGACTGTAGATACTGTATTCTTTATTGCATTGATTCCACCAGAATGCAAGGTTCTATGACTGGTTCTGGAATTTGATAAGCTTGCCTGAAGAGTTGAGTTTTAGGGAACGCTTATAGGTTTGGAGACTGGAGGAGAGTCTTATTGTGCTTGGGAGGGCATTCCACAGAGTGGGTGCAGGCAGCCCAAAGAAAGTCCTGCAGTCGGGAATGGGAGCGAGTAATGAGTGTGGATGAGAGACGCAGATCTTGGGAGGAACGTAGAGGTTGGGTTGGAAGATATTTTGAGATAAAGATATGCATGTTGGTGTAGTTTGGTTTATGGCTTTGTGTGGAAGTAAAATTATTTTGTATTGAATACGGTAGAATACAGGTAACCAATGGAGTAGCATGTATATAGAATATATATATATATATATATGCGCAAGTAGGGGTTGACCCTAATAGCGCTTCCAATAACAGATAGCAGCTGCCTCTACAGAATCTCCCCTGTTAGTGGGAGACCGAACAGAAACCAGGGAAAAAAGTAGAACGTAGAGGGTGCTAATGTAAGCACCACCACCTTTTTATGTGATCAGATTAGGCAAATACAAAGCTTGACATTTTTGGTAACATTTATTAAAAAAATCATGAAAAAGACATCCGTTGGTTTAAATTTTTTAAATGGATAACCGCATGGAAAAACCCGGCGCGTTTCGTCTCCGAAGAGACTTCCTCAGGGGTACACTGTGGGTGGTACATAATGCCATATAAATACAATATAATGTAACAACAATCATACATTGTAATGTCATTTAAAAGATGGAATAAAATACATTTTTACATACCAGAATGGGCGGTATGTCGGTCTAAAACCAATAACAGAATTTTTGTATTTCTTTAAAATTCAATATCTCAATAGAGATCTGTGGGAAATGTAAGAGTGAACAGACGAGGAGGAGATTACGAAAAAATGGGGAGGGAGGAAGAGAATGTGAAAGGTAAAAACGTACCCTATAACAATGAACCTTTGGTAAGGGCCCTTGGAAAAAGGGTCACTCTAAAAAGGGGGGGGGGGAGGAGTTTATACCTAATAGGAATAATTAACATAATTTTAGCTATGAAGACTATATGGATAATAATATTCATTGATGGACTCTGATGGGTTGCCCCAGAGAATAATGGCAGATTCGAGAATTATCTTAATATTCGAGAAATTCTTGTAACTTAAAGAGAGTCAGACTTCCTAATGGGGGCTGTGCAGGCTACATAAATTCGCAGAGCCTTAACCACATCCAAGGATCTCGCTTCAGGTGAGTCTTCTGGAAAAGCGGGAACCACAATGGACTGGTTCAAGTGAAAGGCAGATACTACCTTAGGAAGGAAAGCTAGACTAGTACGGAGCTCCGCTCTGTCAGCATGGAATTGAAGAAAAGGGGAGCGACAAGAAAGAGCCCCCAGTTCTGATACCCGTCTGGCAGATGCCAGAGCCAGCAACAGTACGACCTTCCACGTGAGGTAGCGAAGGTCCACCTCCTCCAAGGGCTCAAACACAGTAGTCTGTAGGTACTGAAGCACCAACTCCAGGTCCCAGGGAGCCGTTGGAGGGTCGAATGGGTGGCTGTAAACGAAACACCCCCTGGAAAAAGGTTTGCACCTCCGAAAGAAAAGCCAACTTCTTCTGAAAAAAGATGGAGAGAGCCGAGACCTGTACCTTCAGGGTGTTCAGTCTCAGCCCAGCAGTCAAACCTTCCTGCAGAAAAATGAGATTTATGTCTTACATGGTAAATCTCTTTCTTGGAGGACATCAGGGGTCACAGCTTTACAGTGGGTAGTGGGAGTGGGAGAGAGCACCAGCACCCTAGGTTAAACTTGAACTGCCTCCCAGGCAGTCGGGCTCCTCCCCTCCTCTACCCCGCCTCCAGGCCAGGAAGCTCAGTTTTTTTAACAAGCCAGGCAGGAGACAAGAGAGAAGGAAGAAAAGCACCACACAGAAACACATTCTGAACACATGTTAGTACCCTCAACTGAGGAACAACATAACATAATCATAACTTAACCGTAACGAAAGTAAAGCAGGCGCGGCAGGGAGGGATCCCTGTGGCCCCTGATGTCCTCAAAGAAAGATTTACCAGGTAAGACATAAATCTCATTTTCTCCTTCGGTAGACATCAGGGGCCACAGCTTTACAGTGGGACGTCCTAAAGCAGCCACCTATGGGTGGGGACGCGCCTGTGCCGCAGCCAACACACTCTGGCCGAAGGCCGAGTCCTGGGAGGCAAACATGTCAAAAGCACAAAACCGCAAGACAGTATTGGCGGACGACCAAGTCGCCGCCCTGCAAATTTGCTCAATTGTAGCACTGCCCCTAACAGCCCAGGCCACCCCCACAGACCTAACGGAATGTGCCTGAATCCCCGCCGGAACCTGGAGAGAGGTGTCCAAATATGCCTGCCAGAGTGAATCCAGCGGGCAGTAGTTTGCATAGAGGCAGGCCACCCTCTCATCTGACCCCTATAGTACAAAGAGAGAGGGAGAGAGTCTGACTAGTGTAACGGCCTAGAATGGCGCACATAGATGTGCCCCGTCCAGACAATGTCCAAGGAAGACCAAGCCGTAGTAACAACAGACTGTCCAAATGCCGGAACAATTAAGTCCTGGTTGACCTGAAAGCTGGACACCACCTAATGTAGGTGAGAAGTAACGGTAGGAAGAACCGCCAGGTTAGAACGAAAGACCAAGAATAAAGGACTTACGGACAGAGCTGACGTGTCAGAGACTCCCCTGGCCAAAGCAATCGCCACAAGAAAATGATCTTCCAGGCGAGTCAACACAGGTCCACTGACCGCAAGGGCACAAAAGGTGGGCCCTGAAGCCGACAGGATTAGAGAGATCCCCTGGGGCAACCGGGGTAACAAAGGGAGGCTGGATATGGAAGACACCCTGCAGGAATGTGCAGACATCCGTCGACAGGGCCACTCATCGACGGAACAAGATGTACAAGGCCGAAATCTGAACCTTTAAAGATGAGAAATGCAACCCAGCCTCCAGACCCTTCTGCAAGAAGGGCAGAACCCTAGCCAGGCAGTAAGTCCCGGAATCTGAAGCGTAGAATTCGCACCAGGAAAAGTAAGCCCTCCATTTGCGATGGTACACCCCCGTCTAGAAAGGTTTCCTCGCCCTGTGCATGGTGGAGGTCACTCTTGAGTGAAACCCACTGGGCCTTTTACCCGGGAGGTCTCAACAGCCATCCCGTCAAAGCCAGGTGCCTCAAAGTCGAGAGAGAGAGGGGGACCCTGAGAGAGCAGGCCTGTGCCCAGGGGTAAGCGAATAGGAGGGGCTACTGACAGGGACTGCAGATCCGAACCCCCGATTCGTCTGGGCCAAGGTGGAGCAACCAGACTCATCGTGCCGCCCTCCGGCTTCAGCTTGCGAGACATTCGCAAAAGGAGGAAAAGCGGCAGAAAGGCGCCATCAGTGTGGACGGCCACGGAGCGCCAGGGCATCTAACAGGCAAGCCCCCCCTCTAAACCCGCACAGTGGTGGTTTGAGGGTATGGCGAGAGGCCATCAAGGCCACCTCGGTTGGGCCCCACCATTGTTCCATCATCTGAAACACCTCCCGATGGAGGGTCAAGTCGTCGGCATCCAGGGTCTGACGGCCAAGGAAGACCGCCACCCAATTCAGGACTACCGGGATAAAGATTGCTGAAAGAGCAGGGATCATCTCTGAAAGATGCAGGATGCTTCCGCCATAGTGGGCTGACAACGAGTGCCACCCTGGTGGTTAACATAAGCCACCCTTGTAGCAATGTCCGACTGGACCTGCACCGGGCAACCCCTAAGTCAGGGTTCCGCCAGGCAGACCCTGGGAAGTGACCACCCTCCAAACACGGAGGGCTAGCATGCATGGCTAGGAGTGTCTACTAGTGAGGTTCCGTCCCGACGCCACCAGGAAAAGGGGGGGGGGGGCTGCTGGAGACCAGACAAACTTCTGGGCCCAGATATTGAGATAGGGTCCCAACCCCCTGGAGAGTATCTTCCCCTGTACAGGGCGGGAATGGAACTGAGCCTATTCGGCCAATGCGAAGGCCGATACCACCAAAAACAGGGCCCCCCCTGCAGGCATGCACAGACATGGTATATCCTCTGCCGAATAGTATCTAAACCGGCCCTCATATCTGGCTCTGGCCCAAATAAGAAGGGACTTTGAGTTTGGGCCTTCCAAGAGCGCAGACACCAGTATTTGTGTGCAGCTATGGCTGAAGGTGACCCTCTGGAGGTGAGTGGTGTAATTTCCAGAGCCGCCACCCCCAGGTAAAGTGTCACGTGATGCTCAATAGAAGGCAGCAGGGTTTTCTCTGGCACCCCTTATGCAGTGTCCGCTGTGAGAGAAGTTGCTCACGCAACTAAGGCCTTAGCCACCCAAACAGATGCCTGGGGTAGGAGTGCGTCCACTTTAGGGACAGTCTCCCAGGGGACTATGTCCTCCTGTGGAAGGGGGTAAAAGGAAGAGAAACCGCCAATGGCAAGCTAAACTTCCAGTTAGGAATCTCCATACTAATGACCTTAGTCAAGTTCACAGATTTACGGAATAAACCCAGAATACACCTAGGGAGACTCCCAAAGGTGTAGGCGGCTCAGCGTGGTTGTTTAAGGTAAGAACCCATTTGACAGCTGAGACCAAGTTCGGCACCTCAAGACGAGGTGGGGGGGGGGATTCACCTTATCACAGGCCCCCCATCTTCCATACCGTCGTCGACGGTCCCCTCTAGACAATGCTAATCCTAAATCCTCCTCTCTGTGTCTGCTGACGGAGGAGTCTGGATGACGGTGGTATCTGCGTCTGCCTGCAGGTACAGAGCGCTTCCACTGTGCGGGGAGCTACACCCGCCAAGGATGGGGACGGCATTTCTGGGGACCTTGTCCGGAGGCAGATAAGCACTCACCCAAGGGATGATGCCGATCCAAGGCTGCAGGGGCGGTGCAGATAAGAACTTGTCTACTAGCTGCACCGGCAACCCCAAGCAGGCTCCTGAGAGGAGGCTGTACCTGTGGGCATCACCCACGCATTGTAGCAGCCTGCGCATAAGCCGTCCTGTACTAGTCTAATGCGGGCATAGGCCTGCATTACAGGATGTACAAGACATCAGCGCCAGAGCCCCAGTCACTGGGACTGGTGCCCCTGGAAGACGTTGCAGTATTATAGCACTGTGAACCGGCAGCTAAAGGCACAGGTCAGACAATGTACTACAAGTAAAGAAGGCATACAATGCCAATGAATAGGCAGGTAGCCAATATGGTACCACTAACACAGTATTCTCTGACCAACAGATATAGTGTTCAAGCTATACACCGTAAGCTGGTAAGCATATGTATGGCTAACACAGTTTCATACTTCTGTTTCATATTTTGGATTGTGGGAGGAAACCGGAGTACCTGGAGTAAACCCACTCAAACACGGGGATAACACACAAACTCCGCACATCTGGAGTCTGTGGGAAATGACCTTAGCGCTGTGAAGAAGCAACGCCAACCATCACACCATCCATGCTGCCCCCACAGTACGCAGTAAGCTAGTACTAGGCACATATAGCAATCATTGGCAGGCAGCCTTTCTGACAGGCAGTGATAGTGTTACACAGTGCACAGCCAGCCTGTGATATACATACAATGCAGTGATATAGACAGTGCAGTGATATACATACAATAGACAGCTGCAGTGATAAAGACCGGCAGTGTATACGGTACAGACAATGCAGTATGCATCTGAGCCAGCTTGTAATAGACATACAAAGCAGTGATATAGACATACAGTGCAGTTATATATACAGGTGCAGTGATATACATACAATAGACAGCTGCCGTGATATAGACCGGCAGTCTATACGGTACAGACAATGCAGTATGCATCTGAGCCAGCTTGTAATAGACATACAAAGCAGTGATATAGACATACAGTGCAGTTATATATACAGGTGCAGTGGATATACTGGAAGTCTATATGGTACAGACAACGCAGTCTGCATCTGACAGCCAGCTTGTATCTGACAGGTAGATAAACTCTGCACAGTCTGGGTCATGTTGGGACCGAACACATGACCTCTGCACTGTGATGCAGCAATGCTAACCATTACACCATCCGCTCTGTCCTTTATGCTTCCGACAGGCAGTGATGGTGTTAATTCACAGGATACAATGTTGCACTTGACTCCTGGAGGAGATTATTACAGGGGAGCCCAGGCAGTGAAGGAGTGGAACCCCAGACTGGCTTGATAAGCTCTCTGTGTCCCTCCACACATGTTAAGTCAGCATGACCTAACCAGCAATACATGGCCATATAGTACAGTGTAACACAGATTAAACTGACAGGCAGCTAAACTGTTAACAAACAATGCAGCATACAAGGGCAATGCAATTAATGGCACAAGGCTCCTCTCAGAGCACAGTACTGTACAGTGTCCCAAAGGAGGGGTACAGGGGGGACATGCCCAAATGACCTGGCAGTGAAGGAGTGGAACGGGTGGCTGTGAGCTCCTCCGTGTCCCTCCTCACATGCAGCAGGCAGGCAGGAAGGGATTACAGTGGCGGGAACTCTCTGTGCTGAGCACAGTTCCCTGCCTACTGTCCCCGGGTGGAGAGGCTGATGTGGGGGGAGCCTTCTCCCACTGCTGACAAATGGCCCCCAGGGAGGTGTCCACATGCGGCGCTGGTAAAAAATGGCAGGGATCCGGCGCTACCGGGTGGCCCCGCATACCTGGCGCCGCTGCCCACAAACCGTTTCCCTGGTGGTCCAGCGGGAGCGGGTGGGGGACCAGCCGTCCGCTTGTCAGCGCAGCCGGCGGTCCCCCATGCCGAACTGCTGCAGCTGCAATGCCCCGCAAGCGCAATCGCGCGCGCACCCAGCGGGAAACGCGTTACCTTTTGTCAGGTCCCCGGCGTCCAGTGGCGGCTGTGGCTCCCCAGTGCCCGGGGGCCGCTGCAGGTCCCCACCCTCAAGTGGCGATGCAGCTCCGGACCCGGGTGATGGAGCAGCAGCGCAGGTGTCTGCTCAGACGCCCGGCGCTGCTGCTCTGTCACTGACAGAAGTCAGTGTAAAAGAAAAATGAAAAATAAAATATAAAAATCAAGTTAGGCTGCTAAATAGCAGCCCCTCTATTAGGTGCATCTGGCTCCTGCCAGCACCCGAAAAAAACTGAGCTTCCTGGCCTGGAGGCGGGGTAGAGGAGGGGAGGAGCCCGGCTGCCTGGGAGGCAGTTCAAGTTTAACCTAGGGTGCTGGTGCTCTCTCCCACTCCCACTGTAAAGCTGTGGCCCCTGATGTCTACCGAAGGAGAAAAGGAGGAGTCTCGCCTTCTTGAACAGGCATGTGGAAACACTGTGTCTCTTACACCAAACCACACATGAACGCCTTATACAGTGGTAGTGTCCTGAGGTGACCTCTTTCCTGGCACGTAACATAGTGGGTATAACCGCTCGAGGTATACCGCCCTGCCTCAGGATGGACTTTTCAGCAGCCACGCCGTCAAATGAAGACGACCTAAATCTGGGTAGATGAAGGGTCCTTTGCTGATAAGGTCGTCCTGAAGAGGCAGGGGCCACGGCTCGTCTATTAGCAGTGCTGTCAGATTGGTGTACCAAGACCGACGTGGCCAGTCTGGTGCTACCAACAGAGCCGTTACTTCCTCTCTTCAAATCCGTTGAAGCACTCGGGGTATCAACGGGAACAGTGAAAAGAGTTACACATACTGGAAGAGCCAAGGAGCCACCAGCGCATCCACCCCTTCTGCTTGAGGGTCTCGTGTTCTCGCGAAGAACCGGGGGAGTTGTGGGTTGTGGCGGGATGCCATCAGGTCCATCTGGGGACAACCCCAGCGATGGATCAACTTCTGAAAGACTTGAGGGTGTAAGCACCACTCTCCCTGATGTACGTCCCGCCGACTCTAAGCTCTCAACCCCCCACTGTAACTCACAGTACCGGGAGAGCTTGTAGCAGGACGGTCACCAGGAGAAGTGATGCACTTGTAGCCTTTGGTGGGGCTGCAGCGGTACAGAGAGCCTCCAGCAGTAAGCAGCAGCGCCAATGTAAAAAAGATGGCCGCCGCGCGTGTCTCTGATAGCACTGGGGATAGCCAGGGCTACTGGGAGTACCACGTGGTAACTCCGCCCCTCGCCCGGCAGCTCTAGCATCTCTCCGGCGCCAGGTTTAAAAACCCACTGCTAGCCGGCTCGTTAAGCCCTGACCACCGCCGCTAACAGCGGTGGCAGGGAATACTCACCCGCTCTGCCGTCGGCGGTGAGGCTGGGGGAGGACCGCGGCGCGCTTTGGCGGGCGGTGCCCTGTACCTCCAGAGACGTGGTCTCTGCAGCCAGGGAGCCGGGCGTAATACCATGGCAGCGGCTGGCTCCCTCGTAGCAGGCAGATAGTGCAGCACTATCTGCCTGTCCTCTGCGCAGAGAAAAAAACTCAGCTGTGTAAAAATAATTCTTATGTGCTCAGAGAGCAAAAGTGTGTCCGCTCCCTTTCGGGCACAAACTACGACTGCCTGGGAGGGGAAGTAGAAGGGGAGGAGTTAGCCACTCTAATCTTTTATTTAAAGTGCCCATGCTCCCTGTGGTCGCCTTCTATTCCCCAGTGTAACTCCAGTGACACCTAGTGGATGAAGGAGAAATGACCTTGCTGGCCAGAGGCGGTAGGGCTGAGGGAGGACTGGATGCACACTGCAGCGGCCGTCTACTCTGGAGAGGGTGGTCTCTGCAGCCGGGGACCGGGGTGTGAGCCACACGCATCTGGGGACTGGGGGCTGTCTAGTGGCCCAGGCTTGTTTGGGCCTAGACTTGGTTGGCTTGGCAGTGGTTGAGCTGCGAGGAAAGTATTGACCTCTTGCTTTACCTTGGGGAGGAAAGGACCAGAAGGGAGTAGTCTCCGGTCTCTGTGGTAGAGCTGTAGGCATGTGGTTTTAGCCACTGCTACAATCTTATTCAGGTCTAAAGGGTAACAGTTCTAGGGTCTTCTTGGACTCCTAGGGCGTAGCCAGAGGACACGGTGTACGAGAATAGAATTTGCTGACGCCTTAGCGGCTAAGACCCCTGCATCTGACAGTGTCTCCATAATGTATGGTGCAGACTGTTTAGTATGAGACACACACAGTCAGACGTCAGCTCATCCTCTAAGACCTGGAGCCTTTGCGGCCCAGGTCGCAGCCACAGTGGGTATTTGTATCGCCCCTGTGAGTGTGAAGATGGCCTTAAGGTATTGTTCCATGCACCGGTCCGTAGGTTCCGTTAATGAGGATCCTGAGGTAACAGGGAGTACCGACGGTTTAACCAGTCAGGTGACATGGGAATCTACAGGGGGAGGAGTCTCCCATAACTTACACTCCTCTGGCGGTAAAGGAGATCTGGACAGTAGTCTTAGAGATAGAGGATTTCTTGCTTAGGCTTCCCATTGGTCAGTGCGGATCTCCATTAAATGATCAGAATGTGGGAACTGAGATTTTAGAACCTTTTGCTTTTTAAATACATCCTTAGGTTTTGGTACCGGTGTGGGCTCATCTGTACCGATAAGAGCACTAGCGGTATAGCGTCAGTAAGGGCTGGTACATCTGCTATTTCAGCGTGCACCTCGGGTGCCCCTGACCCTGGTAAAGTGACATCCCCCTCATCCATGTCATCATCATCATCATCACCCTCATCTCCCGTTGTGTCCTCATCTAACTCGGGAGTAAGGAAGAAGACATAGGGCGTTTATGTGTAACGGATTGGCTGGTAGCTGGTGTAATTTCTGCATCGCTATGGTAGTCTGTGCCAGGGTTTGCACTGTGGTCATCAGGGTATCTACCCATGGTGGAGGAGCCTGTACAACAGGTGTAATTACTGGGGGCTGGAGGCGATCCACTCAGGTGCCCAGAAGCTGATAAAAGGCTGCCCAATGATGCTCCTGTACAGCCATCGGGATAGAGGACTGGTCAGGGGGATAAAGCAATGGACACATAACTCCTCCTGGATAACATCCTGCTCAGACAGGCCTGCAGCACAAGCCTTACAGGATAAGAGCTGGGGAGACTGTCTGTATGCGCCCCCACTTAGGATCCACGGTAATAACACAGAAGGGGGTAATGTACACAATAGGTACAGCCTTACAGTGACACCTAGAGTGACAACACAGCAGTATGTGACGTGTGAGGAAAAACCTCTAACTTGTATGGAGAGACAGAGAGAGAGAGACACACAGAGAGAGAGAGAGAGACACACAGAGAGAGAGAGAGAGAGAGACACACAGAGAGAGAGAGAGAGACACACACAGAGAGAGAGAGACAGAGAGAGAGAGAGAGAGAGAGAGAGAGAGAGAGAGAGAGAGAGAGAGAGAGCTGTCCCTCGCCTTTCTCATATCTTCCCTTAGCACCTTTAAGCTGCTTTCACTTTCCTGCTCCCACAGAGACCGGCGGCCATCTTACAGTGCACAGCTCAGAGTCTCCCGGAGTGCGGGTACAGTCTCCCCTGTATAACGGCCTACTGCTGACACGTTCTTACAGCACTCACATCCTACTGGCTCCCACAGAGACCGGCAGCCATCTTACAGCGCACAGCTAAGAGTCTCCCGGAGTGCGGGTAAAGTCTCCCCTGTATAACGGCCTACTGCTGACACTCTCTTACAGCACTCACATCCTACTGGCTTCCACAGAGACCGGCGGCCATCTTACAGCGCGCAGCTCAGAGTCTCCCGGAGTGCGGGTACAGTCTCCCCTGTATAACTGTCTACTGCTGACACGCTCTTACAGCACTCACATCCTACTGGCTTCTACAGAGACCGGCGGCCATCTTACAGCGCACAGCTCAGAGTCTCCCGGAGTGCGGGTACAGTCTCCCCTGTATAACTGTCTACTGCTGTCACGCTCTTACAGCACTCACATCCTACTGGCTCCCACAGAGACCGGCGGCCATCTTACAGTGCACAGCTCAGAGTCTCCGGGAGTGCGGGTACAGTCTCCCTTGTATAACTGTCTACTGCTGACACGTTCTTACAGCCCTCACATCCTACTGGCTCCCACAGAGACCGGCAGCCATCTTACAGCGCGCAGCTCAGAGTCTCCCGGAGTGCGGGTACAGTCTCCCCTGTATAACTGTCTACTGCTGACACGCTCTTACAGCACTCACATCCTACTGGCTTCTACAGAGACCGGCGGCCATCTTACAGCGCACAGCTCAGAGTCTCCCGGAGTGCGGGTACAGTCTCCCCTGTATAACTGTCTACTGCTGTCACGCTCTTACAGCACTCACATCCTACTGGCTCCCACAGAGACCGGCGGCCATCTTACAGTGCACAGCTCAGAGTCTCCGGGAGTGCGGGTACAGTCTCCCTTGTATAACTGTCTACTGCTGACACGTTCTTACAGCCCTCACATCCTACTGGCTCCCACAGAGACCGGCAGCCATCTTACAGCGCACAGCTCAGAGTCTCCCGGAGTGCGGGTACAGTCTCCCCTGTATAACTGTCTACTGCTGACACGCTCTTACAGCACTCACATCCTACTGGCTCCCACAGAGACCGGCAGCCATCTTACAGCGCACAGCTCAGAGTCTCCCGGAGTGCGGGTACAGTCTCCCCTGTATAACTGTCTACTGCTGACACGCTCTTACAGCACTCACATCCTACTGGCTCCCACAGAGACCGACGGCCACCTTACAGCGCGCAGCTCAGAGTCTCCTGGAGTGCGGGTACAGTCTCCCTTGTATAACTGTCTACTGCTGACACTCTCTTACAGCACTCACATCCTACTGGCTCCCACAGAGACCGGCGGCCACCTTACAGCACGCAGCTCAGAGTCTCCCGGAGTGCGGGTACAATCTCCCCTGTGTAACGGTCTACTGCTGACACGCTCTTACAGCACTCACATCCTACTGGCTCCCACAGAGACCGGCGGCCATCTTACAGCGCACAGCTCAGAGTCTCCCGCAGTGCGGGTACAGTCTCCCCTGTATAACTGTCTACTGCTGACACGCTCTTACAGCACTCACATCGTACTGGCTCCCACAGAGACCGGCGGCCATCTTACAGCGCACAGCTCAGAGTCTCCTGGAGTGCGGGTACAG
This sequence comes from Crinia signifera, assembly GCF_055691185.1. Lineage (NCBI taxonomy): Eukaryota > Metazoa > Chordata > Amphibia > Anura > Myobatrachidae > Crinia > Crinia signifera. Next base: position 335,891,117 of record NC_139221.1, read on the forward strand.
TCTCCCCTGTATAACTGTCTACTGCTGACACGCTCTTACAGCACTCACATCCTACTGGCTCCTACAGAGACCGGCGGCCATCTTACAGCGCACAGCTCAGAGTCTCCCGGAGTGCGGGTACAGTCTCCCCTGTAACACTGTCTACTGCTGACACGCTCTTACAGCACTCACATCCTACTGGCTTCCACAGAGACCGGCGGCCATCTTACAGCGCACAGCTCAGAGTCTCCCGCAGTGCGGGTACAGTCTCCCCTGTATAACTGTCTACTGCTGACATGCTCTTACAGCACTCACATCCTACTGGCTTCCACAGAGACCGGCAGCCATCTTACAGTGCACAGCTCAGTCTCCTGGAGTACGGGTACAGTCTCCCCTGTATAACTGTCTACTGCTGACACTCTCTTACAGCACTCACATCGTACTGGCTTCCACAGAGACCGGCGGCCATCTTACAGCGCACAGCTCAGAGTCTCCCGCAGTGCGGGTACAGTCTCCCTTGTATAACTGTCTACTGCTGACACGCTCTTACAGCACTCACATCCTACTGGCTCCCACAGAGACCGGCGGCCATCTTACAGTGCACAGCTCAGAGTCTCCGGGAGTGCGGGTACAGTCTCCCTTGTATAACTGTCTACTGCTGACACGTTCTTACAGCCCTCACATCCTACTGGCTCCCACAGAGACCGGCAGCCATCTTACAGCGCACAGCTCAGAGTCTCCCGGAGTGCGGGTACAGTCTCCCCTGTATAACTGTCTACTGCTGACACGCTCTTACAGCACTCACATCCTACTGGCTCCCACAGAGACCGACGGCCACCTTACAGCACGCAGCTCAGAGTCTCCCGGAGTGCGGGTACAGTCTTCCCTGTAACACTGTCTACTGCTGACACGCTCTTACAGCACTCACATCCTACTGGCTCCCACAGAGACCGGCGGCCATCTTACAGCGCACAGCTCAGAGTCTCCCGCAGTGCGGGTACAGTCTCCCCTGTATAACTGCTTACTGCTGACACGCTCTTACAGCACTTACATCCTACTGGCTCCTACAGAGACCGGCGGCCATCTTACAGTGCACAGCTCAGAGTCTCCTGGAGTGCGGGTACAGTCTCCCCTGTATAACTGTCTACTGCTGACACGCTCTTACAGCACTCACATCCTACTGGCTCCCACAGAGACCGACGGCCATCTTACGCGCGCAGCTCAGAGTCTCCTGGAGTGCGGGTACAGTCTCCCCTGTATAACTGTCTACTGCTGACACGCTCTTACAGCACTCACATCCTACTGGCTTCCACAGAGACCGGCAGCCATCTTACAGTGCACAGCTCAGAGTCTCCTGGAGTGCGGTACAGTCTCCCCTGTATAACTGTCTACTGCTGACACTCTCTTACAGCACTCACATGGTACTGGCTCCCACAGAGACCGGCGGCCATCTTACAGTGCACAGTCAGAGTCTCCTGGAGTGCGGTACAGTCTCCCTTGTAACACTGTCTACTGCTGACACGCTCTTACAGCACTCACATCCTACTGGCTTCCACAGAGACCGGCGGCCATCTAACAGCGCGCAGCTCAGAGTCTCCTGGAGTGCGGGTACAGTCTCCCCTGTATAACTGTCTACTGCTGACACGCTCTTACAGCACTCACATCCTACTGGCTTCCACAGAGACCGGCAGCCATCTTACAGTGCACAGCTCAGTCTCCTGGAGTGCGGGTACAGTCTCCCCTGTATAACTGTCTACTGCTGACACTCTCTTACAGCACTCACATCGTACTGGCTCCCACAGAGACCCGCGGCCATCTTACAGCGCGCAGCTCAGAGTCTCCTGGAGTGCGGGTACAGTCTTCCTGTAACACTGTCTACTGCTGACACGTTCTTACAGCACTCACATCCTACTGGCTCCCACAGAGACCGGCGGCTATCTTACAGTGCACAGCTCAGAGTCTCCTGGAGTGCGGTACAGTCTCCCCTGTATAACTGTCTACTGCTGACACGCTCTTACAGCACTCACATCCTACTGGCTCCCACAGAGACCGGCGGCCACCTTACAGCACGCACCTCAGAGTCTCCCGGAGTGCGGGTACAATCTCCCTGTGTAAAGGTCTACTGCTGTCACGCTCTTACAGCACTCACATCCTACTGGCTCCCACAGAGACCGGCGGCCATCTTACAGCGCACAGCTAAGAGTCTCCCGGAGTGCGGGTAAAGTCTCCCCTGTATAACGGTCTACTGCTGACACTCTCTTACAGCACTCACATCCTACTGGCTCCCACAGAGACCGGCGGCCATCTTACAGTGCACAGCTCAGAGTCTCCGGGAGTGCGGGTACAGTCTCCCTTGTATAACTGTCTACTGCTGACACGCTCTA
>NC_139221.1:335893679-335999135 GCF_055691185.1 Crinia signifera
TACGTCCCAGAGCTCCCAACACGGGTGGGATGACGCTGAGAGCCCCTTAACACAGAATGGCCGAACTGCGAAGCAGTTGCCGCAAAGGTGTCAAATTTGTAAAAACGGACAAAAGTCCTGCGGCCAGACCAAGTAGCCACTCTACATAAATCTTGAATAGAAACTCCACGGGCAGCCGCCCAGGAGGTACCCACCGACCTTGTAGTATGGGCGGAGATAGAAGACGGTGGCACTCTAGAGGAAGCCACATAAGCCTGACGAATGGTCAGCCTGATCCACCTGACCAGGGCCTGCTTGGAGGCGGGCCATCCAGGACGCAGGGAGTCATAGAGGACAAAAAGAGCATCTGACTTGATACGTATATGCGCAAGGCCCGGACCACGTCCAGCGCTCTAGACTCTTCTGACTCCTCCCGAAAGGCCGGCACCACAATAGGTTGGTTAATGTGGAATGCCAAGACCACCTTTGGGAGAAAAACACTAGAAGTGCGCAGCTCCGCTCTATCCTCGTGGAAACGCAAGAAGGGTGCCTTACAAGAGAGCACTGAGCTCTGACACCCTTCTGGCCGAGGCCAAGGCCTGCAGCAAGACTGTCTTCCAAGTGAGATATTTCAGGTCCACGTCCTCCATGGGTTCAAACAGGGAGGACGGTCAAGACCAAGTCCAAGTCCCACGGTGCTGTGGGGGGCTTGAAAGGAGGTTGCAGCTGCAACACCCCTTGGAAGAAAGTCTGAACCTGAGGAAGAAGCGCCAGTTTTCTCTGGAAAAAAAAGAGAGAGCGGATACCTGCACCTTCAAGGACCCCAGCCGGTGTCCTGAGGAAAGACCCTTCTGTAAAAACAAAAGCAACCGGGCCAGTTTGAAATTCACAGGAGAAACCCTCCTGTTCTCTCACCAGGCCACATAGGCCCTCCATATGCGATGTTAATGTACCGAGGTAACCAGTTTTCTGGCCCCGATCATGGTTGGGATCACTGCCTGAGGAATCCCTGCTTTTCTCAGAATGGACCTCTCAACAGCCATGCCGTGAAATGTAGATGTTATAAGTTTGGACAGGTGAACGGACCCTGTGTTAGCAGGTCTTCGACGAGTGGAAGAGGCCACGACTCGTCTACTAACAGGCCTGTGAGAAATGTGTACCACGACCGGCGAGGCCAGTCCGGGGCAATGAACAGCACTGTTACCGATTCCCTGCAGTACCCGAGGGATGAGAGGCAACGGAGGAAAGATGTAGAGATACTGATCCGTCCAAGGGGCGGTGAGAGCGTCCACTGCCACCGCCTGAGGATCTCTTGTCCGAGCGCAGTACCGGGGCAATTGATGGTTGTGCCTGGAGGCCATCATGTCTATCTGAGGACATCCCCACCGACGAGTCAAGGTCTGGAAGACCTGGGGGTTCAGACACCACTCTCCGTGATGGACGTCTCGTCGGCTGAGGTATTCTGCCTCCCAATTTTCCACGCCTGGTATGAAAATGGCAGACACGGCCCCCGTGTGCTCCTGCACCCAAAGCAGAATCCTCCTCACTTCTTTCATCGCTGCGAGTGCCTCCTTGCTTGTTTATGTAGGCCACAGCCGTGGCGTTGTCAGACTGCACTCTGATGTCCTTGTTCTGGAGAATGACCTCCGCCTGAAGGAGAGCATAGTACACCGCTCGGAGTTCCAGCACATTGATGGACAGCTGTGCTTCTTCCGGCATCCACAGGCCCTGGAAGTGGAGGCCCAACGTAACCGCTCCCCAACCCCTGAGGCTGGCGTCTGTGGTGAGGAGCGTCCAGTTGTGTATGGCAAACTGCCATCCCTCCTGCAGGTTGCTGGAGTCGAGCCACCACGCTAGTGATGCTCGAGCCTGATGGGAAAGGGTTATTCGCTGATGAAGAAAAAGATGCGAACCTGACCACTGGCGGAGCAGACACAGATGGAAGGGGCGAGATCGAAAACGCCCGTACTGCACCGCCTCGAACATGGCACCATCTTTCCCAACAACCTCGTGCAAAGTAGGACTGACACTCTCCGATGCTGCAGCACCAGGCGGACCGACTCCTGTCCTGTCCAGTGGGAAGTAAACCCGTCTTTGGACCGTGTCCAAGGTCATCCCCAGGAACAGGATCCTCTGCGAGGGGGTCAGTTGAGACTTCTGGATATTGAGCATCCAGCCATGGGACTCAGAGTCTGACTCGTCAGGTGGATGTTGAGCAGCAGGACCTCCATGGACGGAGCCTTCAACAGAAGGTTGTCCAAGTAAGGGACAATGGTAACTCCCTGAGCCCTGAGTATTTCCATCATGACTTTGGTAAATACCCGGGGCACAGATGAGAGGCCGAAGGGAAGGGCTCTGAACTGCAGGTGACAAGTCTGAACGGCAAACCGAAGGTAGGCCTGGTGAGGGGGCCAGATGGGGATGTGCAGGTATGCATCTTTTATATCGATGGATACGAGAAACTCCCCAGGCTCCAGGCCTACAATGACTGATGCAGAGACTCCATCTTGAAGCAGGTGAACCGCAGAAATGGATTGAGCTGTTTTAAATTCAAGATGGCCTTACCAAGCCGTCCGGTTTGGAAACCAGAAACAGGCTGGAATAGAATCCCTTCGACCTTTCCGAGTCTGGGACTGGGATAACCACCCCCATGTCCCTGAGTTTGTGAATGGCCGCCTGCAAAGCCCTGCCTTTCTCCTGAGAAGCTGGCAAACCTGTGGGGAAAAAAATGTAGAGGAGGAGGCAACAAGAAGTCTATCTTGTAGCCTACTGCCACCAGGTCCTTTACCCATGCGTCTTGGCAGGACATGGACCAAACCTGCTGGTAAAACAGCAGACGGCCTCCCACTCTGCGCTCCGGGCAGGGACTGGGAGAGTCATGCAAAAGGCTTGGAGGTAACCTTTGCATCCAGGATGGGGGCGCTGGCTGAACCTCTGCCTCGGAAGCCCCTGGAATTGGTTGTGCTTCCATGTGACCTAACCCTGAATCTGGGGGTGGGTCGGAAGGATCGAAAGGACTGCCCTCCTGTAGTGGGGAAGGACCTGCGTGGGGGAGGGGCTGCTGTAGGCAGAAACTGCGACTTACCCCCCGTAGCCTGTGAGATCATCTTGTCCAGCTCTGAACAGAAGAGCGCCTCACCAGCAAAGGGTAACGCTTCCACCGCCTTCTTGGTAGTCGGCGTCCGCATTCCTCTGTCTCAACCAAAGGGTGCGGCGAGCTGAAACTGAAAGAGCAGAAACACGAGCCGCCAGCATACAGACGTCTGAAGAGGTCTCCACTAAGTAGCCTGCAGCCTCACGTATGTGTTCTACCAGAAGTAACATGTCGCCTGCCCCGGGGTCTAGAGAGGAGGCAACCTGGGTCGCCCAGACCTCCATGGCCCTATGAGGTGATCCGCCCTATGAGCCGCGGATCATGCTGCTGCTTCAATGGCCGCCGCACCTTGAAGGAGGAAGCGGAAGTTCCCAGCATGCCGCGCCTATGCTCCTCGCTATGGAGCTGATTTTAAAAGTGCGTGGCCGCATCTTTTAGCTGAATCCCCCGCTAACGGGGGATCAGCGTTATACTTACTCCTGCCTCAGCTGTCGGGTGCGGCGTGCTGACAGGTCCTCGAGGCGCGCTGCGTGCAGCGGCGACGGGACCTCAGGATCTGTGGTTCCTGCAGCCAGGTACCGGAAGCAAGCTGCATGCAGCTGCGACCGGACCCGCCAACAGCGCCCTCGTCGCAGGCAGGTAGGGACAGGGGGCTACGTGCCTGTCCTCCTGCTGATTGCAGAATCTCTAAAAATAAAAAAGCCCAGGTGTAAGCAATGAATGCACCCAGGTCCCGTAGGGCACATGCTAAGACTGCCTAGGAGAGGAAGTAGAAGGGGAGGAGTTAGTCACTGTTAATTATTCTAAAGTGTCCAAGCTCCCTGTGGTCGCCCCTCTATTCCCCACTGTAACTCTCCAGTGTCACCTAGTGGAGGAGAGAGAAAGTTACTTTTTATTTAAAATGTACATTTTATTAGATCTTTGCTAAAAGGGGGGATCCCCTCAACCCTTTATATTATACTACGGTTGGGGAGACACCACTGTGCTGGGGTGAAATATTAGAGGGTTACGACAAATACACATATAACAAGAGTGCTCAAAGAAATAGAAAATGGTGTAAAAAGATGACACGTTTGACAGGTTGCCTGTGAGAGGTCTCTTGGGTTATTGTTTTATAGATTTCACTGCTAGCTGGGGGATAATCAGGTAACTGCTGTTCTATTAACACACTGAGATTAAAGGAAATCACACGTTATTTGTATCTAGAAGTATCTCTTTCAGTGTCTGTCAGTACGGATACTATGTATGCGAACAGGTTGTTACTGTGGGTAATATGGCCATTATCGGACTAGATTTCAGTACTTGTTTCCTAGAACGGCGCCCACCATTACATCGTACGACAACTCATCAAATCGCACGCAATATTATGGCATAGTGTCACCCCCAGTGTCACCACCACCCGCACTATCAAAGCCAACCCGATGTGTGGTGACCGACGCACCCCGCGAGGGGCGGGGATACGCGTCCTCCGGCCTTTTCATACCCCCACTATCCAGGTCGGCCTGGAGTTTATTTTATATAGTGTGGCGACCACAGCGACCACGACGCGTGGCGAGCCCCGCGAGGGGACACGTTACTTTACATGTATTCCGCGTCCCCTCAAGGGGCTCGCTGCGCTCGCCACTCTTCGTGCTCACTACCTAAATTCAACTAAAGGCCAACGTGGATAATGGGGGTATGAAAAGGTCGGAGGACACGTACCGCTGCGCTTGCCACTTTTCGGGAGGGCGAGGATACTGGGGGTTACATCTCATTGTAAGCACCCATCACATGTCATGGCATGGGTGCTTGTACAATGAAATATCGCATGCCATGTGCTGGCATGCGATCCTATGCGATATTTCATTGTACAAGCACTCCTGTGCATTTAACATGGAGATCGCATCGCATTGCACATCATTCATAACGGTACGTAATGCCATGCGATGGGCGCCGTGCTAGGAAACAAGTACCCTAGATTCTGTGTAACTTCCAGTGTTTAACTAGAGAATGTCTTTAACCCCTTCCTGACACAGCATGTTTTTGCCTTCCTGACAGAGCCCTTTTTTTCAAATCTGACATGTATCACTTAAGTGGGGATAACTTTTTTTTGCTTTTACTTATCCCAGTGATTTTGAGATTGTTTTCTCGTGACACATTGTACTTCAAATTAGTGGTAAATTTGGGTCGATACAGTCTGTGTTTTTTTGTGAAAAATACCAAAATGTCGTAAAAAAATGGAAAATTTAGCAATTTGCAAAATGTTAAATTTTCTGCTTGTGAGACAAATAATCATACCACTTAAAATAGTTAATAACTAACATAGACCATATGTCTACTTTATGTTTCCATCATTATTTCAACTTCCTTTTCATTTTTTTGGACACTAGGAGGCTTACAATATGAATAGCAAATTCTCAAATTTTCAAGAAAATTTCAAACACTGATTTTTTTAGGGACCAGTTCAGTTCTGATGTGACTTTGAGGGACTTGTATGTGAGACACCCCCATAAATGATGCCATTTCAAAAACTGCACCCCTCACAGTATTCAAAACAGCATTTTGGAAGTTTGTTAACCCTTTAGGTGTTTCACAGGAATTAAAACAAAGTGTAGGTGAAATTTCAAAATTTCATTTTTTTTGCAGATTTGCAATTTTAATACATTTTTCTAAGGAACACCGTAGATTTTACTAGAGAAATGTGACTAAAAATTGATTCCCCCAATTCTTTTGTTTTCATAAATATCCTATATGTGGCCCTAGTGTGCACGTTGACCAAACTACAGGCTTCATAATAGAAGGAGCACCTACTTGATTTTGGAGCCTCCTTTTTATGAGATTATTTTTTAGGCACCATGTAGGTTTCTAGGCACCATAAGATGCTAAAATTTAGGAACCCCCCCACAAGTGACCCCATTTTGCAAACTACACCCCTCAGGGAATTTATCTAGGGGTATAGTGTACATTTCAAACCCCCAGGGGTTTCACCAATTGTGGTACAACTGGGCAGTGAAAATGAAAAATTAAATTTTTTACACAAAAATGCAGTTCTGGCTCAAAATTTTTCATTTTCAAAAGGAATGAAGGAGACAAAGCACCCCAAAATCTGTGCCCCAATTTCTCCCGAGTACGGCAATGCCTCACATGTGACCAAAAAATACCAGTTGGGTGCATGGCAGGACTCAGAAGGGAAGGAGTGATTTTTGGATTTTGCGGCTCAGATTCTGGTGGAATGAATGGTGGGTGCTATGTGGCATTAGCAAGACCCCCGAAGCACGGTGAAATTATGAACCTAATAATCCATAGATGTGTGGTATATTTTAAAACACTCCTTTATACATAGGCCGGGTTTGTCGGGGCAAGTGTCACACTGGAAAATAGTTTGCTTTCTTATTCCCTTTTTATAGCAAACTTTGCACCTTTTTTGTGTCCTGCCCTTTTTTCCAGTGGAGGGGATTTCATCAGGAAAATGCTGCCCTGGTACAATACGGGGGCCAGTACTAGAAGTACTGGGGCCCTCTGCCTGCTGGTTCCCAAATATTAGGCCCTTTATGACTTCCTCTTGAAAGTGCATAAATGTCCCCCTCTGGCCGGTAGAACGGAATAGCACGTAAGCGTTATACAGTGCCATCTGGATGATATACACGGCCAGCTTCTTGTACCAGATTTTTGTTTTCCGCAGGGCACTGTACGGCTTCAGTACCTGATCTGAAAGATCCACTCTGCCCATGTACCTATTGTAATCCAGGATACAATTAGGTTTTGAGGTGTGGGTACTGGTACCTCGTACAGGGACGGAGGTGGTACTGTCTCCGTGAATTGTTGTCAGTATAAGGACATCCCTCTTGTCCTTATATTTGACCAACAACATATTTTCGGTGCATATTCCCCTGCTTTCACCCCTTCTCATTACTTGGGCAATGTGCGTTTTTGGGAGGCCTCTTTGGTTCTTGCGCACAGTACCGCAAGCTGCTGTACCTCTTGAACCAAGGGCCTTAAACAGGGGGATGCTAGTGTAAAAGTTATCCACATAGAGGTGATAACCTTTATCCAGGAAGGGGTGCACTAAATCCCAGACAATTTTTCCACTAACACCTACGAGGGAGGGGGGGCATTCTGGCGGTTCAATTCTTGAATCCTTCCCTTCATATACCCTAAACATGTGGGTGTACCCTGAGGTGCTTTCACACAGCTTATACATTTTTATGCCATACCTTGCCCTCTTACTGGGAAGGTACTGGCGGAATTTAACCCTTCCTTTAAAATGTATAAGGGACTCGTCAATACAAATAAATTTTTCAGGGATGTACATCTCTGCAAATTTGGCACTGAAATGATCAATGACCGGCCTGACTTTGAATAGCCGGTTAAAGGTGGGATCATCTCTGGGTGGGCACTGTGCATTATCGTTGTAATGCAAAAATTTAAGGATCATCTCAAAACGAGCCCGAGTCATGGCCATACGGTAAAATGGGGTGCTGTACAGAACATCTGTACTCCAATATTGCCTAATTTCTGGCTTTTTTACTATGCCCATATGAAACACCAGACCCCAAAACGTCATCATCTCTACTGCATCTACAGGGGTACACCTAGCAAATGATGACGTGGGGTTTTGAGCAATAAACTGCTGGGCATATAAATTAGTTTGGTCCACCATTAAATTTATAAAATCATCAGAGAAAAATAATTTGAAAAAGTCAATTTCTCTGAGACCTGTGGAATCAAATTGGATTCCTGGCATGGCCAAAAACTCAGGAACCTGGGGCTCAAAATTGTCTGGTGGTGGGGTCCATACGAGATCAATTATTGGGGGGGGGGGGTCTCAGCTGCTCTACGGGGGCGTCTTTGAGGGGGTCCCTCATCACCAGAGGAGGAAGAGGAGCTTAAGACGAATCCTTCAAATTCCCCGCTTGCCTCACTGGCTGTGTCAGAGTCAGAGGCAAGCATGGCATATGCCTCCTCCGCTGAATACATTCTTCTGGATGACTGGGATGACATTTGGGATAACATTTGGGATGCCATTTTTATTTTTGTGTTACTGGTAGTGAAATGTTTCAACACGTGTATAGTGTAGGGGGGGGGTACAAACTTTATTTCAACCCGGGGGGTATGTAGTGTGTAGTGTGTATGTAGTGCAGAAAAAAAAATACTTTATACAGGAATTTGATCCCAATAAAAAAAAAAAAAAATTGAAGGGGTAAAAAAAAAAAAAAAAAATTGAAGGGATTAAAAAAAAAAAAAAAAAAAAGGTCCTGCGCCAAAAATTGAGCACAGATGTTGGTCAGTAACGTCCGTCACTGAACAGCGCTCAAAGGCAACAGGAATTTGATAAAAAAAAAAAAAAAATAGATCAACCCTGTGCCGAAAAAGCTGATCAGTGATGTACGTCACTGATCAGCGCACAGTGGCCACAGGACACCCACAAAATCACAGTGTGTGTAAAAATAAAATAAAAAAAAAGACCCCACAGCACCCTCAAAAAAAAAAAAAAGGTGATCAGTGATGCGACACTGATTACCAGTGAGGGGCAGCAGGTGCACAACCTTTGGTGCAACTGACAGTGCAACTGGCAGCAACTGACAGGTATATATAAAAAAAAAAAAACTCTGCACCCCCAAAAAGTTGCTGATCACCTCAGATATAGTGATCAGCACAAAAGGCGGGGGCAGCAGACACAAAATATAGCACTCTCTATCACTCTCTGTCACTATCTCTCTCTATCTCTCTATCTCTCACTATCTCTCACTATCTCTCACTATCTCTCACTATCTCTCACTATCTCTCACTATCTCTCACTATCTCTCACTATCTCTCACTATCTCTCACTATCTCTCACTATCTCTCACTCTATGACACTGCAGCAGCAGCACTGACAGTTATATATATGAAAAATAACCCCTGCACCCCCAAAAAGTTGCTGGGGGTGCACAAAAGGGGGGCAGCAGACACAAAATATAGCAGTCTCTATCACTCTCTGTCACTATCTCTCTATCTCTCTATCTCTCACTATCTATCACTCTATGACACTGCAGCAGCAGCACTGACAGGTATATATATATATATATAAAAAAAAAACCTGCGCCCCCAAAAAGTTGCTGATCAGTTAATTTATACTGATCAGCACAAAAGGGGGGGCAGCAGTCAGTTATATAAAAAATATATAGCACAATCTGTCACTATCTCTCTATATCTCTCTCTATCTCTCTCTATCTCTCTATCTATAACTCTATCACACTGCAGCAGCACAAAATATAGCACTCTCTGTCACTAGCCCTCTCTATCTCTCTCTATCTCTCTCTCTCTCTATCTATAACTCGATGACACTGCAGCAGCACAACACAGCACAACACAGCACAGGAAGTCACAAGAAGTAGCAAGATCCAGGCAGTGATCAGGTAAGTATTTTGCAAGGTTCAGGTCAGTATACTGCGGCAGCTAGGCACGGTGACCGCACTGCACGCAATTCCAGACCGGAATGGCGTCTGCAGTGCAGTCACCGTTAGTTTAAACCCCCCTCCATGGCTGTGATTGGTTCGTCGGTCCGACGAACCAATCACGGCCTTTGGGGGCGGGCGGGGTGAGGTGGGGTGACACCAGTGTCACCCTTACACCCCGCGGTGATTGGTGCTGTACTTTACAGCACCAATCACCTCCGATCCCTGTGTCACCGGCGAACGTTATTCGCCGGTGACACAGAAAACGCTGTGAATGGCTGTTCACACTGAACAGCCAATCACAGCGATCGCCGACGGGGGGGCGGCATCGCAGCCCCCCCTGGGCATGCAGGGACATGTCTGCTGTCAGGGACAGCAGACATGTTTAAACTGTCACCGCGTCTATAGAAGCGGTGGCAGTTAAATGGCATGACGTACATTTATGCCATGTGTCGGGAAGTACTTCCCGACCATGACGTAAATGTACGTCAAATGTCGGGAAGGGGTTAAAGTACCGCCTGGGTAATCCAGGTATTATGACTGGATCTGCTGATATAAACAGCTTACAAATATACCGTTAATAATACTCTGTTAACATTAGATGTCCCCTTTGTGTATTAATCATAGGGTTAACAGGTAAGTTTTAATCATTGACAATTGTTTTTTTAATTTAGGAGCCAGGATGAACGTGTAGGAGCCAGACCAGCTTAGGGTGCCCCTACACGGTGCGATGTGCCCCTACGCGGTGCGATGTGCAACGTACACGGTGCGATGTGCCCCTACACCATGGGTCCTCAAACTGCGGCCCTCCAGATGTTGTGAAACTACAAATCCCAGCATGCCTTGCCACAGTTTTGCTATAAGGGAGTTTTAAAACTGTGGCAAGGCATGCTGGGATTTGTAGTTTCACAACATCTGGAGGGCCGCAGTTTGAGGACCCATGCCCTACACGGTGCGATGTGCCCCGTACACTTCTATTTAGATCGCATGACATTTAGTTCTACACCGTGCGTTTTGAAGTAGATGTGATCTAGCTCAGAAAGAAGGTGCTGCACATACTATCTGTACCATGCAATGAATGGGAGAGCGCATCCACTAGCACGGTACTAAACGTTCCATGGATGGGCCCCATATCTCGCAGGAGGAGCTTCACTGGAGCTTGCAGGGCACAGGTGCAGCACTGTGGACCAAGTCCTCCTCTCGAAACGCGCCAGCAGGAGGACTTGCTTCACTCGTATTGCGACACTACCACGGAGTAAGGTAGGACAGAAGTTACTGTGAACCGGTCCACAGTGCTGCACCTGTGTCCCGCAAGCTCCAGTGACGCTAAGCAAACCCTCTAGCAGAGTAGGACCCTCTTTATTTGAGACTTTAAGCACTTTTATGCGACATTTTATTCTTATATGTTCAAATAAACAAGTTTTACGACAACTAACAAAGATGCCGATATGAATAAGAACCTACATCTCTAATCGGGAGTACCGCTACGCCACCCAAAAAGATACCGCGAGATGAATGTTTTGATGTAGCTAGATGGAAGGTACGCCTGACAGAAAATGGAACACATCTGTCAAATCAGATCGGTTTAACCTCGCCACATATGTATGTAAGTGAGGTATGAACATCAAGATCTCTGGGACAAAGACCAACTAAGAACTCCTCCCTAAACTACTCTCCTCCCTTTTCTTGTGTTCACATAGCCGACGAGATCTCAGTAAGAAAACACGTAACAGGAAGGAAGGAATCTCCATGACCACGTCAGATAAGTACCTAGACCATCTATGCTGGTGCAGCGCCATTCCCCATTACCAAGTGCATTTTTTCAGACGTGACACCTGGTATGTTGCGGCATTGAACAGTACAACCGGGAAATGAGATGACGGGATGGTACCAGCCAGGAGTTTCCAGCATCCCTATTGCTACCATTACTGGCAGGCCTAAAATGGGCACCTGCCAAAACAAACCCGAGTAGGTAGCAGCACCCTACACAATTCGAGATGGGTAAAATCCATGCGTCTCTCCATGGCAGTAATTATGGAGGGAAGAGGCATGGGTACCCGCAGGTGCAGGTTCCGATATTGAAGGGTCATTGTGATATAGAAGGTACAATGTGGTTTCTGAACAAGGATCAGGTGAGTAGAGCCAAGGCCTTCTTGTCTGAGACTGTGACAATAACTTCTGACCAAAGCAAAGGGTAAAAGGAATTTAGGAGAACTGAGAAATCTCGGCATCTTAGGGTCTTAGGAAATGAAGAGGTGAGAGGAGGAGGAGGAGGATGGTACTCACCCGTCCTCTACAGGTCACCTCTTCTCCCTGCATCATACATGTCCCCACTGCAATGTAACCCTTCAGTCCAGACACCGTCTCCTCACTCTTCAGATTCACCGTCTTCATACACGTGACATGTTCCCACTCCTCCAGGTCTATCCTGCAATAGAATGGTCACACCCCAGCATCAAAGTCACTTTATGTATATATACGTATATATCCTCCACACAGAGTATGACTTTGCACATTGGGGCGGGGGATAGTTATAACAAATGTAACCCCACCAGATCTCTGCCACGGTCCATCCATTTCCCATAGGTTCCTGCCTGGTGGGATTTACCCCGACTACTAACACCATCTTACACGGACATACTATTGTCCCTGGACTACATCACGCTGGAATTACCAGGAGAGAGGGCTGAATCCAGGCACTGTCCCCATCACCTACATAAAGAGGGGCGTATATGGTTCCATTACCTTTGAGCACCTAAATTAATACTTTTTCATAGATTTGCTAGAATAAACCTTGGCTGTAGAGTCGGAAGGTTTGCTGGCTGCTCCACCTGCACCGTACACTATAGGCCCATACACACTGGGCGACAGCTGAAAGCAGCTCAAACAGGCTGTTTTGAGAGGCTTTCAGCTCAAAGCCGCCCAGTGTGTATGCCCCGGTGGTGAGCGCTGCTGCGCGCTCCTGCCTCATTGCTGAGCGGCTTTCAAGACGGCTTTGCATAGCGCTGCACTATGCAACGCCGTCCTCCCCCGTCCGGCGGCACCGGCGGGCATGGGGAAAGCCGCTCAGTGTGTATGGACAAGTGTCTGCCTACGTCCGCATTTTTATTTTGGGCACCAAACTGCTGTTTCGTCCCAAAACACATTGGGCATATCGAGTGCGATGAGTAATGGGCACACACATCGCTCTCTCTCCTCCATCTACGGAACAACTCTATGATTCACAGTTACTCTCCCAAACTCTACACCTTACTCCAATCCTATGGATGCTTTACACTTCAGCTGTACCCAGGACACCAAGTTACTTACACCCCCTAACGTCTCCTGAGCTGCCTACTGGTTGTGGGATTCATCATCCCGCCCACATCATCTTCCTGCTCAGCCGCTCCAGGGGAAGACTTGCTGCGACATCTTCTATTTCCACAACTAGTCAGAACAACTGTATTTTGGTGTTTTCCAGCCTGAGAGCAAAGGGACGCCTATGGTTCCCTCCCGTACACTGCCAGATACTAAAACTGCAAAGAGAACATATGCCAGATCTCGGGTATAACGTGGGCAATCGTTGATGAAGAGTATTCTCGCCAGTTTCCCAAATGGCACAGAGAAATATTCTGCAAGACGATTCTTTCCAATACTACAAATCATTTCCGCAATAGAGAATTGATGAGAAGTAACAGAGTTTTGCATGTACAGGTGAATGCCCTGTCTATACATAATGCATAATAACATTCCGCAGTGGACAAGCCTTGTACAGAAATAGCATATTGCAGCTATTGATTAGATATTCGGAACACTCCAGATTAACTGCACTGTGAAACGCCACACAGGTATCCATATGCACAAATCATATCTATGTAGCCAATACTTAGATATTGTCCAGGCGTGTCCAGAAAGAAGTAGGAGGTAACAGGCAGATGAATAGCCAAGTATACATCTAATGTACAGGCTCAGACCAATCACAACCCACAAGAGAATGTAGTGTACAGGCTCAGACCAATCACAACCCACAAGAGAATGTAGTGTACAGGCTCAGACCAATCACAACCCACAAGAGAATGTAGTGTACAGGCTCAGACCAATCACAACCCACAAGAGAATGTAGTGTACAGGCTCAGACCAATCACAACCCACAAGAGAATGTAGTGTACAGGCTCAGACCAATCACAACCCACAAGAGAATGTAGTGTACAGGCTCAGACCAATCACAACCCACAAGACAATGTCCAAGGAACCTCCCTGAACATCCAAGCAAGATTCTAACTGCAGCCATGAGGAGAATGAAGCCACGGGGAGAATGAAGCCACGGGGAGAATGAAGCCACGGGGAGAATGAAGCCACGGGGAGAATGAAGCCACGAGGAGAATGAAGCCACGAGGAGAATGAAGCGCAGCACAATGACACCTGGTCTGCACAGCTGATTCGAGCTCACAGAAATACCTGACCATGATCTACGAGGACTAGTAGAACATCGTAGGATCTACGAGAACAGTGAGAAGCGGATCTATCACGGTACCTGGTATTAGGAATGGTTTCCCAGCTCACTGGTGAGATCAGCTGGATGGAAAAGGCTTCCTGCAAAGGTGCGATGTAACGCTCATCTATAAGGAGAATGACAGCAACTCAGGGATAATGCATGTACTGCATGTGGTATAATAATAATAATAATAATAATAATAATAATAATAATAATAATATAGGTCTGTATGTGGCATAATAATAATAATAATATAGGTCTGTATGTGGTATAATAATAATAATATAGGTCTGTATGTGGTATAATAATAATAATAATAATAATAATATAGGTCTGTATGTGGCATAATAATAATAATAATAATAATATAGGTCTGTATGTGGTATAATAATAATAATAATAATAATATAGGTCTGTATGTGGTATAATAATAATAATATAGGTCTGTATGTGGTATAATAATAATAATAATATAGGTCTGTATGTGGCATAATAATAATAATAATATAGGTCTGTATGTGGTATAATAATAATAATAATAATATAGGTCTGTATGTGGTATAATAATAATAATATAGGTCTGTATGTGGTATAATAATAATAATAATAATAATAATAATATAGGTCTGTATGTGATATAATAATAATAATATAGGTCTGTATGTGGTATAATAATAATAATAATAATAATAATAATAATAATAATAATAATATAGGTCTGTATGTGGTATAATAATAATAGTAATAATAATAATAATATAGGTCTGTATGTGGTATAATAATAATAATAATAATAATAATAATAATAATAATAATATAGGTCTGTATGTGGTATAATAATAATAATAATATAGGTCTGTATGTGGTATAATAATAATAATAATATAGGTCTGTATGTGGTATAATAATAATAATATAGGTCTGTATGTGGTATAATAATAATAATATAGGTCTGTATGTGGTATAATAATAATAATATAGGTCTGTATGTGGTATAATAATAATAATAATATAGGTCTGTATGTGGTATAATAATAATAATAATAATATAGGTCTGTATGTGGTATAATAATAATAATATAGGTCTGTATGTGGTATAATAATAATATAGGTCTGTATGTGGTATAATAATAATAATATAGGTCTGTATGTGGTATAATAATAATAATATAGGTCTGTATGTGGTATAATAATAATAATATAGGTCTGTATGTGGTATAATAATAATAATATAGGTCTGTATGTGGTATAATAATAATAATATAGGTCTGTATGTGGTATAATAATAATAATAATAATATAGGTCTGTATGTGGTATAATAATAATAATATAGGTCTGTATGTGGTATAATATAGGTCTGTATGTGGTATAATAATAATAATAATAATAATATAGGTCTGTATGTGGTATAATAATAATATAGGTCTGTATGTGGTATAATAATAATAATATAGGTCTGTATGTGGTATAATAATAATAATAATATAGGTCTGTGTGTGGTATAATAATAATAATAATATAGGTCTATGTGGTATAATAATAATAATATAGGTCTGTGTGTGGTATAATAATAATAATAATATAGGTCTGTGTGTGGTATAATAATAATAATAATATAGGTCTGTATGTGGTATAATAATAATAATATAGGTCTGTGTGTGGTATAATAATAATAATAATATAGGTCTATGTGGTATAATAATAATAATATAGGTCTGTATGTGGTATAATAATAATAATATAGGTCTGCCGCTCTCACCTCGCTCGATCGTCTCAAACTCTTTCTCCTCCCCGGTCATACGAGGAATTCGAGTGCAGGTATCATTTACACTTGTGACAATTGTGTACACCTGACAGCAAGAAAACCGAATGAGATACACACACTGAGAACATGTAACAGGACCACTAATATATAATGTATCCTCCTTACACTGGGGCAGATGTATTAAGCCTTAACAAGAAGAGATAAATGCAAGGGTGATAAAGAGAGATAAACGTCCAGCCAATCAGCTCCTTACTGACTTTTTTCAAACACAGCCTGTAACATGGCAGTAAGGAGCTGATTGGCTGGACATTTATCTCTCTTTATCACCCTTACATTTATATCTTGTTAAGGCTTAATACATCTGCCCCACTATAACATCTCAAGTAAGGATAATGCCAGTCCTAGCACCCGCCAAATAATCATCACACCTCCATATACAGTACCCGGAGAGGGGTCTATCACACCTCCATATACCGTACCGGGAGAGGGACCTATCACACCTCCATATACAGTACCCGGAGAGGGGTCTATCACACCTCCATATACCGTACCGGGAGAGGGATCTATCACACCTCCATATACCGTACAGGGAGAGGGATCTATCACACCTCCATATACAGTACCGGGAGAGGGACCTATCACACCTCCATATACCGTACCGGGAGAGGGGCCTAACACATCCATACACAGTACCGGGAGAGGGACCTATCACACCTCCATATACAGTACTGGGAGAGGGACCTATCACACCTCCATATACCGTACCGGGAGAGAGATCTATCACACCTCCATATACAGTACCGGGAGAGGGACCTATCACACCTCCATATACAGTACCCGGAGAGGGGTCTATCACACCTCCATATACCGTACCGGGAGAGGGACCTATCACACCTCCATATACAGTACCCGGAGAAGAACCTATCACACCTCCATATACAGTACCGGGAGAGGGACCTATCACACCTCCATATACAGTACCCGGAGAGGGGTCTATCACACCTCCATATACCGTACCGGGAGAGGGACCTATCACACCTCCATATACATTACCGGGAGAGGGGCCTATCACACCTCCATATACAGTACCGGGAGAGGGACCTATCACACCTCCATATACAGTACTGGGAGAGGGATCTATCACACCTCCATATACCGTACAGGGAGAGGGATCTATCACACCTCCATATACAGTACCGGGAGAGGGATCTATCACACCTCCATATACAGTACCGGGAGAGGGACCTATCACACCTCCATATACCGTACCGGGAGAGGGACCTATCACACCTCCATATACAGTACCGGGAGAGAGATCTATCACACCTCCATATACCGTACCGGGAGAGGGACCTATCACACCTCCATATACAGTACCGGGAGAGAGATCTATCACACCTCCATATACAGTACCGGGAGAGGGACCTATCACACCTCCATATACTGTACCGGGAGAGGGACCTATCACACCTCCATATACCGTACCGGGAGAGAGATCTATCACACCTCCATATACCGTACCGGAAGAGGGACCTATCACACCTCCATATACAGTACCCGGAGAAGAACCTATCACACCTCCATATACCGTACAGGGAGAGGGATCTATCACACCTCCATATACCGTACAGGGAGAGGGATCTATCACACCTCCATATACAGTACCGGGAGAGGGACCTATCACACCTCCATATACAGTACCGGGAGAGGGATCTATCACACCTCCATATACAGTACCGGGAGAGGGACCTATCACACCTCCATATACTGTACCGGGAGAGAGATCTATCACACTTCCATATACAGTACCCGGAGAAGAACCTATCACACCTCCATATACCGTACAGGGAGAGGGATCTCTCACACCTCCATATACCGTACCGGGAGAGAGATCTATCACACCTCCATATACTGTACCGGAAGAGGGACCTATCACACCTCCATATACAGTACCCGGAGAAGAACCTATCACACCTCCATATACCGTACAGGGAGAGGGATCTATCACACCTCCATATACCGTACAGGGAGAGGGATCTATCACACCTCCATATACAGTACCGGGAGAGGGACCTATCACACCTCCATATACAGTACCGGGAGAGGGATCTATCACACCTCCATATACAGTACCGGGAGAGGGACCTATCACACCTCCATATACTGTACCGGGAGAGAGATCTATCACACTTCCATATACAGTACCCGGAGAAGAACCTATCACACCTCCATATACCGTACAGGGAGAGGGATCTCTCACACCTCCATATACTGTACAGGGAGAGGGATCTCTCACACCTCCATATACCGTACAGGGAGAGGGATCTATCACACCTCCATATACAGTACCGGGAGAGGGACCTATCACACCTCCATATACAGTACCGGGAGAGGGACCTATCACACCTCCATATACAGTACCGGGAGAGGGACCTATCACACCTCCATATACAGTACCGGGAGAGGGACCTATCACACCTCCATATACAGTACCGAGAGAGGGACCTATCACACCTCCATATACATTACCGGGAGAGGGGTCTATCACACCTCCATATACATTACCGGGAGAGGGGCCTATCACACCTCCATATACAGTACCGGGAGAGGGACCTATCACACCTCCATATACAGTACCGGGAGAGGGACCTATCACACCTCCATATACAGTACCGGGAGAGGGGTCTATTACACCTCCATATACTGTACCGGGAGAGGGGTCTATCACACTTCCATATACAGTACCGGGAGAGGGACCTATCACACCTCCATATACAGTACCGGGAGAGGGACCTATCACACCTCCATATACAGTACCGGGAGAGGGGTCTATTACACCTCCATATACTGTACCGGGAGAGGGGTCTATCACACCTCCATATACATTACCGGGAGAGGGGCCTATCACACCTCCATATACAGTACCGGGAGAGGGACCTATCACACCTCCATATACTGTACCGGGAGAGGGACCTATCACACCTCCATATACAGTACCCGGAGAGGGGTCTATTACACCTCCATATACCGTACCGGGAGAGGGGTCTATCACACCTCCATATACAGTACCGGGAGAGGGGTCTATCACACCTCCATATACAGTACCGGGAGAGGGACCTATCACACCTCCATATACAGTACCGGGAGAGGGACCTATCACACCTCCATATACAGTACCGAGAGAGGGACCTATCACACCTCCATATACATTACCGAGAGAGGGGTCTATCACACCTCCATATACATTACCGGGAGAGGGGCCTATCACACCTCCATATTCAGTACCGGAAGAAGGGTCTATCACACCTCAATATATTGTACCGGGAGAGGGGTCTATTACACCTCCATATACCGTACCGGGAGAGGGGTCTATCACACCTCCATATACAGTACCGGGAGAGGGGTCTATCACACCTCCATATACAGTACCGGGAGAGGGACCTATCACACCTCCATATACAGTACCGGGAGAGGTGTCTATTACACAGGTGTTGGTACATTGGCCTTACTTTGGACTCAACGTGATAGGACACGTAATGTGCTGTACAGCGAAGCGGGATCTTCCTCACTGGCCACGGAGCATCGTAGGATAAATAAGCAGGAAGAACACTAATCCGTAACTCCCCCTGAGAAAACAAAGACCAACGCTAATCACAAACCTCTCCAAATCTCTGATGTGTACAGCATAATCCAAACCTTACTGCATGCGCTGCTCCTTCCCCTCCTGCACATTACCCATTTGTGGTGCGCTACTCCATCCCACCCTATAGATTACCCATTTCCTGTGTGCTGCTCCCTCCCACCCTATAGATCACCCATTTCCTGTGTGCTGTGCTGCTCCCTCCCACCCTATAGATTACCCATTTCCTGTGCGTTGCTCCTTCCCCAGCTTCACGTTACCCATTTCCTGTGCGCTGCTCCACCCCCTCCTGTACGTTACCCAGCTCCTGTGCGCTGCTCCATCCCCTCCTGTACGTTACCCATCTCTTGTGCGCTGCTCCATCCCCTCCTGTACGTTAACCATTTCCTGTGCACTGCTCCATCCCCTCCTGTACATTACCCATCTCCTGTGCGCTTCTCCATCCCCTCCTGTACGTTACCCATCTCCTGTGCGCTGCTCCATCCCCTCCTGTACATTACCCATTTCCTGTGCGCTGCTCCATCCCTCCTGTACGTTACCCATTTCCTGTGCGCTTCTCCATCCCCTCCTGTATGTTACCCATCTCCTGTACATTACCCATCTCCTGTGCGCTGCTCCATCCCCTCCTGTACGTTACCCATTTCCTGTGCGCTTCTCCATCCCCTCCTGTATGTTACCCATCTCCTGTACATTACCCATCTCCTGTGCGCTGCTCCATCCCCTCCTGTACGTTACCCATTTCCTGTGCGCTGCTCCATCCCCTCCTGTACATTACCCATCTCATGTGCACTTCTCCATCCCCTCCTGTACGTTACCCATCTCCTGTGCGCTGCTCCATCCCCTCCTGCACATTGCCCATTTCCTGTACGCTGCTCCATCCCTCCTGTACGTTACCCATTTCCTGTACGCTGCTCCATCCCCTCCTGCACATTACCTATTTCCTGTGCGTTGTTCCATCCCCTCCTGTACATTACCCATCTCCTGTGCGCTGCTCCATCCCTCCTGTACGTTACCCATTTCCTGTACGCTGCTCCATCCCCTCCTGCACATTACCCATTTCCTGTACGCTGCTCCATCCCCTGTGCGCTGCTCCATCCCTCCTGTACGTTACCCATTTCCTGTGCGCTGCTCCATCCCCTCCTGCACATTACCCATCTCCTGTGCACTGCTCCATCCCCTCCTGCACATTACCCATTCCTGTGCACTGCTCCATCCCCTCCTGCACATTACCCATTCCTGTGCACTGCTCCATCCCCTCCTGCACATTACCCATTCCTGTGCACTGCTCCATCCCCTCCTGTACATTACCCATTTCCTGTGCACTGCTCCATCCCCTCCTGTACATTACCCATCTCATGTGCACTTCTCCATCCCCTCCTGTACGTTACCCATCTCCTGTGCGCTGCTCCATCCCCTCCTGCACATTACCCATTTCCTGTGCGCTGCTCCATCCCCTCCTGCACATTACCCATTTCCTGTGCGTTGTTCCATCCCCTCCTGCACATTACCCATCTCCTGTGCGCTGCTCCATCCCCTCCTGTACGTTACCCATCTCCTGTGCGCTGCTCCATCCCCTCCTGCACATTACCCATTTCCTGTACGCTGCTCCATCCCCTGTGCGCTGCTCCATCCCCTCCTGCACATTACCCATTCCTGTGCACTGCTCCATTCCCTCCTGTACGTTACCTATTTCCTGTGCACTGCTCCATTCCCTCCTGTACATTACCCATTTCCTGTGCGCTGCTCCATTCCCTCCTGTACATTACCCATTTCCTGTGCGCTGCTCCATTCCCTCCTGTACGTTGCCTATTTCCTGTGCGCTGCTATATCCCCTCCTGCATATTACCCATTTCCTGTGCAAATTACCGTTTCCTGTGCGCTGCTCTAATCCCACCCCATGTACATTATCTGTGTGCGGCTCTATTCCCATCCTAGATGCATTACCCTTATTTCCTGTGCACCACTCTCATCATTCCCCAAGTACACGGCTTCTGTAGAAACCCTTATCATTAGAGTGGCTGTGTATGCCGTTGTCCTAGCACTTATATCAGCTGCAATATCCTTGTGTGGCCGCCATCTTGAATACGTCTCTCATGAGACATGTGATGTATAACTGCCCACTTACCTGCCGGTTAAAATAGAGAAAGCCCCTGGGGCAGTTGACATTGTGGAAGGGAGCAAACGATTCAATACAGCCATCGATAGTCATGGGATGCAGACGCAGGGCGCCCCGAGAGGTGACCAGGAGCCAATGAGGGGACGGCCCACAAATGAAAACCTGATGAGAGGACATTGTAGTGAGGAGACAGCAGACAGATGGGGGCTCTATATCCCCTCTATGAGCCCTCACTCACCCCAGAGTATCCGTAGATGTCCTGGAAGTACCGGAATCGGGCTACACGCCCACGGGCACCAAAATCCTCACTGGAGCCTTCACATTTCTTTTTAGACTGTCTCTTCTTCTCCCGGAAATTAATATTGTGCGGAACCTGGGTGGGTAGAATTTACTGTAATGTGTCACCACCTCTTACCCCACAGAGAACGGGACCACGGCACTGCTGTAATGTGTCACCACCTCTTACCCCACAGAGAACGGGACCACGGCACTGCTGCAATGTGTCACCACCTCTTACCCCACAGAGAACGGGACCACGGCACTGCTGTAATGTGTCACCACCTCTCACCCCACAGAGAACGGGACCACGGCACTGCGTTAATGTGTCACCACCTCTCACCCCACATAGAACGGGACCACGGCACTGCTGTAATGTGTTACCACCTCTCACCCCACAGAGAACGGGACCGCGGCACTGCTGTAATGTGTCACCACCTCTCACCCCATACAGAACGGGACCACGGCACTGCTGTAATGTGTCACCACCTCTCACCCCACAGAGAACGGGACCACGGCACTGCTGTAATGTGTCACCACCTCTCACCCCACAGAGAACAGGACCACGGCACTGCTGTAATGTGTCACCACCTCTTACCCCACAGAGAACGGGACCACGGCACTGCTGTAATGTGTCACCACCTCTCACCCCACAGAGAACGGGACCACGGCACTGCTGCAATGTGTCACCACCTCTCACCCCACAGAGAACGGGACCGCGGCACTGCTGTAATGTGTCACCACCTCTCACCCCACAGAGAACGGGACCGCGGCACTGCTGTAATGTGTCAGCACCTCTCACCCCACAGAGAACGGGACCACGGCACTGCTGTAATGTGTCACCACCTCTCACCCCACAGAGAACGGGACCGCGGCACTGCTGTAATGTGTCACCACCTCTTACCCCACAGAGAACGGGACCACAGCACTGCTGTAATGTGTCACCTCCTCTCACCCCACAGAGAACGGGACCTCTCACCCCACAGAGAACGGGACCGCGGCACTGCTGTAATGTGTCAGCACCTCTCACCCCACAGAGAATGGGACCGCGGCACTGCTGTAATGTGTCACCTCCTCTCACCCCACAGAGAACGGGACCTCTCACCCCACAGAGAACGGGACCGCGGCACTGCTGTAATGTGTCAGCACCTCTCACCCCACAGAGAACGGGACCGCGGCACTGCTGTAATGTGTCACCACCTCTCACCCCATAGAGAACGGGACCACGGCACTGCTGTAATGTGTCACCACCTCTCACCCCATAGAGAACGGGACCGCGGCACTGCTGTAATGTGTCACCACCTCTCACCCCACAGAGAACGGGACCGCGGCACTGCTGTAATGTGTCACCACCTCTCACCCCACAGAGAACGGGACCGCGGCACTGCTGTAATGTGTCACCACCTCTCACCCCACAGAGAACGGGACCGCGGCACTGCTGTAATGTGTCACCACCTCTCACCCCACAGAGAACGGGACCGCGGCACTGCTGTAATGTGTCACCACCTCTCACCCCACAGAGAACGGGACCGCGGCACTGCTGTAATGTGTCACCACCTCTCACCCCACAGAGAACGGGACCACGGCACTGCTGTAATGTGTCACCACCTCTCACCCCACAGAGAACGGGACCGCGGCACTGCTGTAATGTGTCACCACCTCTCACCCCACAGAGAACGGGACCGCGGCACTGCTGTAATGTGTCACCTCCTCTCACCCCACAGAGAACGGGACCACGGCACTGCTGTAATATGTCACCACCTCTTACCTTCCTGAACCGAACTTTAAGATACCCTTGGCCAAGCTGGGAGTCAAATGCAAAAGCCTCATAAATCAGCAGTTCTGAATCCACAAGGACCTGCGGACATCAGAGAATAACGTGAATGTAAGGATGAGCCAGGACCATGTCATTAGAAGATGATGCGTCACAGGACAGCACTGAACAGGACTACAAGTGCCAAGCTGGAGGAAATGGCTTCCAGCAATCGGTGGCCTCTTACCAATAAAAAAGGACGGCTTTGCCGATTCCCCAGTCCAACAAGCAGGACCTCTTTGACCAGAGGCATCTCACCCTGTCGGGTAACCTCCTCTTTCCGGCTTTCTCCCTGAGCACTTTGCTGTCCAAAGGAACTGTCCACGAGAACTCGCTGCCCCATAGGAAAGTTCTTCACCAGAAACACCAAGCGCCAGTCAGGGAGCTGGTAAATCTGCGGGGACATTAAGCAGAGGGATAAAGCAGGGGCAGAAAACTACTGACAGCGCTATATAGAGGGCACCAGACAGCATTGTGGGTTATTTATTGGTTTAATTTATTTACAGTGTCTTATATAACGCAGCAGATTCCGTTACAGTGTCTTATATAGCGCAGCAGATTCCGTTACAGTGTCTTATATAGCGCAGCAGATTCCGTTACAGTGTCTTATATAGCGCAGCAGATTCCGTTACAGTGTCTTATATAGCGCAGCAGATTCCGTTACAGCGTCTTATATAACGCAGCAGATTCCGTTACAGTGTCTTATATAGCGCAGCTGATTCCGTTACAGCGTCTTATATAGCGCAGCAGACACTGTTACAGTGTCTTATATAGCGCAGCAGACACCGTTACAGTGTCTTATATAGTGCAGCAGATTCCATTACAGTGTCTTATATAGCGCAGCAGATTCCGTTACAGTGTCTTATATAGCGCAGCAGGTTCCGTTACAGTGTCTTATATAGCGCAGCAGGTTCAGTTACAGTGTATTATATAGCGCAGCAGATTCCGTTACAGCGTCTTATATAGCGCAGCAGATTCCGTTACAGCGTCTTATATAGCGCAGCAGATTCCATTACATTGTCTTATATAGCGCAGCAGATTCCGTTACAGTGTCTTATATAGCGCAGCAGATTCCGTTACAGTTTCTTATATAGTGCAGCAGATTCCGTTACAGTGTCTTATATAGCGCAGCAGATTCCGTTACAGCGTCTTATATAGCGCAGCAGATTCCGTTACAGTGTCTTATATAGCGCAGCAGATTCCGTTACACCGTCTTATATAGCGCAGCAGATTCCGTTACAGCGTCTTATATAGTGCAGCAGATTTCGTTACAGTGTCTTATATAGCGCAGCAGATTCAGTTACAGCGTCTTATATAGCGCAGCAGATTCCGTTACAGTGTATTATATAGCGCAGCAGATTCCGTTACAGCGTCTTATATAGCGCAGCAGATTCCGTTACAGTGTATTATATAGCGCAGCAGATTCCGTTACAGTGTCATATATAGTGCAGCAGATTCCGTTACAGTGTCTTATATAGTGCAGCAGATTCTGTTGCGCTTTACAATAGTAGACAGTGATAGAACAAACGAGGTAACAACAGACAGACTTGGAGGTAGGAGGGCCCTGCTGCAAGCTTACAATCTATAGGGACATAGGAGGGAAACACAAGGACAGGCACCAATAACAGCCATCTATTTAAATATATAGGGATGATATGGGGCGAGAGGCTATATACATTAAGAGCAGATACGCTGAGACTCTAGAACCCCATTCCCAATAACTAACTGAAGTCATTATATTACCACCATACTAGCTACTGTCACTCAAACCAGACGGGAACGTTTTGGATTACACTCTGTGGTGCAAAAATAAATAGTTAAATAAGAATGAATGCAACATTTCCACAGATGTTGCACAACATATATAAGTGACAGCAGTAATTTGAGTAATGTAATTAGTGGTATAAGCACACAGTACATTCTTTAATGAATTAACCACATTCAAACTGCACTGAAGGCCCATACACACTGCACTGAAGGCCCATACACACTGCACTGAAGGCCCATACACACGGCACTGAAGGCCCATACACACGGCACTGAAGGCCCATACACACGGCACTGAAGGCCCATACACACGGCACTGAAGGCCCATACACACTGGGCGACTGAGCTGAAAGCCGCTCAAAACAGCAAGTGTGTACGGCCCAGCGATGAGGGGTGATGCGGGCTCGCCATCACCACCGGGACAGTCGCTCATCTGCAGGTAATACCAGGTGAGCCAACAAAGGTCCACTGACCTCAATGGTTCAAACGGCGGGGTCTGAAGAGCTGGGAGTACCAGGGAAAGATCCCACGGAGCCACCAGGGGAACAAAGAGGCTGAATGCGAAGGACAACTGCAAGAATATGCGGACTGTAGCGATCCAAGCAGGTGACGGATGGAATGAAGCATGCCTCCTGTTATTCTGTGTGAGATCAGGGCATGGCATGTAGGATGTGGGTAAAGGGGGGCTGCCTGCCATTTCCCCTCAGAATGACCATCTGTATAGATGGTATAGAGACCCCTCATAAATCAGATTGGGGGTTAGATTTATGCGCCATGTTATCCCTGACACCGGGACACTAGACCACACTACCGCGGCAATCACCCCAGCACGATCACGCTACATACGTGTCACACTGATGTCCTGTGTGTATGCAGATAGCTAAGGCTCACACTCACCTCCATCGTCCCATTCTCCCTCACTAAGACACACCAGTGGGTCGGCTCAATCTTATACTGGGAAGAATCCTTGTCGGCAGACGGTGCATTGCTCCGGCGCGGCTCCTCCTTACTGGGGCTGGACAGGAGTCCTGAGTCACCGTACAGCATCTCATCCTCATCATCTACGGAGTGGCTGAGAGAGAAGGTAACAATCAGCGCACTGTGGGGCAGATTTATTCATCTTGGAGAAGAGATAAACTGGAGAAAAGGTAAAAGGAGATAAAGCACCGGCCAATCAGCTGTGTTTGAAAAAGACAGTTGGGAGCTGATTGGCTGGTGCTTTATCTCCTTTATCTCCACTTTATCTCCAGTTTATCTCTTCACCAAGCTTAATAAATCTGCCCCTCAGTCCGTGATACATCTGCCATATTCACACCGATCACCGCCCGCCCGATGCGCCCAGCGCCCCGGCCACCGCCCGCCCGATGCGCCCAGCGCCCCGGCCACCGCCCGCCCGATGCGCACAGCGCCCCGGCCACCCGATGCGCACAGCGCCCCGGCCACCGCCCGATGCGCCCAGCGCCCCGGCCACCGCCCGCCCGATGCGCCCAGCGCCCCGGCCACCGCCCGCCCGATGCGCCCAGCGCCCCGGCCACCGCCCGCCCGATGCGCCCAGCGCCCCGGCCACCGCCCGCCCGATGCGCCAAGCGCCCCGGCCACCGCCCGCCCGATGCGCCCAGCGCCCCGGCCACCGCCCGCCCGATGCGCCCAGCGCCCCGGCCACCGCCCGCCCGATGCGCACAGCGCCCCGGCCACCGCCCGCCCGATGCGCACAGCGCCCCGGCCACCGCCCGCCCGATGCGCACAGCGCCCCGGCCACCGCCCGCCCGATGCGCCCAGCGCCCCGGCCACCGCCCGATGCGCCCAGCGCCCCGGCCACCGCCCGCCCGATGCGCCCAGCGCCCCGGCCACCGCCCGCCCGATGCGCCCAGCGCCCCGGCCACCGCCCGATGCGCCCAGCGCCCCGGCCACCGCCCGATGCGCCCAGCGCCCCGGCCACCGCCCGATGCGCCCAGCGCCCCGGCCACCGCCCGATGCGCCCAGCGCCCCGGCCACCGCCCGATGCGCCCAGCGCCCCGGCCACCGCCCGATGCGCCCAGCGCCCCGGCCACCGCCCGCCCGATGCGCCCAGCGCCCCGGCCACCGCCCGCCCGATGCGCCCAGCGCCCCGGCCACCGCCCGCCCGATGCGCCCAGCGCCCCGGCCACCGCCCGCCCGATGCGCCCAGCGCCCCGGCCACCGCCCGCCCGATGCGCCCAGCGCCCCGGCCACCGCCCGATGCGCCCAGCGCCCCGGCCACCGCCCGATGCGCACAGCGCCCCCGGCCACCGCCCGCCCGATGCGCACAGCGCCCCGGCCACCGCCCGCCCGATGCGCACAGCGCCCCGGCCACCGCCCGCCCGATGCGCACAGCGCCCCGGCCACCGCCCGATGCGCCCAGCGCCCCGGCCACCGCCCGCCCGATGCGCCCAGCGCCCCGGCCACCGCCCGCCCGATGCGCCCAGCGCCCCGGCCACCGCCCGATGCGCCCAGCGCCCCGGCCACCGCCCGATGCGCCCAGCGCCCCGGCCACCGCCCGATGCGCCCAGCGCCCCGGCCACCGCCCGATGCGCCCAGCGCCCCGGCCACCGCCCGATGCGCCCAGCGCCCCGGCCACCGCCCGCCCGATGCGCCCAGCGCCCCGGCCACCGCCCGCCCGATGCGCCCAGCGCCCCGGCCACCGCCCGCCCGATGCGCCCAGCGCCCCGGCCACCACCCGCCCGATGCGCCCAGCGCCCCGGCCAACGCCCGCCCAGCGCCCCGGCCACCGCCCGCCCGATGCGCCCAGCGCCCCGGCCACCGCCCGCCCGATGCGCCCAGCGCCCCGGCCACCGCCCGCCCGATGCGCCCAGCGCCCCGGCCACCGCCCGATGCGCCCAGCGCCCGGCCACCGCCCGCCCGATGCGCACAGCGCCCCGGCCACCGCCCGCCCGATGCGCCCAGGCCACCGCCCGATGCGCCCAGCGCCCCGGCCACCGCCCGATGCGCCCCGGCCACCGCCCGCCCGATGCGCCCAGCGCCCCGGCCACCGCCCGCCCGATGCGCCCCAGCGACCGCCCGATGCGCACAGCGCCCCGGCCACCGCCCGCCCGATGCGCCCAGCGCCCCGGCCACCGCCCGCCCCATGCGCCCCAGCCACCGCCCGCCAGGTCAGAGGTCACACGGCATCCTCACCTGAGCGCTGGCCTGTATATTACCTATAAGGTCAGAGGTCACACGGCATCCTCACCTGAGCGCTGGCCTGTAATATTACCTATAAGGTCAGAGGTCACACGGCATCCTCACCTGAGCTCCTGATTTATACCATCTCCATCAGACACATTCTGTCCAGCGCCATCATCCTTCGCCTGCGATGACTTTGTCTCTTTGGCGAACATGCCGCTCACATCCCGATATACGCAGAGCGCGATGACCTTAGATTGCTGGAGAAGAGCAGAATATAAAAGGAGAGAGCAAGGTACACACCGGGGGGGGGCGGCGGCTATACACATAGTGGGGTACACGGGCCACAGATGTAGGGGTACACACCGGGGGGTGGGGGCGGCGGCTATACACAATACACATAGTGGGGTACACAGGCCACAGATGTAGGGGTACACACCGGGGGGGGGGGGGGGGGGGGCTATACACAATACACATAGTGGGGTACACAGGCCACAGATGTAGGGGTACACACCGGGGGGGGGGGGGCTATACACAATACACATAGTGGGGTACACAGGTCACAGATGTAGGGGGTACACACCGGGGGGGGGGGGCGGCTATACACAATACACATAGTGGGGTACACAGGCCACAGATGTAGGGGTACACACCGGGGGGGGGGGGGCGGCTATACACATAGTGGGGTACACGGGCCACAGATGTAGGGGTACACACCGGGGGGGGGGGGGGGGGGGGCGGCTATACACAATACACATAGTGGGGTACACAGGTCACAGATGTAGGGGTACACACCGGGGGGGGGGGGGGGGGGCGGCTATACACAATACACATAGTGGGGTACACAGGCCACAGATGTAGGGGTACAAACCGGGGGAGCGGCTATACACATAGTGGGGAATACGGGCCGCAGATGTAGGGGTACACACCGGGGGAGCAGCTATACACAGTGGGGTACACCGGCCGCAGATGTAGGGGTACACACCGGGGGAGCGGCCATACACAATAAGCCATGCACACAGGGGAGTACACGGGCCTCAGATATGGGGGTACATGGGGCTACCATACACATAGTGGGGTACACGACCCGCAGATGTAGGGGTGGGGTACACACTGAGGCAGCGGCCATACACAATAAGCCATGCACATAGGGGATGGCTTATTGACGGGCCTGTCGACATACAGCAAGGTCGACAGGGTTAGGTATTTCATGCCCTACCATCCACTAGGGCGTGGTGGGAGAACATAATAGTGTGCCGAGCGTAGCGAGCGATGTGAGGCGACCCGGTGCACTTTAACCTGTGTCCATGTCGACTGTGTCAACATTCAGGTCAATAATCAGTGAAAAACTCCATGTCAACATTTTAACTGTCGACCTAGACCATGTCGACCAAATGCTTGTGTTGACCTAAGCACCTGTCGATCTTGTCCCATGTCGACCTAGACCCCTGTTGAACTTGCTGTATGTCGACCCAACGGTGTTGACCTAATGACTGTCGAACATCTTTAGGTCGACCCAATGATCCCATACACAATAAGCCATGCAAATAATGGGGTACACTGCCTCAGATATGGGGGTACACGGGGCTGCCATACACAATAAGCCATGTGAATAGTGGGGTAACACAGGCTTCAGATATGCGGGTACACAGGAGCTGCCTTGCACATAGTGAGGTACGCGGGCCTCATATGGGGGTACACGGGGCTGCCATACACAATAAGCCATGTACATAGTGGGGTACACAGGCATCATATGGGGGTACATGGGGCAGTGGTGGCACACTCACATAATGCAGATCATATGGGGGAACATGGGGCAGTGGTGGCACACTCACATAATGCAGATCATATGGGGGTACATGGGGCAGTGGTGGCATACTCACATAATGCAGATCATATGGGGGTACATGGGGCAGTGGTGGCATACTCACATCATGCAGATCATATGGGGGTACATGGGGCAGTGGTGGCATACTCACATCATGCAGATCATATGGGGGTACATGGGGCAGTGGTGGCATACTCACATAATGCAGATCACATGGGGGTACATGGGGCAGTGGTGGCATACTCACATAATGCAGATCACATGGGGGTACATGGGGCAGTGGTGACATACTCACATAATGCAGATCATATGGGGGTACATGGGGCAGTGGTGACATACTCACATAATGCAGATCATATGGGGGTACATGGGGCAGTGGTGGCATACTCACATCATGCAGATCATATGGGGGTACATGGGGCAGTGGTGGCATACTCACATCATGCAGATCACATGGGGGTACATGGGGCAGTGGTGGCATACTCACATAATGCAGATCACATGGGGGTACATGGGGCAGTGGTGGCATACTCACATAATGCAGATCATATGGGGGTACATGGGGCAGTGGTGGCATACTCACATAATGCAGATCATATGGGGGTACATGGGGCAGTGGTGGCATACTCACATCATGCAGATCATATGGGGGTACATGGGGCAGTGGTGGCATACTCACATAATGCAGATCATATGGGGGTACATGGGGCAGTGGTGGCATACTCACATAATGCAGATCATATGGGGGTACATGGGGCAGTGGTGGCATACTCACATAATGCAGATCATATGGGGGTACATGGGGCAGTGGTGGCATACTCACATAATGCAGATTCGGTTTCTGAGGCGCTAATCTGTAATTTTTGCTGCCATAGGTGTCGGTTTTCAGCTGGAACATGGACACCTGACCTTCAGCGCTCAGGATAACCACAAAGGGATCGGCCACGGCGCAGTGTACGATGGGAGACCCCAAATCCACAGGGATAAAATGCAGCTGATTCACTGTAATAAAATGTAGAGAATTGTGTCTGATTATTATTTGTACCCTAAACAGTCCCATGTACGGGGAACAGAACCAGGGGGGGGTGACCCATAGCTGCCCGTCTATATTGTCGGAGGGCACTTGCATGCTGTGTACACTCTTGGAACCATGACGGAGAAGA
Organism: Crinia signifera; assembly: GCF_055691185.1. Classification (NCBI taxonomy): domain Eukaryota; kingdom Metazoa; phylum Chordata; class Amphibia; order Anura; family Myobatrachidae; genus Crinia; species Crinia signifera. Next base: position 335,925,153 of record NC_139221.1, read on the forward strand.
TCATCCTTTTTTGGACATGAGATTTGCCTCAGAGTTCCACTAAACCCTTCCTCTGGGCACGTGCCCCCCTGCACTGTGTCTCTAGCCCCCCGGGAACCGGAGATATCGCCTGGCAAAGCTGTAACGTTTTTTCCCCATAGGATAATATGGGACATGTCAATTCCGACCCCCACCTGGTTCCGACGTCTGCCAGTTCCCCATTTGGCATCACAGAAGCTTGTGGTTGATCTCATTCAATTCCAAATCGATGGGCCTTCAATATGATACCAGGCTGGTCCATATCGGTCAATCGGTTCCAGAGATATTGCGTGTAAACCGATATTTTTATTTTTGAAATGTAATTTCATGGCTGTTCATGTTTTGAGGGCAGATTACTCTGGAACCAAACATTCCAGTTTCACTGGACCAAAATCATTCAAAGCCCACTCAAAAGTTCTTCAATATGATACTACTGTAAATGGGTCAGTTGGTTCCGAAGATATAGCCAGGTAAATGAGATAACTGGTTAAACTGGTTAAAAGGGGGGAGGGGAGGGGTGATTTTCTCTCCCCCTCACACCAGAAAATGCAGGGACTAGGCTGGTGTAAAAGGGGCCAACCTGGGAATACATTTTCTGGTGTGAAATGGGTATTATTTCCAATAGCCGGGACCTGCAGTGCTCTGAATACAGCCAGGCTCTGCCACTGTCAGTGGCTATCACTTCTGCCTGGGGGCTGCTGTCCCCCATTTACCGCGAGCATGTATTCCCCCTTGGCAATGAGCATTTAATCCCACATGGCAACGAGCATGGAACCTCTGGCAATGAGCATGAAACCCTTGGCAATGGGCATGGAGATAATTTTTAATAGGCATTATGGTGTTTGGCAAAATACATAATGGACATAATGGCGTGTAACAACGTGTAATGGACATTATGGTGTAAATGTTTAATGCGCGCCTTTGGTGGACAATGTCCCGGTTTATGAAGCGTATTGTGAATTTTGGCTCAATCCATGTGGCATTATGTGAATTTTGCCTCAATCCATGTGGCATTATGTGAATTTTGCCTCAATCCATGTGGCATTATGTGAATTTTGACACACTCCATGTGGCATTATGTGAATTTTGACACACTCCATGTGGCATTATGTGAATTTTGACACACTCCATGTGGCATTATGTGAATTTTGGGGTCTAGTATTTTTTTGCATAATGTGTAGAAGTTGTATATGGGGTTGTACACTACACTCAAGGACACGTCCCCTATTGAGTGGCCACACCCCCTTTTCCGGAGCACGCCTTCAGCGCGCGCACAACTACATCCTTCACTTTTGTCGCCATGGTGGGCCTGCGCACTTTAAATGCCAATGTCAATTTTTTATCCCATTCCCACCCTCTCTCTGCCGCTCTCTTAGTATGTACACTGGCACCACTAACACCGCCCCTCCCCCACCTAAACCCTATTTTATCCAGGTGCCCCCCCCTGTCATTTTATCCTGGATCCGCCCCTGGAGCTGAACCAGGGTAAAACACAAGTGAGACATAGAGGTCACCATCTAGGAGGTGCTACAGCAGTGTGACCACCTGCCAGAAGTAGTGTAAGCAACTTTAGGTGACTTGGTGCCAACTTCCAATGACACAGAAGGAGTAAACCATAATCAAAGGCTAACAAAGAATGGAAGATCCATATATTACTCCTCATACCGACCTCTGGTCACATGTGGAGGCAGGAGAGCCATAAAATACTCCTCATACCGACCTCTGGTCACATATAGAGGCAGGAGAGCCATAGAATACTCCTCATACCGACCTCTAGTCACATATAGAGGCAGGAGAGCCATAGAATACTCCTCATACCGACCTCTGGTCACATGTGGAGACAGGAGAGCCATAGAATACTCCTCATACCAACCTGTGGTCACATGTGGGGACAGGAAAGCCATAGAATACTCCTCATACCGACCTGTGGTCACATATAGAGGCAGGAGAGCCATAGAATACTCCTCATACCGACCTCTGGTCACATGTGGAGACAGGAGAGCCATAGAATACTCCTCATACTGACCTCTGGTCACATGTGGAGACAGGAGAGCCATAGAATACTCCTCATACCAACCTGTGGTCACATGTGGGGACAGGAGAGCCATAGAATACTCCTCATACCGACCTGTGGTCACATATAGAGGCAGGAGAGCCATAGAATACTCCTCATACCGACCTCTGGTCACATGTGGAGACAGGAGAGCCATAGAATACTCCTCATACTGACCTGTGGTCACATATAGGAGGCAGGAGAGCCATAGAATACTCCTCATACCGACCTCTGGTCACATGTGGAGACAGGAGAGCCATAGAATACTCCTCATACTGACCTGTGGTCACATATAGAGGCAGGAGAGCCATAGAATACTCCTCATACTGACCTCTGGTCACATGTGGAGACAGGAGAGCCATAGAATACTCCTCATACTGACCTGTGGTCACATATAGAGGCAGGAGAGCCATAGAATACTCCTCATACTGACCTCTGGTCACATGTGGGGACAGGAGAGCCATAGAATACTCCTCATACCAACCTGTGGTCACATGTGGGGACAGGAGAGCCATAGAATACTCCTCATACCGACCTGTGGTCACATATAGAGGCAGGAGAGCCATAGAATACTCCTCATACCGACCTCTGGTCACATGTGGAGACAGGAGAGCCATAGAATACTCCTCATACTGACCTCTGGTCACATGTGGAGACAGGAGAGCCATAGAATACTCCTCATACCAACCTGTGGTCACATGTGGGGACAGGAGAGCCATAGAATACTCCTCATACCGACCTGTGGTCACATATAGAGGCAGGAGAGCCATAGAATACTCCTCATACCGACCTCTGGTCACATGTGGAGACAGGAGAGCCATAGAATACTCCTCATACCAACCTGTGGTCACATGTGGGGACAGGAGAGCCATAGAATACTCCTCATACCGACCTGTGGTCACATATAGAGGCAGGAGAGCCATAGAATACTCCTCATACCGACCTCTGGTCACATGTGGAGACAGGAGAGCCATAGAATACTCCTCATACTGACCTCTGGTCACATGTGGAGACAGGAGAGCCATAGAATACTCCTCATACCAACCTGTGGTCACATGTGGGGACAGGAGAGCCATAGAATACTCCTCATACCGACCTGTGGTCACATATAGAGGCAGGAGAGCCATAGAATACTCCTCATACCGACCTCTGGTCACATGTGGAGACAGGAGAGCCATAGAATACTCCTCATACCAACCTGTGGTCACATGTGGGGACAGGAGAGCCATAGAATACTCCTCATACCGACCTGTGGTCACATATAGAGGCAGGAGAGCCATAGAATACTCCTCATACCGACCTCTGGTCACATGTGGAGACAGGAGAGCCATAGAATACTCCTCATACTGACCTCTGGTCACATGTGGAGACAGGAGAGCCATAGAATACTCCTCATACCAACCTGTGGTCACATGTGGGGACAGGAGAGCCATAGAATACTCCTCATACCGACCTGTGGTCACATATAGAGGCAGGAGAGCCATAGAATACTCCTCATACCGACCTCTGGTCACATGTGGAGACAGGAGAGCCATAGAATACTCCTCATACTGACCTGTGGTCACATATAGGAGGCAGGAGAGCCATAGAATACTCCTCATACCGACCTCTGGTCACATGTGGAGACAGGAGAGCCATAGAATACTCCTCATACTGACCTGTGGTCACATATAGAGGCAGGAGAGCCATAGAATACTCCTCATACTGACCTCTGGTCACATGTGGAGACAGGAGAGCCATAGAATACTCCTCATACTGACCTGTGGTCACATATAGAGGCAGGAGAGCCATAGAATACTCCTCATACTGACCTCTGGTCACATGTGGGGACAGGAGAGCCATAGAATACTCCTCATACTGACCTCTGGTCACATGTGGGGACAGGAGAGCCATAGAATACTCCTCATACCGACCTCTGGTCACATGTGGGGACAGGAGAGCCATATATTACTCCTCATACCGACCTCTGGTCACATATAGAGGCAGGAGAGCCATAGAATACTCCTCATACCGACCTGTGGTCACATATGGAGACAGGAGATCCATAGAATACTCCTCATACTGACCTCTGGTCACATGTGGGGACAGGAGAGCCATAGAATACTCCTCATACTGACCTGTGGTCACATGTGGGGACAGGAGAGCCATATATTACTCCTCATACCGACCTCTGGTCACATATAGAGGCAGGAGAGCCATAGAATACTCCTCATACCGACCTGTGGTCACATGTGGAGACAGGAGAGCCATAGAATACTCCTCATACCGACCTCTGGTCACATGTGGGGACAGGAGATCCATAGAATACTCCTCATACTGACCTCTGGTCACATGTGGAGACAGGAGAGCCATATATTACTCCTCATACTGACCTGTGGTCACATATAGAGGCAGGAGAGCCATAGAATACTCCTCATACCGACCTCTGGTCACATGTGGAGGCAGGAGAGCCATAGAACACTCCTCATACCGACCTGTGGTCACATGTGGAGGCAGGAGAGCCATAGAATACTCCTCATACCGACCTCTGGTCACATATAGGAGGCAGGAGAGCCATAGAATACTCCTCATACCGACCTCTGGTCACATGTGGAGACAGGAGAGCCATAGAATACTCCTCATACCGACCTCTGGTCACATGTGGAGACAGGAGAGCCATAGAATACTCCTCATACCGACCTCTGGTCACATATAGAGGCAGGAGAGCCATAGAATACTCCTCATACCGACCTCTGGTCACATGTGGAGACAGGAGAGCCATAGAATACTCCTCATACCGACCTCTGGTCACATGTGGAGACAGGAGAGCCATAGAATACTCCTCATACCGACCTCTGGTCACATGTGGAGGCAGGAGAGCCATAGAACACTCCTCATACCAACCTGTGGTCACATGTGGGGACAGGAGATCCATAGAATACTCCTCATACTGACCTGTGGTCACATATAGAGGCAGGAGAGCCATAGAATACTCCTCATACTGACCTCTGGTCACATGTGGAGACAGGAGAGCCATAGAATACTCCTCATACTGACCTGTGGTCACATATAGAGGCAGGAGAGCCATAGAATACTCCTCATACCGACCTCTGGTCACATGTGGAGACAGGAGAGCCATAGAATACTCCTCATACTGACCTGTGGTCACATATAGAGGCAGGAGAGCCATAGAATACTCCTCATACCGACCTCTGGTCACATGTGGACACAGGAGAGCCATAGAATACTCCTCATACCGACCTCTGGTCACATGTGGAGGCAGGAGAGCCATAGAACACTCCTCATACCAACCTGTGGTCACATGTGGGGACAGGAGATCCATAGAATACTCCTCATACTGACCTCTGGTCACATGTGGGGACAGGAGAGCCATAGAATACTCCTCATACCGACCTGTGGTCACATGTGGGGACAGGAGATCCATAGAATACTCCTCATACTGACCTCTGGTCACATATGGGGACAGGAGAGCCATAGAATACTCCTCATACCGACCTCTGGTCACATATGGAAGCCGGAGAGCCATAGAATACTCCTCATACCGACCTGTGGTCACAAATGGGGACAGGAGAAACATAGCCTTCTCCTCATACCGACCTCTGGTCACATATGGGGACTGGAGAGCCATAGAATGCTCCTCAAACCGACCTCTGGTCACATATAGAGGAAGGAGAGCCAGAGATTACTCCTCATATCGACCTGTCGTCACATATGGAGACAGGAGAGCCATAGAATACTCCTCATACCGACATCTGGTCACATACAGAGGCGGGAGAGCCATAGAATACTCCTCATACCGACCTCTGGTCACATATGGAGACAGGAGAGCCAGAGATTACTCCTCATACAGACCTCTGGTCACATGTGGGGACAGGAAAGCCATAGAATACTCCTCATACTGACCTCTGGTCACATATGGAGTCAGGAGAGTCCTCATACCGACCTCTGGTCACATATGAAGGCAGGAGAGCCATAGATTGCTTCTCATACCGACACCTGGTCACATATAGAGGCGGGAGAGCCATAGAATACTCCTCATACTGACCTCTGGTCACATATGGAGTCAGGAGAGTCCTCATACCGACCTGTGGTCACATATGGAGGCAGGAGAACCATAGATTGCTTTTCATACCGACCTGTGGTCACATATGGAGGCAGGAGAGCCATAGATTGCTTCTCATACCGACCTGTGGTCACATATGGAGGCAGGAGAGCCATAGATTACTCCTCATACCGACCCTCTGGTCATGTGGGGACAGGAGAGCCATAGAATACTCCTCATACCGACCTGTGGTCACATATGGAGGCAGGAGAGCCAGAGATTACTCCTAATACTGACCTCTGGTCACATATGGAGGCAGGAGAGCCATAGAATACTCCTCATACCGACCTCTGGTCACATGTGGGGACAGGAGAGCCATAGAATACTCCTCAAACCGACCTCTGGTCACATGTGGGGACAGGAGAGCCATGGAATACTCCTCAAACCAACCTCTGGTCACATATGGCAGGAGAGCCATAGAATAGCCCAGAAAATTCTCAGGATTGCCACTTCTTAGCGCAGGGCAGCGCCGCTGAGCTGATCACTGAAATCAGATCGTTTCAGCTGGTGGAATATGCATGAATAGACAATGGTAGAAGGAGATCATCTTGCTGGTAAGCCTGCTGAATTACCATTACCAATAGCTTGTTTTCTGGCCAGCCCTTTTTGTGAAAACCATAGAGAACAAATACTTTGACTTTCGGATAGAAGCAGTGCGGTCACTATATAGTTAGAGTCCTAACTACATGCAAGTAGCGTTCATCCGGGGACAGATCCTCTGAGTTGATCATGGGGACAACTATTTCCTGGTTGATATGAAACCTGGACCCCACTTTGAGCAGGCGGGAAGCTCTGGTTCTAAGCACCGTGCCTGACGCATTGTGAGCACAGCGAGCGATGCGAGGGGAAGCAGTGCACTTTAAACTGTGTCCATGTTGACTGTGTTGATATTCAGGTTAAAAAAAAACAGTGAAAAACCCCATGTCGACTTTTTCACCGTCGACCTAGACATTGTCGAACTAATTACCTTTCGACCTAGAACCATGTCGACCTAATGACTGTCGACCATCATGCTGTAGACCAAATGATCCCAACCCATCGCTGGTGGTACGTATGGTGGTTGCATATGTATGAAAGGTATGTACCGTATATCTAGAAGAGATGCGATCTTCCATCGGAACCAAACGGACAGAGCCGAGATCTGTACTTTTAGTGAGGCTAGTCTTCCAATCCTCTTTGTCGTCTCACTGTTTTACCCACTTGTGTTCTACTTGTGGGACCACACCAACAGAAGGAAGTGCGCCACACCCGGTAGTAACTTCTGGCTGAAGCAGGTTTACGGGCTTTGATCGTCATCTGGATGACTTGAGGAAAATCCCTTCTGTTTTAAGATGGAAGATTCAAGCCATCAAAGACAGGCGCTGTAGGAAGGGCCCTGGTCGTAGTGGCAGCCGGGACGGTTTCTGTACTGACACTTGTTGCCGGCCTACAACCCAGTGACGTTGAGGCCAAGCCGGGGCTATCAATATTACATCCCTGCCTTCCTGTTGGAATTTCCTGACAATTCTTGGTACCAGACACCGGAAAAACGTATGGAAGATGAAACCTCCATGGAATTGGCAAAATATATATTTTTGCTATTTTTTCAGACAGTTTTCAGAATTCTATGTATTTTTAATTGTAAAACTTTTTTTAATATTATTTTTCCCATTTTTATTTTCTATATTTATCTGCCCCAATAAGGTTGATATTCCATAGTTATTGGCAACCCTTCTGCCAATAACTAAAATGGCGCCTTCATACTTTCTGCCCTTACACTTAATACTACCCTTATGTATTACTAACTAATAGTATGGGGTATTGTGTATATAAAATATAGGACATGAAAAGACAGGAAATGGCTATCTATGCAAATCTAGAAATATAAAAGAGTGCATCTGTAATAATGTGCCTTCAGCGCTGGAATATAAACGGAGCCCCAACAAAGATGGACGACATCTTATGTCTGCCCTAAATGTATGAACAATGGTGGCCTCCACAAAGATGGCCGATTAACCATATCCGCATTGTGGAACCAATAGAAGCTCTGTGCATTCCATCCATGCATGCGTTCCACTGACAGGAAACACGACTTCCGCGATCATGTGATCACAATAGATCAACTTTACCCATTTGTTATATGTAATCGTAAGGTATTTATAATACTCATTTTTTAGAATATACACTGTGTTTTTTGTCTCCTGCTCACACATTTTATTTATATTAAATAAATGGATTTTGTTTATGGTTTAAGTGTATTATTAACAGATTAACAGATGTACAATGTTATGGAATTATCACCTTGATAAAGATAGAGAGTGAACGAAACGCGTCAGTGTTTTGTGCAGTTACCAGCACTCCAGTGGCCAGTATGGCCCACAGATGATCGTGTCACCCCGGTAACTGGACCAGCCTCCACATACCAGCAGCACTCCCCCGAGTTACGACTCGGGAGGAGACCCTCAAACCCCACAGTGGAGTAACATCCTATAACCTTGAGAACTGAAAACAGCCAAAGGAGTCAGCTTACGCCATAACAAAGCAAGAAGAGCTTTTCCATCTTGCTCCCAGGGGACTGCAACAATCAATACCCAGAACGAACAATTGTTCCCAACAGGTCATTGGACCAAAGGGTGACTATACCATCTTATTATAAGACTGAGCTTTAAATCCCTTATTCTGACTGGTCTGCACTGCCACTTGCGCCCCATTAGATACTTGCTATCTACACCATTCACCCAATGTTGTGGCACGGTCTGACCAGATTTGTACAGGTCCTGAAAGCGGATGAGGGCACTGCCCAAAGCTCCAGAATATTTATGGACAGACGCGTTTCTGAGCTGGATCATACGCCTTGTAAGGATCGGGATTCTACTACTGCTCCCCAGCCTCATAGACTGGAGTCAGTAGGGAGGAGAATCCAATCTGTGAACCAGAATGGTCGTCCCTGGTTCAGGTGAGGCATTTGGAGCCACCACTGGAGAGACACTTGAACCTTTGGAGTCAGCGTCACGAACGTAATCCTGATATGCTAATGTTGTCCGTCCCATTTAGAAGGATGAGATGTTGTAGAGGACGTGAGTGAAATTGTGCCCACTCGACCACATCGAATGTCGATACCATTAGGCCCAGAATGGATTGATACTCTGGGACATTACAGGAAGAGACGTATTCTCTGTTGTAGAGAATGACACTTGTCCACTGGTAGCAACAGTCTCTGTGTCTGGGAGTCTAGGAGAGCTGCAACGTGCAGCATTTGCCGTGATGGCGTGAGGGAGGATTTCTCCCAATTGATGAGCCAACCATGCAATTATTGTCTGCAGGTGCACTAACAGTACTACTGGTGATTTGGCCAGAAGGAGAAAATCATCCAGACAGGGGAACACGGATGCCCTGCTGATGCAGACAGGCTGCCATGACTGCCATGGCCTGCCAGGCCGAATGGAAGGGCCTGAAACTGGCGGGACAGGACAGCAAACCGGAGGACCAATGCTGTAAGGGGAGGACGGGGACATGCGGATAAGCGTCCCTTATGTCCAGGGACACCATGTAATCTCCCGGCTCTAATGCTAGCACTATTGTCTGCAGGGTCTCCATGCGGAATTTTGGCACCTTGACAAACTTGTTGAGTGCCTTTAAGATTAGTATGGGCCTGTAAGTCCTGTTTGGCTTTGGGACTAGGAACAGAGTAGAGTAAAAACCTAAAGTATATCCCACTGGTGTTATTGGACTGGTATGATCACCTGAGACTGCAACAGGGAGTATAGTATTTGTTCTGCTTTTTAAGTGGGAGATTGGGTGGGTGCGGATTGGGTGGGAGAACTTTTGTGGAGGGGGGAGTTCTTTTGACATGACTTCTATCACCCAGGTGTCCGCCAATGTGGTGAGCCACTGCTGTGTGAAGTGTAGAGGTCGACCTCCCACTTTGAGGTCCCCCTGCGGGAGGCCTGCCCCGTCATACTGCAAAATGTCTAGTGAACCAGGCTTGTTTGGACTTGGTTGTCTTAAAAGTTATTTGAGGTGCGAGGAACGGATTTACCTCTAGCTTTACCTTTGGGACGAAAGGACCAGAAGGGTGTAGTCTTCGGTCACTGTGGTAGAGCTGTAGAAGACACACAAGTCTTAGCCGCTGCCAGAGAAGCTACGATTTTGTCGAGCTCTTCCTCAAATAAAATATCCCCCTTATAGGGTAAAGGTTCTAGGGTCTTCTTGGACTCCCAAGGGTGTAGCCAGAGGACACGATGTAGGTAGGAGAATAGAAATTGCTGACGCCTTACCGGCTAAGACCCCTGCATCTGACAGTGTCTCCATGATGTATGGTGCAGACTGTTTATGAGTATTAGACACACACAGTCAGACGTCAGCTCATCCTCTAAGACCTGGAGCCTTTGAGGCCCAGGTCGCAGCCACAGTGGTATTTGTATCGCCCCTGTGAGGGTGAAGATGGCCTTAAGGCATTGTTCCATGCACCGGTCCGTAGGTTCCGTTAATGAGGATCCTGAGGCAACAGGGAGTACCGACGGTTTAACCAGTCAGGTGACATGGGAATCTACAGGGGGAGAGTCTCCCATAACTTACACTCCTCTGGTGGTAAAGGAGATCTGGACAGTAGTCTTAGAGATAGAGGCTTCCCATTGGTCAGTGCGGATCTCCATTAAATGATCAGAATGTGTGAACTGAGATTTTAGAACCTTTTGCTTTTTAAATACATCCTTAGGTTTTGGTACCGGCGTGGGCTCATCTGTACCTGATAAGAGCACTAGCGGTATAGCGTCAGTAAGGGCTGGTACATCTGCTATTTCAGCCTGTACCTCGGGCGCCCCTGACCCTGGTAAAGTGACATCCCCCTCATCCATGTCATCATCATCATCTCCCGTTGTGTCCTCATCTAACACTGGGATGTGACCGGACGCCTGCCCTTATGCTCTGGCTCCGCCCTCCGGACCCACAGATGGCGGTTCCTGGTCTCACCAGACCTGGCCAATAGGGGATTCCCTGTTACTGTCAGTAACCGCCTGTTACTGACTCCGCCCACTATGCAGTGGGCAAGGAAATCGCTGCCAACACTAGGCTCCTACTATGTGGCACCTGGAACCACCGTTACCTCCTCAGGCCCAAACACTGGCACCTGAGTACTACCTGCTGGAGTGTGTGTGTGTCAACACGATGCTGACACCCCCCGACTGGCGTCGGTTGGTTCCCCACTGGTCACGGACCAGAACTGTTTTGGTAGATGGCAGAGCGGAACTTGGAGGACGCTGGATACTGGTACCCAGAATAGCCTGAGAACGGAATTATTGCAGTAATTCTGTTGGTTGCAAGATGAACGTAGTGGTCTTGGGCAATAAATGGTTTATTTGCTCAAATATAAGCCCTTAAAAAAGGACCCTCTCCTATCACTAGGAGGCACAGCACACAGATGTTACAGCATTCAAGTCAGAGAGATGTACAACTTTACACAGGGCAGCCACCCTCCTTTTATGTTACGCCAATACATATTACCACAGGGGGTACACCCACACTCTGTGGTCTTCAACCAATCATCTTAAGTGCCAGAGCAGTGCATGCGTTGGGCACATGCACACTGTGCATTGACCCCTATGGACAGAGGGGAGTGGTTACTCCTCTGAGGCACAGCCCAGCTGGGCACCAGCTGACACGTCACATACAATTGGGGCTCTCACACGCACGCGCGTCCCAGTCTCTCGGCTGCGTGTCCCTGGCCGTCTCCTCTTCAGGGAGACGGGCAGGGTTAGGGGGGCGCTCGGGGCAGTGAGGGGTACCTGCGGCGACAGCGGCGGGGACCGGAGGCAGGCTATGTTGCCCTGGGGGGCGCGAGTGTCTAGAAATATATATATATATATATATATATATACACACATATATATATACATACATATATATACACATACAGATATCCTGGGTCCTTGGCAGGGTCCCCTGGACGGAGGCGGCACTCTCACGACTTTTTGAAGAAGTTTTTATTATAAAAGCATAAAGTGCACAAAAAGGGGATTTTGTACTTACCGTTAAATCCTTTTCTCAGACTCCATAGGTGACACTGGAGAGTTACAGTGGGGAATAGAAGGCGACCACAGGGAGCTTGGGAACTTTAGAATAAATTAACAGTGACTAACTCCTCCCCTTCTACTTCCTCTCCTAGGCAGTCTAGGTATGTGCCCGGAGGGAGCTGGAAGAAAGGAAAAACAACACACTACCGAGAGGAGGTCAAACATAACATAACATGTCACACACACACTCACATAGAGTGAAAATATATTTTGAATGACAGCATTCATAACAGAATGAACCCAACCATAAAAACTCAGAATTCAGACTAAGTATAACAGTCACTTATCCTTAGGTTATTGAAACAACCTGAAACAAAACAGTAAAAGGAGAGACAGCGTCGGGTGGGCGTCCAGTGTCACCTATGGAGTCTGAGAAAAGGATTTAACGGTAAGTACAAAATCCCCTTTTCTCTTTCCTCCACTAGGTGACACTGGAGAGTTACAGTGGGGACGTCCCAGAGCTCCCAACACGGGTGGGATGACGCTGAGAACCCCTTAACACAGAACGGCCAAACTGCGAAGCGGCTGCCGCAAAAGTGTCAAACTTGTAAAAGCGGACAAAGGTCCTCTGACCAGACCACGTAGCCGCTCTACATAAATCCTGTATAGAAACCCCACGGGCAGCCGCCCAGGAGGTACCCACCGACCTTGTTGAATGAGCGGAAATTGAAGAAGGTGGCACCCTAGAAAAGGCCACATAAGCTTGACGAATTGTCAATCTGATCCACCTGGCCAGGGCCTGCTTGGAGGCTGGCCAACCAGGACGCAAGGAGTCATAGAGGACAAACAAGGCATCCGACTTACGAATAGACTCTGTTCTGGCCACGTAAATGCGCAAGGCCCGGACCACGTCCAGCGCCCTAGACTCCTGCGAGTCCTCCCGAAAGGCCGGCACCACAATAGGTTGGTTAATGTGGAATGCCGTGACCACCTTTGGGAGAAAAACACTAGAGGTGCGCAGCTCCGCTCTATCCTCATGGAAACGTAAGAAGGGTGCTTTACAAGAAAGAGCACTGAGCTCCGACACCCTTCTAGCTGAAGCCAGGGCCAGCAGTATGACAGTCTTCCAGGTGACGTATTTTAGTTCCACCTCCTCCATGGGCTCAAATACAGAGGACTGGAGAAAAGCCAGTACCACATCCAGGTCCCATGGAGCAGTAGGAGGTCTGAAGGGGGGTTGCAGCCGCAACACCCCCTGGAAGAAAGTCTGTACCTGAGGAAGAAGAGCCAGCTTCTTCTGGAAAAAAATGGAGAGGGCGGATACTTGAACCTTCAAGGACCCCAGCCGGAGTCCTGAGGCCAAACCCTTTTGCAAGAACAGCAGTAATCTGGCCAGTTTGAAGTTCACCGGAGAGACCCTCCTGGATTCGCACCAGGCCACATAGGCCCTCCAGATGCGGTGGTAATGCACTGAGGTAACCTGCTTTCTGGCTCCTATCATGGTTGGAATCACCGCCTGCGGGATCCCTGCCTTCCTCAGGATGGACCTCTCAACAGCCATGCCGTCAAATGAAGCTGCTGTAAGTTGGGACAGGCGAACGGACCCTGTGTTAGCAGGTCTTCGCAGAGAGCCAGAGGCCATGGCTCGTCCACTAACAGGCGTGTTAGGACCGTGTACCACGACCGGCGAGGCCAGTCTGGGGCAATGAACAGTACTGTCACCGACTCCCGTCGGATTCTCTGCAGAACCCGAGGGATGAGAGGCACTGGAGGAAAGATGTAAAGAAACTGATCCGACCAGGGTGCCGTGAGAGCGTCCACAGCCACCGCCTGTGGATCTTTTGTCCGAGCACAGTACCGGGGCAACTGGTGGTTGTGTCTGGAGGCCATCATGTCCATCTGCGGACAACCCCACCGACGTGTCAAGGTCTGGAAGACCAGAGGGTTCAGACACCACTCTCCGTGGTGGACATCCCGGCAGCTGAGGTAGTCTGCCTCCCAATTTTCCACGCCTGGAATGAAAATGGCAGACACGGCCCCTGCGTGCTCCTGCACCCAGCACAGAATCCTCTTTACCTCTCTCATCGCTGCACTGCTGCGGGTGCCTCCCTGCTTGTTTATGTAAGCCACAGCCGTGGCATTGTCCGACTGCACCCCGATGTCCTTGTTCCGGAGAAGGACTTCCGCCTGGAGCAGGGCATAATACACTGCTCGCAGTTCCAGCACATTGATGGACATCCGTGCTTCCTCCGGGGTCCACAGTCCTTGGAAGTGGAGGCCCAGCGTGACCGCTCCCCAGCCCCTGAGGCTGGCGTCCGTGGTGAGGAGCGTCCAATTGTGAATGGCGAACCTCCTCCCCTCCTGCAGGTTGCTGGAGTTGAGCCACCACGCCAGTGACGCTCGAGCCTGATGGGAGAGAGAGATCCTCTGCTGTAGAAACAGGTGTGAGCCTGTCCACTGGCGGAGCAGACACAGATGGAAGGGGCAAGACCGAAACCACCCATACTGCACCGCCTCGAACGTGGCCACCATCCTTCCCAGCAGCCTTGTGCAAAGGAGAACTGTGACTGTTCGATGCTGCAGCACCAGTCGAACCGCTTCCTGCAGGGACAGGATCTTGTCCATGGGGAGGAACACCTTTCTCTGGACAGTGTCCAGAGTCATCCCTAGGAACAGGATCCTCTGCGATGGGGTCAGCTGTGACTTCTGGATGTTGAGCATCCAGCCATGGGACTCCAGGGTTCGACGTGTCAGGCGGATGTTGTGCAGAAGAGCCTCCTTGGACGGAGCCTTCAACAGAAGGTCGTCCAAATAAGGGACAATGGTAACTCCCTGAGCCCTGAGTATTTCCATCATGACAGCCATCACTTTGGTAAATACCCGAGGCGCAGAGGAGAGGCCGAATGGGAGGGCTCGGAACTGCAGGTGATAGTTCTGGACGGCAAACCGCAAGTATGCCTGGTGAGGAGGCCAGATTGGGATATGCAGGTATGCATCTTTGATCGATGGATACAAGAAACTCCCCTGGTTCCTGGCCTGCAATGACAGACTGGAGAGACTCCATCTTGAAGCGAGTGAACCGCAAGAAGGGATTGAGCTGCTTCAAGTTCAAGATGGGTCTCACTGAGCCGTCCGGCTTGGGAACCAGAAAAAGGCTGGAATAGAATCCCTTTGCCTTTTCTGGTTCCGGGACCGGGATAACCACCCCTTGGTCCCTGGCAAACCTGAGGGAAAGAACCGTTGAGGAGGAGGCAACAAGAAATCTATCTTGTAGCCTACTGCTACCAGGTCCTTTACCCATGCATCCTTGCATGAACCGGCCCAAACCTGATGGTAAAAGAGAAGCCGGCCTCCCACCCTGTGATCTGGACAGGAGCTGGGGGAGTCATGCTGAGGGCTTTGAGGTAACCTTGGCATCAAGGATTGGAGCACTGGCTGAACCTCTGCCTCTTCCTCGGAAGCCTCTGGAGCTAGTAGTCGCTCCCCTAGACCTACCCCTGAATCTGGGGGTGGGCCGAAATGACCGAAAGGACTGCCCTCCAGTAGTAGGAAATGACCTACGTGGGGGAGGGGCTGCAGTGGGCAGGAACTGAGACTTACCCCCTGTAGCCTGTGAAATCATTTTGTCCAGCTCTGGACCAAAGAGGGCCTCACCAGCAAAGGGTAATGCTTCCACCGCCTTTTTGGAGTCGGCATCTGCATTCCACTGTCTCAACCAAAGAGTACGGCGAGCCGAAACTGAGAGAGCAGAAATACGGGCCGCAAGCATACAAACGTCTGAAGAGGCTTCAACCAAGTAACCTGCAGCCTCACGTATGTGTTCCACTAAGAGCAACATATCACTTGCCCCTGGGTCTAGAGAGGAGGCCACCTGGGATGCCCATACCTCCATGGCCCTATTGACCCAACAACCCACTTGTGCTGGACGTTGTAAAAGACCAGCGGCTGTATAAACATTCTTCAGTGCACTCTCTAACCGCCTATCAGACACATCTTTAAGGGTAGAGGCTCCTGGGATGGGTAACACTGTCTTTTTGGACAAGCGTGATACCGAAGAATCAACAGCAGGTGGCGTCTCACATGACTTTCTAGCATCCTTAGGAAAAGGATAGGCAGTGAAAAATCTCTGAGACACCTGAAACTTTTTGTCTGGGTGTAACCAGGCTTTTTGCAAGTGTTCATCCAGCTCCTCTGAGGCTGGGAAATATGCAGACTGTTTCTGCTTTTTAGCAAACACTGAAACCGGACTGCTTGTATTAAGTCCTCTAAACCCTGAGAAGGGACATCAGTGTCCTGTATAAGCGGAGCATCGGGCTCAGCATCAGGCTGAGCATCAGGCTGAGCATCAGGGTCATGAAATTCACCCTCCTCTAGAGCTGGCATGTCATCATCTGTATCATCTAACAGAGGGACCTAAGGAAACATCCTATTAGCAGAAGCCAGTCTAGGGGGAGGGGGTGTAGAGGTGTCTGCATGCAATGCTCTAGACAAACTCTCCACAGCAGAGGTTAACTCTGCCTGCTGATCCCTGGCTGCATCCCTATCTTGTCTGGCCGAAGATAACTCAGAAGCTAGCTGAGAAATCACTGTAGACAACTGTGAAGCCCATACAGGTGTATCCTGCCCCGATGTTGATGGGGTGGGGGCTGGGGATGCAGTACATGAGGGACATAAAATGGCGCCCTCCGCGTGTGGCGCGAACTTATTGCTGCACTTCTTGCATGCAATCTTTTTACCAGCCATCATACACTCAGCAATCTTACACAGAAAGGAGAGAAAGATGGAAATACCGGACAGGAGAGGAGGTATAGGAAAAGAGGCAGAGTCTGCCACGAGGCCGCTACGCGCACTGTATATAAATATAACTTGCGCCGGCTAAGGGACCTTTTTGGACACAGTACAAGCTGCCCTGACCTCCTATGTCCCGCTGTGACTCACTGAACCAGGGTCACCGGCACTTCACAGACGCCTCGAGGGAGCCGCGGATCACGCTGCTGCTTCAATGGCCGCCGCTCCTACAAAGAAGGAGGAAGCGGAAGGGTACTTGTGTATTTTGGCGGCGCCCATCGCATCGCATACCATAACACATACGATGGTATGCGATGCGACGCGATATCGTACGATAGTGCACGATGGCATACAATTTAGAAATTGTATGCCATTGTACATGGCATACGATGCGATGCGATGAGATTAAACATTGTATAAGCACCCTAATGGGTGCTTATACAATGTTAAGCACCCAAATGGGTGCTTACAATGTTAAATGCACCCCCACGCCACCCCCCACTATAAACGTGAACCCGAAGCGTGGCGAGCGCAGCGGTACGCGTCCTACGACCTTTTCATACCCCCACTATCCACGTCGGCGTGGAGTTGAGAATAGAATAGTGTGGCGAGCGCAGCGAGCCACCGAGCCCGAAGCGTGGGAGCCCGAAGCCCGAAGCGCAGTGAGCCCCGCGAGGGGACGCGGATACCTTCACAGGTAAACGCGTCCCCTCGCGGGCTTCACAGGTGTCCGCGTCGCCACGGACACCTGTGAAGCCCGCGAGGGGACGCGTATAACTGTGAAGGTATCCGCGTCCGCTCGCCACGCTTCGGGCTCGGTGGCTCGCTGCGCTCGCCACACTATTCTATTCTCAACTCCACGCCGACGTGGATAGTGGGGGTATGAAAAGGTCGTAGGACGCGTACCGCTGCGCTCGCCACGCTTCGGGTTCACGTTTATAGTGGGGGGTGGCGTGGGGGTGCATTTAACATTGTAAGCACCCATTTGGGTGCTCAAAAGCACCCTTTAGGGTGCTTATACGATTTTTGGTCGTATAGGGGGTCAAAATCGCGTCGCATCGCATCGCATGGCATCGGGTGCATGGCATGCGATGCGATCTGTTCGTCGTACGACGGACATCGGGGGCGCCGCCAAAATACACAAGTACCAGCGGAAGTACCCAGCATGCCGCGCTCTCGCTCCTCAGGAATGGCGCCGTATTTTAAAAAGTGCGCTGCCGCGGCTTTTTACACTGAATCCCCCGCTAGCGGGGAATCCGTGTTATACTTACCCCTGCCGTAGCTGTCGGGTGCGGCATGCTGAGTGGTCCTCGAGGCGCGCTGCGAGCAGCGGCGACGGGACCTCAGGATCTGTGGATCCTGCAGCCAGGTACCGGAGGCAAGCTGCATGCAGCTGCGACCGGACCTGCTGACAGCGCCCGCGTCGCAGGCAGGTAGGGACAGGGAGCTACCTGCCTGTCCTCCTGCTGATTGTAGCATCGTTTTCATTAAAAAATATATAAAGCTCAGGAGTGAGCCTTGAACGCACCCAGCTCCCGCAGGGCACATGCTAAAACTGCCTAGGAGAGGAAGTAGAAGGGGAGGAGTTAGTCACTATTAATTTATTCTAAAGTGCCCAAGTTCCCTGTGGTCGCCTTCTATTCCCCACTGTAACTCTCCAGTGTCACCTAGTGGAGGAAAGAGAAATAGAAACAAGCGTCTACGTTTCAAAACCCATTGGTCTTTTCTTCAGGACGTGCGTTTGCTGAAAGTGCTGTGTGCTAGTGGAAAGTAAAGAAAGAATCAGAGCGTTATGCTCTCTTACCTTATATTCAGCAGCGTGTGTGGCTGCCATTCCCCACCGCCGTGTCCGGGAGTCAGACTTCCGGGTAGATGGCTCCGCCTGTATGACGCAGGTTTGCCTAGGAACCCTGGACGCCACTCCTCGCTGTTCTCCGGCGTCAGGGGAGGCAGATTCAATAAGACCAGCTCACAATTGCTGGATACGTGCTATAAATGTGCTATAGATAAAAACAAAAAAAAAGTGTTATAGGCTGCTGAATTGACATAGTGTGTAGTTACTGAATTAAGCAATGTATGTGCATAAAAGGTAAAATGGAAAAAACGGAGAAAACGAGTATTTAACCCTTAATAGCTCATGTTGTTACTGTATTGGTAATCGACATCTTTAATAGCCACTATCTCACAGCACCTTCATCCATCAGCTACTACTCTGCTATGTCTCTTACACTGCACAAAAGTAGGTGGGCATTATCAAATTATTATATACTGTAAATATGAAGTACATGTGACTTAATTGGCATATTTTACAGTGGATGTCTACTGTTAATAAAGGAACACATTAGTAGATACATACATGCAACATTATATGATAGAATTCCTGGGCATATTGTGTATGGTAAAAAATCTAGCCAGGCACTATATGAAGGCATTCCAGGCTATTTTTTCATTTAGCCCTTCTGGAGATAGTGCATTGAGTCGGAATATCCATTCCGATTCCTGTTTTGTGAGAATTTTTTGTCTATCTCCTCCTCGAAGGAGGGGGGGTACATGGTCTATAATTATACTTTTTAGACTTTCCAAAGAGTGGCCATCTCCAGAAGGGCTAAATGAAAAAATAGCCTGGAATGCCTTCATATAGTGCCTGGCTAGATTTTTTACCATACACAATATGCCCAGGAATTCTATCATATAATGTTGCATGTATGTATCTACTAATGTGTTTCTTTATTAACAGTAGACATCCACTGTAAAATATGCCAATTAAGTCACATGTACTTCATATTTACAGTATATAATAATTTGATAATGCCCACCTACTTTTGTGCAGTGTAAGAGACATAGCAGAGTAGTAGCTGATGGATGAAGGTGCTGTGAGATAGTGGCTATTAAAGATGTCGATTACCAATACAGTAACAACATGAGCTATTAAGGGTTAAATACTCGTTTTCTCCATTTTACCTTTTATGCACATACATTGCTTTATTCAGTAACTACACACTATGTCAATTCAGCAGCCTATAACACTTTTTTTTTTGTTTTTATCTATTGCACATTTATAGCACGTATTCAGCAATTGTGAGCTGGTCTTATTGAATCTGCCTCCCCTGACGCCGGAGAACAGCGAGGGGTGGCGTCCAGGGTTCCTAGGCAACGGCCTGCGTCATACAGGCAGAGCCATCTACCCGGAAGTCTGACTCCCGGACACGGCGGCGGGGAATGGCAGCCACACACGCTGCTGAATAGAAGGTAAGAGAGCATAACGCTCCGATTCTTTCTTTACTTTCCACTAGCACACAGCACTTTCAGCAAACGCACGTCCTGAAGAAAAGACCAATGGGTCTTGAAACGTAGACGCTTGTTTCTATTTTGTGCACTTTATGCTTTTATAATAAAAACTTCTTCAAAAAGTCGTGAGAGTGCCGCCTCCGTCCGTCCGCCTCCGCCTCCGTCCAAGGACCCAGGATATCTGTTTATGTGTACATTCAACAGGAAGGCACCTCGACGTAATTGACCATCTACTGTGAGTGCCGGACAACCTCCATATATATATATATATATATATATATACACATATATATATATATACATACATACATACATACATACATACACACACACACATATATATATATATATATATATATATATATATAACAAATCTATAATAACAGTACAGAAATGATTTTCCTTTAACAATAAAAAACCTTTATTAAAAGATTCTTCTCAGTGACGATATGAGCACAACGTGTTTCGTCAATTAATTGACTTCATCAGGGGCATTTTGACAGCAGAACAATACACAGGAATTTCACACCGATATAGGTTCCTTAAGTGGGATACATATAGTGGTCTGTTCTCATAAATTGAAGGTAGTTTCAACAAGAAGATCATTGGATATTACCATAAATGAGTATCTAATGTGGAAACGGAGTCCACTGATTTTCCAAAATAGCTTCTGAGGGAGATTTTAGATGACCTCAGGGGCAGAATTTGAGGAATAGACACCAATAAATATTTTAATGTGGTGATAAAACCGGATGTGCTCTCCTGGATTCCAATCACTGAAATCGATAATAATTAGGGTTCTTAAGTCTGGACTCCTCTTTAGGTTTCTCTTAATATCTATCTATATTCTTCCCCAGTGATTATACTAGTATCTGGATCTTCTCCCACTCTCTCCATAGTTTACATATTTTAGAGTTTCCTGGATTGTTCAGCGTTTCCAAGTTAAACTTGATTTTGTTTATTACCATCTGTAGAGTAGGGGGCTGGTCTTTTTTCCATAGCTGCGCTATGGTTGTTATGATGGCGCTGAGGATTTGATTCAACAGATACTTCTTTGCCTGTGTGAAACTAGATACCCCGATGTGTAAGAGAACTATTGGGGCGGTTAGACACAGTCTCGTTCCCATAAGCTCAGATAGAAAATTTTCCGGTACTTCTTTACTTTCACGGCGCCACTAGATAGGACAGATAGGACAGATAGGATACTAGATAGGATACGATTTGTATGCGATTTGACATAAGATATCGCATAAGATATAGGATAGGACAGATAGGATACTAGATAGGATACGATTTGTATGCGATTTGACATAAGATATCGCATAAGATATAGGATAAGATTTACTATCCATTTCATTACCCCACTATCCACTAGGGCGTGGAGTTGATTTTATATAGCGTGGCGAGCGCAGCGAGCCACCGAGTCCGAAGCGTGGCGAGCGCAGCGAGCCCCGCGAGGGGACACGGAATGTATTTTATGGAATTGCATGCAAATGGCATGCGATATTGGGGACTTGCTTTCAAACAACATCCGTGTCCCCTCGCGGGGCTCGCTGCGCTCGCCACGCTATATAAAATCAACTCCACGCCCTAGTGGATAGTGGGGTAATGAAATGGATAGTAAATCTTATCCTATATCTTATGCGATATCTTATGTCAAATCGCATACAAATCGTATCCTATCTAGTATCCTATCTGTCCTATCCTATATCTTATGCGATATCTTATGTCAAATCGCATACAAATCGTATCCTATCTAGTATCCTATCTGTCCTATCTAGAGTGGCGCCGTGAAAGTAAAGAAGTACCAATTTTCCATATCTGTCCAAAATCCCTCTAATTTCTTGCAGGACCAAAAGATGTGTATGAGATCTCCGCATTCTATAGAGCATCTCCAACACACATCCGTTTGCTCCCTAAAGATTCTATGCATCTTAACTGGTGTGTAATATGCGTGATAAAATATCTTAAGATACCTTTCCGTGTAAATGGATGTTTTGGACATTCGGTGTATCATTCCGAATAGTTGATCCCATTGTTTCAATTCAAGGGAAAAGTTTAGGTCTTGTTCCCACTTAGTTTGCCATCTAGTTTTTATTTCCTCTTTTCCTTGAGTTAGGGCCTTATACCAAAAGGAGATTCCCGCTTTCTTTCGTGCTCCAGTTATTTGAGCCACCATCTCCCTTGGTAGTGCCTCTTTCTCTTTATTCTGAAATATATTGGATTGCAACCAATGTCTTATTTGCAAATACTTATGGAATTCAAGGTTAGAAATACCATACTTTCCTTTGATTTGCGAAAAAGTCATTAGTTGTTTATTACTGATCAGGTCTGAAACTGTGCTAACCCCTTTATTCTTCCAGGTATTTAAAAGGAAAATCATTTCTGTACTGTTATTATAGATTTGTTTAGTGTTGGATAAAAAATTATTATCCTGTACTTTAGGAAGGGCGCATTCTGGGAACCCATTTCTTTCTATCTCTATCCTGGGTCCTGTCTAACAGAGGGCCCCCCAGAATTGCTGCCATACATATATAGAAGCGTGGTTGGGGTAACATATATATATATATATATATATATATATATATATATATATATATATATATATATATATATATATATATATATATATATATATATATATATATATATATATATATATATATATATAGCCACGCGCCCGCTGCGTGGCGAGCGCAGCGAGCCCGCAAGGGGGGGCGATCCACGTCCCCCCCTTGTCGGCATTTCGGCTGTCGGGATTCAGTACTGAATCCACAAGCACCTATAAAGATTATTTAATCAAGTCACATAAATGACCACTTGTAATAATACACCCTCCTGCGACTTTCCCTATGTGTGGAATGTTCCTCTGAGACGCACCTACAGTAGAGAAGGCGAGGGAAGGAGATCGCTTGTAAGGAGTATACCACTACATGAGAATTCTCCACTCATCTGATGGTACGCACAAATACATAACCAAGAAGGATTATTAATACACTGAAGGCGCAGAAGTCCTACCACGTTCCCATTGTACTTCCTGCTCCTATGGAAATTAGCCAACTTGATGACATCTGACGACACAGTTTGAACTCTGGAGTGTTTTTAATAAATTTTTTAATATTATAGGATTTTTTGCAATCACTATATAATGCACTGTGCACTATTTAAATCAATAACACTCAGTGAGTGGCAGCACTGTGTGCGCAATATATATATATATATATATATATATATATATATATATATATATATATATATATATATATATATATATACACACACATATACATATATACATATACACACACACACACACACACACACATACATACATACACATACATACATACATACATACATACATACACACACACACACACACACACAAAGTGGGATTGACAAAGGCAAATCCCTGCTGATAACATAACATAGGTGCACCGGCTTCCTCCTGGAACCAACAAAAAACTGAGGCGCTGAGCACGGAGGCGGGGCTATAGGGGAGAGGAGCCGTGCATCCTAGGATGTCTTAGATGCCTTAAGAGCTGATTGGTGCCACGGTCCTCTGGATCTGCCTACAACCCCTCCCCCCCCAATGTCTCCCATAAAACCTCTGTGGCCCCTGACGTGTCTTCTTCGGGACACGTCAGGGGCCACAGAGCTAACAGTGGGACATCTTAAAGCAGCCACCTAAGGGTGGGGACACGCCTGTCCCACAGCCAGTTCACTCTGGCCAAATGCAGAGTCCTGGGGGGCAAATGTATCAAACGTTCAGAACGGTATTAGCGGACGACCAATTCGCCATCTTTCAAAGTTGCTCTGCTGTTGCACCACCCCTAACAGCCCACAGACCTCATGGAATGAGTATGGACCCCTGCAAGAACTGGGAGGAAGGCGCCCAAGTATGCCTGCTGGATGACAGATTGAAGCCAACGGGCAAATAGTAGCAGGTCAACTGCTCTTTTGAAATCTGTAGAGGACAAAGAGAGAGTCCAACTTCCGAAAAGCCTTAATGCAACACACAAGGCAGGGATCACAATGTCCTGGTTAACATGATATTTAGATACTACAATGGAGAGGTGTGAAGGAACAGTTCGAAGATCTGCCAAGTCAGGATGGAAGATCAGGAAAGGTGACTGACAGGACAGAACCGACCGGTCAGACACCCTCTGGGCTGAAGCAATTGCCAACAGGAAAATGGTTTTCCAGGTAAACCAACAAAAGATCCACTGACCTTAACGGTTCAAAAGGAGCACCCTGAAGAGCTCTGAGGACCGGGCAAAGATCCCACAGAGCAACCGGGGGAACATCCTGCAAGAAAGTGCAGACAATCTGCAATAATGCCAACCTCCTGCGGAACAGGATGGATAGAGCCGAAACCTGTACTTTCAAACCAGCCTCCAAACCCTTCTGCTAGAATGACAGATTCCTGGCTAAACGGTAATTCCTGGGATTGAAATGGTGACACCAAGTAAAGTAAGCCTGCCAGATGCAATGGTAAGTGTGAAGACCCAGAGTATTAGCGCATACACTCACAGTGCGCACTCTGGGACTTCTGGGTCAGGTCACGCAGACAGGAGACAGATAACAATAAAATACTATTTATTACAAGTTGCTTATTACAAGCTCTCTAAATCAGCTATACCATAAGCACATTTGGAACTACTACCAGAACAACAGGTGCCAATAAACATCAGATTACCGTCCGACTCCTCAGCCCTCACACAATGTCCTGTCCAGATGCAGTCTGTAAATCCAGAATTAGAGCATAAACCAGGCAGAGCAAACAAGTCTGCAATCCCAAGGGTAGTTTGTAATCCAGTCCACACAATGGTCCCACGAGCTGGCCTCAGCACACTGCCAGGAGCTGAGACTCCAAATCCAGTAGCTTTTAGAAACCCAACTCCAATACACACCCAGCACTAACTAACTGAAAACAGCACTTTTTCAAAATTGCCTCTCCTAAAAGTCCCTCCTGCAGTGGGTGGTTTTAGGAAAAGGTCTCAATCGATTGGTAGAGCTCAATGAAGATTTGTAACAGAGATGAGTCAGGTAGAGATCCCCCCTGCTGTTTCCCTGCCACAGTGTCTGACTCAGTTCTAGGGGAGAACAAAGGGATCTTGATGCACTTAATCCTTAGGTGAGGGGGGATGATGGTCCATCACTCCCTGTCTTAACCCCTTATAGCCATTTGTGACATCAGAGGGGCTCCAGGTGCTCCTGGGTTCCTGTCCTTAGTGTAGTTACAGTGAGTGACTGGTCCCAAATAAAACATCACACCTGGATCTGTTTAAGAACTATAGAACAATATTGTCAGAATGGACCACGGCCAGTCCAATTTGTCACATACCTCCCCTTCTTAAACTAAGGGAGCAGGGTTGAGTCCTAGTCCAGGACCAGCCATGTGACCTTTACCAGGTGCGATGCCGGTTCCTTCTTCTCTCCTAGATAAGCCATCAGCGTTGGTGTGCTCCCGGCCCTTTTTGTGAGAGATGGAAAAGTTAAAACTTTGAAGGGCAAGACTCCATCGTAATAATCTGCCATTTTCCCCTGCTGTTTTTTGTAACCAATGAAGGGGATTATGGTCAGTCACCACTGTAAATTCTCTGCCGTATAGGTATGGTTGTAACTTTTTCAAGGCCCACACAATTGCCAGGCATTCTTTTTCAATGGTGGCATAAGCCACTTCCCGATCCACCAGTTTACGTGACAAATAGACCACAGGGTGGTCACATCCATCCTCCCCCACTTGGCTTAACACTGCTCCCAAACCACATCCAGAGGCATCAGTTTGAACGATGAACTTCTTGTAGAAGTCAGGGGCAGCTAGTACGGGGGTACGGGAGAGGGCATCTTTCAGGGCCACAAACGCACTCTCACACTCAGGGGACCATGTCACCTGCCTAGCATATTTTTTTTTTGTCAGGTCAGTCAAAGGTTTGGCCAATGTGCTGTATTGGGGAACGAACCTCCTATAGTAGCCAGCTAGTCCTAAAAATGCTCTTACTTGTCTCTGAGAGGAAGGTCTGGGCCAGTTTAGTATAACTTCCACTTTGGCTGGCTCTGGTCGAATCTGACCCCCTCCCACTCGGTGACCCAGATATTGCACCTCAGCCATTCCGATTTGACATTTATCGGGACGGATGGTTAACCCACCCTGCTGAATACGCCTGAGGATCTCTGCTACATGTACTAGGTGCTCTTCCCAAGAAGCACTAAATATAGCTATGTCATCTAAGTATGCTTGTGCAAAATCCTGACACCCCTCCAACATTACATCTATAGTTCTCTGAAAAGTAGCTGGTGCATTTTTCATGCCAAAGGGCATGGACAAAAAATGATAAAGCCCAAAAGGTGTGGTAAATGCCGATTTTTCCTGGGCCTCCGGGCTTAACGGGATCTGCCAGTATCCTTTGCTAAGATCTAGAGTGGTCAAATATGTGGATCCCCCTAATCTCTCCAACAGCTCATCCACCCGGGGCATGGGGTAAGCATCTGTGATGGTCACCTCATTCAATCGTCGATAATCGACACAGAATCTGGTGGTCCCATCCTTTTTGGGAACTAAGACTACCCCAGCTGCCCAGGGACTATTGGACTTCACAATAACTCCTAACTCGAGCATCTCATCAATCTCTTTTTTAAGGCTGCTTGCTACCTCCGGCGTGACTCGGTATGGTTTTTGCCGGATGGGCTTGACATCCCCTGTATCTACCCCATGTTGAGTGAGGGTGGTGGTCCCTGGAATACAGGTAAATTGCCGAGCCTGGGCCACTAAGACCTCCCCAATGTCCCGACGCTGGGCAACACTCAGTTTCTCCCCATATTGAACCGCCTCCAATCCTTTGTCCTTCTTGCATTCTTCTAACAAATCTGGTAAGGGGTCTAACTCAGGGGCCTCCATGGGGGGACAACATACTACCATTGCGGCTACATTCCTTTCCACATATGCTTTGAGACGATTAATGTGAAAAGTCCTTACTTGTTGGCCACCCTTATCCAGGGCAACAATGTAATTTACTGGGCCTGACTGTTTTACCACCGTGTAAGGGCCATCCCAGTTAGCCTGCAATTTATTCGTACGCACTGGGATAAGCACCATTACTTTCTGGCCCTCATGTAACTCCCTGAGTCTGGAATTCTGATTATACCATTCAGATTGGCGGGCCTGTGCCCCTTGGAGGTTAGCTTGCGTTAAGGCCATTAACCTCGCCATCCTTTCCCGCATTTGTGCCACGTACTGCAGGATGGGTTGATCATGATCGATAAAGCTTCCTTCCCAGCTTTCACGGACTAGATCCAGTGGTCCTCTGACCCTGCGGCCATACAACAATTGAAAGGGGGAAAATCCCGTAGACTCTTGAGGTACTTCCCTGTATGCAAACAGTAGCTGCTGCAGTGCCTTTTCCCAGTCCCTCCCCTCTGATTGCACATAAGCCTGCAACAGATGTTTGAGGGTTCCATTGAAATTCTCGCATAATCCATTAGTTTGTGGATGATAGGCAGTAGTCCTTATGGGACGTATTCCCCATTTTTCCCATAATGTCTGTAACAATTCCCCTTGAAATTGGGCGCCCTGATCAGTTACGATCTCTTGAGGATAACCCATCCTACTAAATATGTCATTTAGGGCCTGTGCTATGTGCTCAGCATCTATGGAGGAGAGTGCTACAGCCTCGGGATATCGAGTTGCAAAGTCAATGAGGGTCAGAATATATCTTTTTCCTGTATGGCTGGGAATCTTGAGAGGTCCAATTATATCTATTGCTATCCGCTGAAACGGCTCTCCGATTATTGGTAAAGGATGCAGAGGGGCTCTTCGGGGTATGCCTCCTAATCTCTGACAGGTATCGCAAGAGGCTCGGTAATGCTTCACATCACAGGATACCCTGGGCCAGAAAAAATTTCTCAACACTCGAGTAAGAGTTTTTCGGACTCCAAAGTGTCCGGCTGCGGGTATATCATGGGCTAAGACCAACAACTGCTGTCGATACCTTTGGGGAACCACCAATTGCTTTGCGGCACTGCCATGGTCCAGATCATCAATATGAGGGGGAATTCTATACAATAGCCCATTCACCCACCCCACCTTATACCCCTCCGCGTCAGATAACCCCCCCTCCGCTGCACTTCGAAGTTTGGCTAGGGTGGGATCAGTTTTCTGTAGCTCTCGGAATTCATTCCTGTCTATCTCTCCCAGGTCAACTGCGGTACTTCCATTCAGAAACATATCATTCTCAGCAATGGAACTACTCACCCCCCGTGGATTGGGTTTAGAAGCAGTAGTAGGTTGAATCTTGGTTAAAACGGGTCCCAGAGTGGAAGACGACACAGAGGTGGTCTTAGCTGATGAGGTCATTCTCCGGGCTTGGCTCCTGGTCACCACTTGCACAAAATGTGTTACCAGCCCCTGTCCTAGATCATTTCCCAGAATAACTTTTGCTGGTAGGCCACTAAGAACACCTACATCCACAGGACCATGGTCTGCCCCCAAGTCCAGGTGCACACGGGCTACTGGGATATCCTGAACCTGATTACCTGCCGTGGCAATTCTGACCCTTTGGTCCTCCAGGATCTTGTCCACTGACACCAGATCAGGTTCTATTAGGGTAAGGGAGGCTCCGGAATCTCTCAAACCTTGTACCTCCTGGTTATCCACCCAGACAGACTGTAAATGACCTTTCATATTGCTGGGCGTTTTGTGTCCTTTCCCCACTACGAGATCCACCACATACACCCCATCCATCCCCTCTGTTGCATCAGGATGGAGATGTTGTCCTTCCAGTCCCTCATCCGGTTGGTAGACCACGTTAACTGGGGCAGGGCGAGCTCCCACATAAGGTCCTCGAGACCGGGTGCAATCCTTTTGCATGTGCCCTGGCTGATTACATCGGTAACATTTCCGGGGATAGGCCTGTTGCACTAGTGGGGGTCGCTGTGCTGCATCCCTCTGGTAATATGAGGCAGATGATGGTCTGGATTTCTGGGTCTCTCTCAATTCCATTCTCTGGGCTCCTGGTTGCTGTACACTGGGTGCCTTCCATCTGACTCGGTTAGCCATATATTCATCTGCCATTTTCGCTGCTGCCTCTGGATTAGGAGGTTTACGATCAGCCACCCACTCTCGAACCTCTGATGGCATTTTATTTAATAATTGTTCCAGCACCACTTCGTTTAGGATTTGTTCAGGGGAATACACGTGTTGTCCATCCCACCACTGCTGGCATGCTCTTTTAAGTTGTCTGGCAAATTCAGCATGGGAGTCATCCCCCCCACGATTTAGAGTACGGAACTTGGCCCTGTAGGATTCAGGAGTCACTTGGAATTTGGCCAGCAGGGCTTTCTTTATCTGCTGGTAGTTTCCCACATCCTCATTTGCTAGGGATTGATAGGCTTGCTGAGCTTTGCCTGTTAAACTAGGTCCCACATAACAAGCCCACTCTTCCTCATCAATCTGGTGCACAGCCATTAGTTTCTCAAATACTTGCAGATGCGTGTCAATATCATTCTCTCCTTCCTTAAATCTGGGCACATCTCCATATCTTAGCCGTGGTTTTCTTTCTTCCTCCTGTACCCTCTGTCTAGCTGGTACCTCTGGGTAGATATTTACTCCCAGAACAGTTTGTATAACACCTGCCCTTTCCCTAGAAGAAGCTCGGTCACCTAGAGCTTTTAATAACCGTTCCAATGTTTCAGGAGTTGCTTCTGGTCTCTGCATTCTCCCTCTCCTTGTCCCCTCTTCTGGGATTTGCTCTTCATCCTCATCACTTAGTGCAATCTCCTCTGGGTGAGCTCTGTCATACTCCAATAGGCGAGTGACTAACTCATCCTTTTGCTCAGTTCCATTACAGGGTATTTTCTTTAACTTGCAGAATTCCAACAACTGCTGTTTCTTAGTCCTCCTGTAATATTTCTCTGCTTCCCTCATTTCCGCCATTGCAGCTTCACTCGCCATTCTTCCTGGGATATTTAACTAGACTGATGTTTCTGGTCTCTTTTTACTGAACCTGTTCCTGTAGAGCT
Organism: Crinia signifera; assembly: GCF_055691185.1. NCBI lineage: Eukaryota > Metazoa > Chordata > Amphibia > Anura > Myobatrachidae > Crinia > Crinia signifera. Next base: position 335,955,412 of record NC_139221.1, read on the forward strand.
TTGGGGTATCTGTATACAACCCCTTGTGCTCCTCCCCTAGTACGGGACTACGTGACCCCACTGCTGGCCACCAATTGTGAAGACCCAGAGTATTAGCGCATACACTCACAGTGCGCACTCTGGGACTTCTGGGTCAGGTCACGCAGACAGGAGACAGATAACAATAAAATACTATTTATTACAAGTTGCTTATTACAAGCTCTCTAAATCAGCTATACCATAAGCACATTTGGAACTACTACCAGAACAACAGGTGCCAATAAACATCAGATTACCGTCCGACTCCTCAGCCCTCACACAATGTCCTGTCCAGATGCAGTCTGTAAATCCAGAATTAGAGCATAAACCAGGCAGAGCAAACAAGTCTGCAATCCCAAGGGTAGTTTGTAATCCAGTCCACACAATGGTCCCACGAGCTGGCCTCAGCACACTGCCAGGAGCTGAGACTCCAAATCCAGTAGCTTTTAGAAACCCAACTCCAATACACACCCAGCACTAACTAACTGAAAACAGCACTTTTTCAAAATTGCCTCTCCTAAAAGTCCCTCCTGCAGTGGGTGGTCTTAGGAAAAGGTCTCAATCGATTGGTAGAGCTCAATGAAGATTTGTAACAGAGATGAGTCAGGTAGAGATCCCCCCTGCTGTTTCCCTGCCACAGTGTCTGACTCAGTTCTAGGGGAGAACAAAGGGATCTTGATACACTTAATCCTTAGGTGCGGGGGATGATGGTCCATCACTCCCTGTCTTAACCCCTTATAGCCATTTGTGACATCAGAGGGGCTCCAGGTGCTCCTGGGTTCCTGTCCTTAGTGTAGTTACAGTGAGTGACTGGTCCCAAATAAAACATCACACCTGGATCTGTTTAAGAACTATAGAACAATATTGTCAGAATGGACCACGGCCAGTCCAATTTGTCACAGTAAGCACCAGCCGGAGAAGGCTTGCACGCCTTGAGCATAGTTGATATCACCCTTGAGTCAACAGCCACCCCATCAAAGCCAGACGCTGCAGGGTCAGATGTAGACTCGGACCTTGTGTGAGAAGGCCTGCCCGTAGAGGTAGATGGATTGGAGGGGCCACTTCAACTTGAGGATTACTCTGAGTAGGAGCAAGATGGGGGGAAAGGCGTACATCAGAGCAAACGGCCATGGGGCGGACAGGGCGTCTACCATGCAAGCACCCGGGATGCGAGACCTGGACCCATACAGGGTGACCTGGTGGTTGTGGCGTGATGCCATCAAGTCCACCTTGGGTCTGCCCCAACGGTGCACCAATATTTGGAATAATTCCGGATGGAGGGCATATTTACCGGCATCCAGAGTCTGACCGCTGAGAAAGTCCACTTCCCAATTGAGGACCCCCGGGATAAAGATCGCTGAAATAGCTGGGATCTTCCCTTCTGACCATTGAAAAATGTGGGAGGTCTCTGCCATAGCCGCCCGACTCGGGTGCCCCCTTACATAGTTACATAGTAGGTGAGGCTGAATAAAGACTTGCGTCCATCTAGTTCAACCTATGTTTATAGTAGCTTATCCCTTGTTGTATAGTATGTTCTGATATTTTAAAGACAGATATGTTACTTATTCGTACCCTTGGATGTTTTTAACCAATAAATGTTTATCCAACCTTATTTTAAACGTATTTATAGTGTCTGCCGACACCACTTCTCCAGGAAGAGAGTTCCAAAGTTTGACTGCTCTGACTGTAAAGGAATTTTTTCTTCTAATCTAAACACGTGCCCTCGTGTCCTAGATTCCTTTCTAGCAGAAAAAGGGTGTTTGACAGTTCCTTATATTGGCCCCTAATATATTTATACATGTTAAGCATATCCCCCCTTAAACGTCTTTTCTCTAGTGTAAATAGTCCCAAATGGTTTAATCTTTCCTCATAGCTTAAATTCTCCATTCCCCTAATCAGCTTTGTTGCTCTTCTTTGGATTTTTTCTAATTCTATGATGTCCTTTTTATAGTGCAGGGCCCAGAACTGCACTGCGTATTCAAGGTGCGGTCTAACCAATGATTTGTACAGAGGCATAATTACTTTTGAATCCCTAGTTTCCATGCCCCTTTTAATACATGCGAGAATTTTGTTGGTCTTTTTTTGTTGCTATATTACATTGAGCACTACACCCTAGATCTGGGGTAGCCAACCCTAGTCCTCGAGAGCTACCAACAGTGCATGTTTTGCAGGTCTCCTCACAGAATCACAAGTGAGCTAATTAGCTCCATCTGTGTATCTTTTAAAATGTGTCAGTGATAAATGAGTGCAGCTGTGCAGCAGCTAGGTTGTCTGTAAAATGTGCACTGTTGGTAGCTCTCGAGGGCTAGGGTTGGCTACCACTGCCCTAGATTGTTGACTATTTGGACTCCTAGATCCTTTTCGAGTACTGAATTACCCAATTCATCCCCGCTTAGGTTATAACTAGCACACTGGTTATGTCTCCCAAGCAGGGCCGGTGCAACGGGGGGGGGGGGGGGGTACCTGTGGCGCTGTGTGATCTGGCGGCGGGGTCCCTGCAGTGATGCGCGCTATCCGGCAGCCAGGCGGCATGGGAAGCGCTGATGGGTTTGAAAACTCGCCGCACACTGATTGGCTGAATCTCAGCCAATCAGCATGCAGAATGGTTTCAAACCCAGCAGCACTTCCCGCGCCGACGCCTGGCTGCCGGATAGCGCGCATCACTGCAGGGACCCCGCCGCCAGATCACACAGTGCCGCAGGTACCCGGCACGGACACCCCTGCAGCCTCCATGCGAGAGGCGAAGTGCCGCCCTCCAGTGGCTGGCGCCCTAGGTAAATGCCTAGATTTGCCTAGTGGTGGTGGCGCCGGCCCTGCTACCAAGGTGCATGACCTTGCATTTGTTCACATTGAACCTCATTTTCCACTGTTTTGCCCACTCATCTAGATTGTCAAAATCATTTTGAAGCGTGGTGACATCTTCTGATGATTTAATAACTCTGCTCAGTTTTGTATCGTCCGCAAAGAAGGATACATTGCTGAGTAACCCCATCCCTTGGTGGATGATATAAGCCATTGTCACTGCTTCTTGTGCCTTCCACAAGCCCTGGAAAGATCTTTGATACGTCACTGCTCCCCAACCACAGAGGCTGGCATCCATGGTGAGGAGAGTCCACTGGTGAACCCAAAACGGATTCCCCACTGTGAGGCTCTGGCCTAGATGGCACCAGGACAGGGAGATCCATACCACCGGTTATAAGACAATCAGGTGGGATCGGAGATTGGTATTAGACCCTGACCACTTGTTGAGGATCTTTCGTTGGAGAGGGTGTGAGTGGAACTGAGCGTACTCTACCATGTCGAAGGCCGATACCATTGAGCCCAGGACCCTCATGCAGGCATGAATTAACACTCGCTGGAGGGAGAGAATGTGCCGGACATTGGACTGGACAGTCCTGCGACGCAACTCTGGCATGTAGATACACTGATGAACAGTATCCAACTGGGCCCCCAGATAGATAATGGACTGAGCTGGAAGCATAGAAGACTTGGACCAATTTATGATCTAGCTGTGATGTTTTAAGACCTCCACCACCTTGGCCAAGTGGGCCTGGAGAACCTCTTGTGAATGTGCCAGGATCAGCAGGTCGTCCAGATACGGATGTATCCGGATACCCTGATCCGGATACATCAAGAAGAGGCTGGTGTAGAAACCTGTACCTTGCTGAGGCACAGGTACCGGAGCTATGACCCCAGCTTCTGGATGGCCTGCTTCAGAGCTCTGGTCTTTTCTAAGTCTTTTGGAGAACTTGTTGAAAAGAACGAGCTTGGTGGACAGTGACAAAGGTTTTGGATTAGCCTTGGGAGATCACATCCCGAACTCATGTGTCGGTTGTGGATTCCAGCCAGACACCTGAAAACCGCAGCAGATGACTGCCACCCTGAGATCCCCCAGGTGGCGTGCCGCCCCATCATGCTGAGGGCTTATCCTGTGGCATAGAGTCAGGTCGCCTGGTGGCCCAGGGACGCTTGCCCTTGGAGGACTTGGCGGGCTGGGTTCTTGTACCAGAATGTTTCCTACCCCTGCCCTGGAAGCGAAAGGACGGGAAGGCAGCACAGGAAGACATCTTACAGAAAACAGGCAGCTAAAACTGACACAGGTAACACAATATACGTCTGACAGGCAGTGATAGTGTTATACAGTACATAATATACAGCACACATACACAGGCATACAATGCACACATACACAGCACACATACACAGGGAACACAATATACGTCTGACAGGCAGTGATCGTGTTATACAGTACATAATACACAGCACACATACACAGGCATACAATGCACACATACACAGCACACATACACAGGTAACACAATATACGTCTGACAGGCAGTGATCGTGTTATACAGTACATAATACACAGCACACATACACAGGCATACAATGCACACATACACAGCACACATACACAGGGAACACAATATACGTCTGACAGGCAGTGATCGTGTTATACAGTACATAATACACAGCACACATACACAGGCATACAATGCACACATACACAGCACACATACACAGGTAACACAATATACGTCTGACAGGCAGTGATCGTGTTATACAGTACATAATACAAAGCACACATACACAGGCATACAATGCACAGCACACATACACAGGCAGTGATAGTGGTATACAGTACATAATACACAGCACACATACACAGGCAGTGATAGTGGTATACAGTACATAATACACAGCACACATACACAGGCATACAATGCACACATACACAGGTAACACAATATACGTCTGACAGGCAGTGATAGTGTTATACAGTACATAATACAAAGCACACATACACAGGCAGTGATAGTGGTATACAGTACATAATACACAGCACACATACACAGGCATACAATGCATAGCACACATACACAGGCAGTGATAGTGGTATACAGTACATAATACACAGCACACATACACAGGCATACAATGTACACATACACAGCACACATACACAGGTAACACAATATAAGTCTGACAGACAGTGATAGTGTTATACAGTACATAATACACAGCACACATACACAGGCAGTGATAGTGGTATACAGTACATAATACACAGCACACATACACAGGCATACAATGCACACATACACAGGCATACAATGCACACATAACACAGCACAAATACACAGGTAACACAATATACGTCTGACAGATAGTGTTATACAGTACATAATATACAGCACACATACACAGAATAAATGGCACGGAGCTCCCTTAAGCATCTATGGCTGACTGGAGCACAAAACTCTTTAACCTGTGTCCTTGTAGGATAGGTACAGGGGGGACATGCCAAGGCGTCCTGTCAGTGAAGGAGTGGAACCCCGGGTGGCTGAGTGCTCTCAGTGTCCCTCCAACGTGCAGCAGGCAGAAGGGGTATGTCCTTTCTCCAGTCCTTGCGGAGGGGCTGTGTGAGGGGAGCCCACTCTCCCTACTATCAAATGGCCACCAGGGAATATGACCTACTGCGGCGCCGGGAAGATGACCACCCCCCACACCCAGCGGGGAGCACGTTACCTTAAATGGTGTCTCGGTCCCGGCTGCGGTCTCCATATGCCTGGGGCCAGCTACGGTCACACACCCCTGAGTGGCTGCTGGGCCCGGGTGATGGAGCAGCAGCGCAGGTGTCTTTTAGACCCCCAGCGCTGCTGCCCTATCAATGACTGTCAGTGTAAAAAATAGATGAAAAGAAAAATTAAGATTTTAAAGGAAGTAAGGCTGCAAAGTGTAGCAACTCACTAAGGTGCATATGGTTCCTGCCAGCACCAAAAACAACTGAGTAGCTTGGCCTGGAGGCGGGGTAGAGGAGGGGAGGAGCCTGGCTGTCTGGGAGCCGCAGAGAAGTTTAACCTTTCTGGTGCTAAAAGTGTCGCTCTCCCACTCACTACCCTCTGTTAGCCCTGTGGCCCCGGACGTCTACCAAAGAATATAAAGAGTACTCTTTATTATCATAGGAAAAGCCATAGATTACTCCTCATACCGAGCTTGGGTCATAAGTGGAGGCAGGAGATCCATAGATTACTCCTCATACCGACATGGTCATACTGTACGTGAGGCAGGAGATACATAGATTACTCCTTATACCGAAGAGAAGAAAAGTGGGTGGTGGAGCGCTGACTATTAAGTATGTAGTCGACCAATTGGGTATTACATTCAACAAGATAATAAAGTCATCTGTGGATGACGAAACGCATCAGGCGCACACCCTCTATTGGACCCTGTGGATTACAAACTACTTTTTCTCACCTTGGACTAGCTCTCTTTTATCTAAGGAGGACACTGGACTCTATAAACAAGGGACACCACCACCTGATAATTTTCTGCGAGGCCCTCCATTCCGTGAGACGTATACCACCTTTCCTCACGAAGGCAGAACATTACATCCGGCTCCAAAATCAGGTTTATGGACACCCGCCAATTCCAGCATATCTAAGTCTAATAGGAGAGCATCACCGGGAACAAGTGAGATATATTCACACTTCATTCTACATTTAGGTCCATATAGGGGTGAATACTGTCATATTGTAATTTTAAATATTGTTTTTATTTGTGTTTTATCTGTATTCATTTATATATGATCTAATATATTAAAATAATTATCTTGTTGAATTTAATACCCAATTGATCGACTACATACTTAATAGTCAGCGCTCCACCACCCACTTTTCTTCTCTTCTGTATACCAAAACTATATAGGGGCCTTCCCACCCCCAGGTGTGAGCAGCTTGGCAAGCCACACTCATCTCCCCAAGCGCCCCATATAAGCTCTGCCATCTAGGTGGCTGGGTTTATAACTTTTTTCTTCCTACTCCTCATACCGACTTATGGTCATGCTGTACGTGGAGGCAGGAGATCCATAGATTACTCCTTATACCGAGCATGGGTCATATGTGGAGGCAGGAGATCCATAGATTACTCCTCATACCGACTTATGGTCATACTGTACGTGGAGGCAGGAGATCCATAGATTACTCCTTATACCGAGCATGGGTCATATGTAGAGGCAGGAGATCCATAGATTACTCCTCATACCGACTTATGGTCATACCGTAGGTGGAGGCAGGAGAGCCATAGATTACTCCTTATACCGAGCTTGGGTCATATGTGGAGGCAGGAGATCCATAGATTACTCCTCATACCGACTTATGGTCATACCGTACGTGGAATAATTTAATAATACACGGTTCTCAAAAAGTATAACAATTTATTATTGAAATAATAAAAACAATAATTTAAAATGATGAATCACTTTAAAAGCATCCATCTTTGCCAAGTGACGTGTCCACCCTCCCACAGATGGTCCTCCACAATTCTCTGGATTCAAAAATTTGTATGGGATACAGCCTTATTCCTAAATCATCCAGCTAAATCCAAGAGGACATACACACTGGGACATCCTGAGTCCTTGAAATTATAGGACAAACCATAGGACACTCCGTCACAGACCCTGGCTTTCACAACCAACCAGGCACAAATGGGATGGTAATATACAGCTTTTTATATTTCTATTACTTTCCAAGCAGCTACAAAATACTAAGACTCAATATCCTCTGAGATAGTCTTTTTCCATTGCTATGGACTGTTTGCTTTTAAAGTGATTCATCATTTTAAATGATTGTCTTTATTATTTCAATAATAAATTGTTATACTTTTTGAGAACCGTGTATTATCAAATTATTACAGCCAGCGCTGGCACACACCCTTTTCTTTCACTTATCAATTATTGGGCTTGACAAACCCTTGTGCCAGCTGCTGTATGATAGCGCACCACAAAACCTATTGTATTGATACCGTACGTGGAGGCAGGAGATCCATAGATTACTCCTTATACCGAGCATGGGTCATATGTGGAGGCAGGAGATCCATAGATTACTCCTCATACCGATTTATGGTCATACTGTAGGTGGAGGCAGGAGATCCATAGATTACTCCTTATACTGAGCTTGGGTCATATGTGGAGGCAGGAGATCCATAGATTACTCCTCATACCGAGTTATGGTCATACTGTACGTGGAGGAAGGAGATCCATAGATTACTCCTCATACCGACTTGTGGTCATACTGTACGTGGAGGCAGGAGATCCATAGATTACTCCTTATACCGACCATGGGTCATATGTGGAGGCAGGAGATCCATAGATTACTCCTCATACCGATTTATGGTCATACTGTAGGTGGAGGCAGGAGATCCATAGATTACTCCTTATACTGAGCTTGGGTCATATGTGGAGGCAGGAGATCCATAGATTACTCCTCATACCGAGTTATGGTCATACTGTACGTGGAGGCAGGAGATCCATATATAACTTCTCATACCGACTTATGGTCATACTGTACATGGAGGCTGGAGATCCATAGATTACTCCTCATACCGACTTATGGTCATACTGTACGTGGAGGCAGGAGATCCATAGATTACTCCTTATACCGAGCTTGGGTCATATGTGGAGGCAGGAGATCCATAGATTACTCCTCATACCGAGTTATGGTCATACTGTACGTGGAGGCTGGAGATCCATAGATTACTCCTCATACCGACTTATGGTCATACTGTACGTGGAGGCAGGAGATCCATAGATTACTCCTTATACCGAGCTTGGGTCATATGTGGAGGCAGGAGATCCATAGATTACTCCTCATACCGACTTATGGTCATACTGTACGTGGAGGCAGGAGATCCATAGATTACTCCTCATACCGACTTATGGACTTATGATTCATTAACTACCAAATACATTCCTAAAGTAAACAAGGGCAAATTCAATAAAAAAAAGCCACCATGGTTGGACGAAAAAGTTAGGTCAGCTATCAACAATAAAACAAGAGCATTTAAATTCTATAAAAATAACTCAAATGAAGAAGCGTTTGCCAAATACAAAGCTAACAAAACTTGCAAAGGGGTAATCAAAGCAGCTAAAAAATTATACGAAGAGCGCATAGCCACTGAAAGCAAAACCAACCCCAAGAAGTTTTTTAAATACATAAATAGTAAACGTATAATTAAGGAAAACATAGGCCCACTAATTAATATCAGTGGAAAAAGTGTTACAGAAGATAAGGGAAAAGCAAAACTGTTAAATGAGTTCTTCTCATCAGTAATTACTAAAGGAGAGCAGACTGTGGAACGTACATGTACAACAAACGGGACAAATAAGCCAGATCTCATTGTTGATATCACGCCCAAGGAAATAAAACTGAAGCTCAGCAAAATCAAAACAAATAAACAACCAGGGCCAGATGGAATTCATCCGAGGGTACTAATGGAATTAAGGGAGGAACTAGCTACTCCCCTACATTTTATCTTTAACAATTCACTTTCGTCAGGTAAAGTACCAAAAGATTGGAGAATAGCAGAGGTAGTGCCGATATTCAAAAAAGGCAAAAAGGAGGATTCTGCTAATTACAGACCAGTGAGTTTAACATCAATAGTGGGTAAACTCTTTGAAGGATTTTTAAGGGATAGTATCTAGAAATATTTAGACCATCACTGTCTTCTCACTACTAGGGTTCTATGAAGAGGTTAGCAAAAACCTCGATAATGGAAACGCTGTAGATGTGATTTTCCTAGATTTTGCTAAGGCCTTTGATACTGTCCCACACAAGAGGTTGTTAAACAAAATGGAGGACCTAGGATTGGGTGAAAATATCTGCAGATGGGTAGGGAATTGGCTATGTAATAGAGAACAAAGAGTGGTGGTGAATAGTGCCGTATCAGACACAATACCAGTACTAAGTGGAGTGCCTCAGGGTTCGGTTTTAGGGCCCATTTTATTTAACATTTTTATAAACGATATTGGAATGGGGTTACTCAGCAATGTATCCATCTTTGCAGACGATACAAAACTAAGCAAAGTTATTAAAACATCAGAAGATGTCACCACGCTTCGAAAGGATCTTGCAAAACTAGAGGAGTGGGCTAAAAAGTGGAAGATGAAGTTCAATGTGGATAAATGTAAAGTTATGCACCTTGGGAGACATAACCAGTGTGCAAGTTATAACCTTAGCGGAGAGGAATTGGGTATTTCAACACTAGATACTGTACGTGGAGGCAGGAGATCCATAGATTACTCTTCATACCGACTTATGGTCATAGTGTACGTGGAGGCAGGAGATCCATAGATTAATCCTCATACCGACTTATGGTCATACTGTACGTGGAGGCAGGAGATCCGTAGATGATTACTCATACTGACTTATTATCATAGTGTACGTGGAGGCAGGAGATCCATAGATTACTCCTCATACCGACTTATGGTCATAGTGTACGTGGAGGCAGGAGATCCATAGATTACTCCTCATACTGACTTATGGTCATAGTGTACGTGGAGGCAGGAGATCCATAGATGATTACTCATACTGATTTATAGTCATACTGTACGTGGAGGCAGGAGATCCATAGATTACTCCTCATACCGACTTATGGTCATAGTGTACGTGGAGGCAGGAGATCCATAGATTACTCCTCATACCGACTTATGGTCATACTGTACATGGAGGCAGGAGATCCATAGATGATTACTCATACTGACTTATGGTCATACTGTACGTGGAGGCAGGAGATCCATAGATGATTACTCATACTGATTTATGGTCATACTGTACGTGGAGCCAGGAGATCCATAGATTACTCCTCGGACCGACCTCTCATCATAGGAAGAGCCACAGATTACTTCTCGGACTCACCTCCTTCCAGCAGGCGAATTCCCAGTGGGGACACTTGCACAATGTATTTATTGTCTCCTATATTCCCAGCATATACAGTCGGGCCCTGCGTGGAAAACCCACTGTTGTCCAACTCCATGATCTCTTGTCCTGTTTGCAGGATCTGCCAAGACAACATAAAAGATCAGATAGAGACAATTAGACACTGATCCATCTTTTGCTACAGTAAATTACTATGACCAGATCCCTCAAAGCTATCCCCCACCACTATCCCAGTACTATACCATCAGAGCACTATCCCCCCCCCAACCACTATCCATCCCTGCACTATCCTGACCCCCATCCATTTTCCCACCACTATCCCCCCCCCCAACCACTATCCCTACACTATCCATCCCTGCACTATTCCTTACCACTACCTATACCTGCACTATGCCCCCACCACTATCCCCCACCACTGGGATGACAGACCACGTGAGGAGCTGGTGGATGGAGGGAGGGCAATGAGGACACTGGTGGCAGACGTCACTCTTCATACCATAGCCGTAGCGACCTACACACTGTGGCTGGCACCGGGCTTTGTGGAGACGATTATATTATATGGTGAGGTAGAATCTGGGGGTGCAGCGAATCCACCACTTTCCTGCTGTCATTTGGGAGGAACAATGTCTCACTCACCATAGTGGAGTCTTCACGACTCAAGATCAGGAACCCATGGCGGCTTTTTTCCTCCTCTTCGTCAGGATCAGCAGCGCTCGCATCTCCTTCTTTAGGCTGCAGGAAGAGCAGATGGGATGGGCGGCAATGAGAGAAGAGGAGGAACATAGAACGCACTATGACTCATGATAAGACGGAAGAACCCACCTCGTCCTTCTTGTGAGAAGAGATCACCGTCCACATATCATGACACCCAGGCAGCTCAAACGTCGTCACAACTTGGGGTCGGATACTTTTCTATTATACAATGAAATAAAGGGAGAGCGTTTCCTCCATGTCTGATGGAACGGGATGATGGGTAGCAGGGGGTTTAACGCCACGTTATGCATAGACTTGGGGCCATTTGAGGCCTCTTTTAATGTGCCCCAACTCTATACCACCCCCTTCCCTACAGCTGGGAGGAGTATGCTAATTTCTTCCCGGACACTTGTTTGTAGGAGGGGGCAGTGCGGACATTGCCGTCAGCAAACCAGGAAAGGTCTTTAGCTAATTGTAGTATTTAGGATTATTCCTCTTCACATCAAAATGAGATTTTAGGAGATAGGATAAACCCTTCTATCAGTACACGGGGGCCACTGGAACACCGCAAGGATTAGAGAGTGGTGCAGGAACTTGGCCAATTCATTAGTACAAAGCTCAGGGTTCCCTTTCTCCATTCCCCATTGGCTGCCTGGGAATGTCCAACAAAGCCCCAAATGACATTCAGGGAGCAGAGAAGAAAAACACTAACAAGGGCACCAGGAGAACAAAACTGGAAGAGTTGTATCTTACTACACTACAGGGGGCAGATTCTGACCTGCAGTCTCCACAAATCCAAATGTATTTCCATAAACCTGACCGTATATGATGGCGTTACCTTCTTAGTAAGATCAGTTCCGCTGCGCAGTGACAGACATCCAGACAAACCCTTGTAATACTCTAAAAGGCGGCTATCTGGTGACCCCAGGGAACAGAGAAGACAACGTAATGAAAGTTCAGAAATCTAGGTCTTACTGGAACCATTGGGTGGGACTACATAAAGCCGGCCCTAAGGAAAAGTCCTCTCAGAAGTGGCCTGTGCGCAGCGCCTACAGTAACTCACCTGAAGTACAGACAGGGCCCCATTCTTTCCATATCCAGAAGACAAGACAATCTCAAGGTCTGGCTCTAGGCTGTTCTGAAACTGAAATATCACAAGTGTTATCTCCATTAGTAGTAGGTCTGCATAAAGGTGTCCCTACAAACGGAGCAATATAGGAGATAAATCTCTCGGAGCGCGCTCCCGCAGCCAGCCCGTAATGGTCGCAGGAGCATGCACTGTGCAGGATGACACAGAACAGCTTGGTCTCTGCTGAAAACGATACACTGAGCAATATGTTGCCGAGAGCTATAAAGCCAAAATTGCTCAGCGACCATATTGCACCGTGTGTACACACCACAAGAGATTTATCTCCCACAACACAAAAAACACACTGGCGATATTGACACTTAGCGACCATTTAACCAACGATAATGGCTTAAATTGCCCCGTGTGTACAGGGCTTAAGACTCCTCTACCCGAGAAACCCTCCAATCCCTACAAGACTCATCTACCCCAGGAACACTCCAATCCCTACACGACTCATCTACCCCAGGAACCCTCCAATCCCTACAAGACTCCTCTACCCCAGGAACCCTTCAATCCCTACAAGACTCCTCTACCCGATGAACCCTTCAATCCCTACAAGACTCCTCTAACCCAGGAACCCTCCAATCACTACAAGACTCATCTACCCCAGGAACCCTCCAATCACTACAGAACTCCTCTACCCGAGGAACACTCCAATTCCTACAAGACTCCTCTACCAGAGGAACACTCCAATCCCTAAATGACTCCTCTACCCAAGGAACCCTCCAATCCCTACAAGACTCCTCTACCCGAGGAACCCTCCAATCCCTAAATGACTCCTCTACCCCAAGAACCCTCCAATCCCTACAAGACTCCTCTCCCCAGGAAATCTCAAATCCCTACAAGACTCGTCTACCCCAAGAACCCTCCAATCCCTACAAAACTCCTCCACCCCAGGAACCCTCCAATCCCCACTAGACTTGTCTACCCCAGGAAACCTCCAGTCCCTGCAAGACTTGTCTACCCCAGGAACCCTCCAATCCCTACAAGACTCGTCTACCCCAGGAACAGTCCAATTCCTCCAAGGCTCATCTACTAGGGACATAGAAATTATGAAAATATCCAGCCATGATGGGGGAACGGCGACCTACCTCCTCAGACAGGAAGGCCGGCTCTCCCATGGAGGCCATAGCACAGGGGCCAATGTTTAGAATACTGTCACACACCTGAAACAAAAAGATCATAACATGTGTTTTACACTATAAGTCAGCAGCCAGTGTGTGGTACAGGACCACGAGGCTGGTCAGTAACACGTCTCATACACGCTGGGCACAGGAGCAGTATATCATGTATTGGGGCAGCACGGATGGTGTAATGTTAGCATTACTGCCTCACAGCGCTGAGTTCATGGGTTCCATTCCCACCATGTGTTATATATACGGGGCAGTACGGATGGTGTAATGGTTATATTACTGCCTCACAGCACTGAGGTCATGGGTTCTATCCCCACCATGTGTTATATATACGGGGCAGTACGGATGGTGTAATGGTTACATTACTGCCTCACAGCACTGAGGTCATGGGTTCTATCCCCACCACGTGTTATATATACGGGGCAGTACGGATGGTGTAATGGTTACAGGACTGCCTCACATCACTGAGGTCATGGGTTCTATCCCCACCATGTGTTATATATACGGGGCAGTACGGACGGTGTAATGGTTATAGCATTACTGCCTCACAGCACTGAGGTCATGGGTTCTATCCCCACCATGTGTTATATATACGGGGCAGTACGGATGGTGTAATGGTTAGCATTACTGCCTCACAGCGCTGAGGTCATGGGTTCTATTCCCACCATGTGTTATATATACGGGGCAGTACGGACGGTGTAATGGTTACATTACTGCCTCACAGCACTGAGGTCATGGGTTCTATTCCCACCATGTGTTATATATACGGGGCAGTACGGATGGTGTAATGGTTAGCATTACTGCCTCACAGCGCTGAGGTCATGGGTTCTATTCCCACCATGTGTTATATATACGGGGCAGTACGGATGGTGTAATGGTTAGCATTACTGCCTCACAGCGCTGAGGTCATGGGTTCTATCCCCACCATGTGTTATATATACGGGGCAGTACGGACGGTGTAATGGTTAGCATTACTGCCTCACAGCGCTGAGGTCATGGGTTCTATCCCCACCATGTGTTATATATACGGGGCAGTACAGACGGTGTAATGGTTACATTACTGCCTCACAGCACTGAGGTCATGGGTTCTATTCCCACCATGTGTTATATATACGGGGCAGTACGGACGGTGTAATGGTTACATTACCGCCTCACAGCGCTGAGGTCATGGGTTCTATCCCCACCGTGTGTTATATATACAGGGCAGTACGGACGGTGTAATGGTTAGCATTACTGCCTCACAGCGCTGAGTTCATGGGTTCTATTCCCACCATGTGTTATATATACGGGGCAGTACAGATGGTGTAATGGTTACATTACTGCCTCACAGCACTGAGGTCATGGGTTCTATCCCCACCATGTGTTATATATACGGGGCAGTACGGATGGTGTAATGGTTATAGCATTACTGCCTCACAGCACTGAGGTCATGGGTTCTATCCCCACCATGTGTTATATATACGGGGCAGTACGGATGGTGTAATGGTTAGCATTACTGCCTCACAGCGCTGAGGTCATGGGTTCTATCCCCACCATGTGTTATATATACGGGGCAGTACGGATGGTGTTATGGTTACATTACTGCCTCACAGCACTGAGGTCATGGGTTCTATCCCCACCATGTGTTATATATACGGGGCAGTACGGACGCTGTAATGGTTAGCATTACTGCCTCACATCACTGAGGTCATGGGTTCTATCCCCACCATGTGTTAAATATACGGGGCAGTACGGACGGTGTAATGGTTACATTACTGCCTCACAGCGCTGAGTTCATGGGTTCTATTCCCACCATGTGTTATATATACGGGGCAATACGGACGGTGTAATGGTTACATTACTGCCTCACAGCACTGAGGTCATGGGTTCTATCCCCACCATGTGTTATATATACGGGGCAGCACGGATGGTGTAATGGTTATAGCATTACTGCCTCACAGCACTGAGGTCATGGGTTCTATCCCCACCATGTGTTATATATACGGGGCAGTACGGATGGTGTAATGGTTAGCATTACTGCCTCACATCACTGAGGTCATGGGTTCCATTCCCACCATGTGTTATATATACGGGGCAGTACGGACGCTGTAATGGTTAGCATTACTGCCTCACATCACTGAGGTCATGGGTTCTATCCCCACCATGTGTTATATATACGGGGCAGTACGGACGGTGTAATGGTTAGCATTACTGCCTCACAGCGCTGAGTTCATGGGTTCTATTCCCACCATGTGTTATATATACGGGGCAGTACGGACGGTGTAATGGTTACATTACTGCCTCACAGCGCTGAGTTCATGGGTTCTATTCCCACCATGTGTTATATATACGGGGCAGTACGGATGGTGTAATGGTTACATTACTGCCTCACAGCACTGAGGTCATGGGTTCTATCCCCACCATGTGTTATATATACGGGGCAATACGGACGGTGTAATGGTTACATTACTGCCTCACAGCACTGAGGTCATGGGTTCTATCCCCACCATGTGTTATATATACGGGGCAGCACGGATGGTGTAATGGTTATAGCATTACTGCCTCACAGCACTGAGGTCATGGGTTCTATCCCCACCATGTGTTATATATACAGGGCAGTACGGATGGTGTAATGGTTAGCATTACTGCCTCACAGCGCTGAGGTCATGGGTTCTATCACCACCATGTGTTATATATACGGGGCAGTACGGATGGTGTAATGGTTATATTACTGCCTCACAGCACTGAGGTCATGGGTTCTATCCCCACCATGTGTTATATATACGGGGCAGTACGGACGGTGTAATGGTTAGCATTACTGCCTCACAGCACTGAGGTCATGGGTTCCATTCCCACCATGGCTCTAACTGTGCAGAGTTTGTATATTCTCCCCATGCTTGTGTGGGTTTACTCCGGGTACTCCGGTTTCCTCCAACAATCCAAAAATATACTGGTAGGTTAATTGGCTTCCAACAAAAATTAACCCTAGAATGTCTGTGTGTGCATGTACATGTGGTAGGGAATATAGATTGTAAGCAAAAAACTCAGGCAGGGACTGATGTGAATGTTCAAATAGTCTCTGTACAGCGCTGCGGAATATGTGTGCGCTATATAATAACTGGTAATAATAGTCTCTGTACAGCGCTGCGGAATATGTGTGCGCTATATAATAACTGGTAATAATAGTCTCTGTACAGCGCTGCGGAATATGTGTGCGCTATATAATAACTGGTAATAATAGTCTCTGTACAGCGCTGCGGAATATGTGTGCGCTATATAATAACTGGTAATAATAGTCTCTGTACAACGCTGCGGAATATGTGTGCGCTATATAATAACTGGTAATAATATTCTCTGTACAGCGCTGAGGAATATGTGTGCGCTATATAATAACTGGTAATAATAGTCTCTGTACAGCGCTGCGGAATATGTGTGCGCTATATATAATATAACTGGTAATAATAGTCTCTGTACAGCGCTGCGGAATATGTGTGCGCTATATAATAACTGGTAATAATAGTCTCTGTACAGCGCTGCGGAATATGTGTGCGCTATATAATAACTGGTAATAATATTCTCTGTACAGCGCTGCGGAATATGTGTGCGCTATATAATAACTGGTAATAATAGTCTCTGTACAGCGCTGCGGAATATGTGTGCGCTATATAATAACTGGTAATAATAGTCTCTGTACAGCGCTGCGGAATATGTGTGCGCTATATAATATAACCGGTAATAATAGTGTCTATACAGCGCTGCTGTATATGTGTGCGCTATATAATAACTGGTAATAATATTCTCTGTACAGCGCTGTGGAATATGTGTGGGCTATATAATAACTGGTAATAATATTCTCTGGACAGCGCTGCGGAATATGTGTGCGCTATATAATAACTGGTAATAATATTCTCTGTACAGCGCTGTGGAATATGTGTGGGCTATATAATAACTGGTAATAATATTCTCTGGACAGCGCTGCGGAATATGTGTGCGCTATATAATAACTGGTAATAATATTCTCTGGACAGCGCTGCGGAATATGTGTGAGCTATATAATAACTGGTAATAATAGTCTATGTACAGCGCTGTGGAATATGTGTGAGCTATATAATAACTGGTAATAATAGTCTATGTACAGCGCTGTGGAATATGTGTGCGGTATATAATAACTGGTAATAATATTCTCTGTACAGCGCTGTGGAATATGTGTGCACTATATAATAACTGGTAATAATATTCACTGTACAGCGCTGCGGAATATGTGTGCGCTATATAATAACTGGTAATAATAGTCTCTGTACAGCGCTGTGGAATATGTGTGCGCTATATAATAACTGGCAATAATATTCTCTGTACAGCGCTGCGGAATATGTGTGCACTATATAATAACTGGTAATAATATTCACTGTACAGCGCTGCGGATTATGTGTGCGCTATATAATAACTGGTAATAATAGTCTCTGTACAGTGCTGTGGAATATGTGTGCGCTATATAATATAACCGGTAATAATAGTCTCTGTACAGCGCTGTGGAATAGGTGTGCGCTATATAATATAACCGGTAATAATAGTCTCTATACAGCGCTGCTGTATATGTGCGCTATATAATAACTGGTAATAATAGTCTCTGTACAGTGCTGCGGAATATGTGTGCGCTATATAATAACTGGTAATAATAGTCTCTGTACAGTGCTGCGGAATATGTGTGCGCTATATAATAACTGGTAATAATAGTCTCTGTACAGAGCTGTGGAATATGTGTGCGCTATATAATAACTGGTAATAATAGTCTCTGTACAGCGCTGCGGAATATGTGTGCGCTATATAATATAACCGGTAATAATAGTCTCTATACAGCGCTGCTGTATATGTGTGCGCTATATAATAACTGGTAATAATAGTCTCTGTACAGTGCTGCGGAATATGTGTGCGCTATATAATAACTGGTAATAATAGTCTCTGTACAGTGCTGCGGAATATGTGTGCGCTATATAATAACTGGTAATAATAGTCTCTGTACAGTGCTGCGGAATATGTGTGCGCTATATAAACTGGTAATAATAGTCTCTGTACAGCGCTGCGGAATATGTGTGCTCTATATAAATAACTGGTAATAATATTCTCTGTACAGCGCTGCGGAATGCGGAATGTGTGCGCTAAATAACTGGTAATAATATTCTCTGTACAGTGCTGCGGAATATGTGTGCGCTATATAATAACTGGTAACAATATTCTCTGTACAGCGCTGCGGAATATGTGTGCGATATATAAATATCTGGTAATAATAGTCTCTGTACAGCGCTGTGGAATATGTGTGCGCTATATAATAACTGGTAATAATAGTCTCTGTACAGCGCTGTGGAATATGTGTGCGCTATATAATAACTGGTAATAATAGTCTCTGTACAGCGCTGCGAAATATGTGTGCGCTATATAATAACTGGTAATAATATTCTCTGTACAGCGCTGCGGAATATGTGTGCGCTATACAATATAACTGGTAATAATAGTCTCTGTACATCGCTGAAGAATATGTGTGCTCTATATAATAACTGGTAATAATATTCTCTGTACAGCGCTGCGGAATATGTGTGCGCTATATAATAACTGGTAATAATAGTCTCTGTACAGCGCTGCGGAATATGTGTGCGCTATACAAATAACTGGTAATAATAGTCTCTGTACAGCGCTGCGGAATATGTGTGCACTATATAATATAACCGGTAATAAGTCTCTGTACAGTGCTGCAGAATATGTGTGCGCTATATAATAACTGGTAATAATAATCTCTGTACAGCACTGCGGAATATGTGTGCGCTATATAATAACTGGTAATAATAGTCTCTGTACAGCGCTGTGGAATATGTGTGCGCTATATAATAACTGGTGATAATATTCTCTGTACAGCGCTGTGGAACATGTGTGCGCTATATAAATAACTGGTAATAATATTCCCTGTACAGCGCTGCGGAATATGTGTGCGCTATATAATAACTGGTAATAATATTCCCTGTACAGCGCTGTGGAATATGTGTGCGCTATATAATAACTGGTAATAATAATCTCTGTACAGCACTGCGGAATATGTGTGCGCTATATAATAACTGGTAATAATAGTCTCTGTACAGCACTGTGGAATATGTGTGCGCTATATAATAACTGGTAATAATATACTCTGTACAGTGCTGTGGAATATGTGTGCGCTATATAATAACTGGTAAGAATAATCTCTGTACAGCGCTGCGGAATATGTGTGTGCTATATAATAACTGGTAATAATAATCTCTGTACAGCGCTGCGGAATATGTGTGCGCTATATAATAACTGGTAATAATAGTCTCTGTACAGCGCTGCGGAATATGTGTGCGCTATATAATAACTGGTAATAATAGTCTCTGTACAGCACTGCGGAATATGTGTGCGCTATATAATAACTGGTAATAGTTGTCTCTATACAGCGCTGCGGAATATGTGTGCGCTATATAATATAACCGGTAATAATAGTCTCTGTACATCACTGCGGAATATGTGTGCGCTATATAATTGGTAATAATAGTCTCTGTACAGCGCTGCGGAATATGTGTGCTATATAATAACTGGTAATAATATTCTCTGTACAGTGCTGTGGAATATGTGTGCGCTATATATTAACTGGTAATATTATTCTCTGTACAGGGCTGCGGAATATGTGTGCGCTATATAATAACTGGTAATAATAGTCTCTGTACAGAGTTGCGGAATATGTGTGCGCTATATAATAACTGGTAATAAATAATAATATTACCCTATGGGCCGGCAGCCCCACTCCATACCCCTACCAGCCTTACAGCCCTGTGTGTACACAGGACCCCAATATCTCACAGACCCCCCTGTAGTCGCTGTATGCACCCTGTATGGAACTTACTGTACAAGGTGCAGGTAACTGGATATTTCCGAACATTGATTCCAGTGACAGATGTTACCCCAGGCTGCAGTCCCCCAGTGTCAGTGATGCAGGCTGAGAGACTGGCAGTGACTCCTATTGGTTGTCCTACCTGTCAGTCACCTGCAATAAGGCAGTCCCATTGGGAGGTGTTCCCTCCCTCTAGGACTGCCAGTCTGGGCAGCGAGAAGAAGACTACCCATCGTAGCCAGACTTTTGCGCATGTGCTGGGCATCTGTCAGTTATACTGTACAGCGTGGCATGGACCCAGCAGGGTGGCCTAGGGCTGTGAATGGTGGGAGACTCTGATACCATCGTCCTCTACTCACCTCAAAGGAGTATGTGGAGAGCTGAGTGCCAGACTGCATCTCACTGCCGTACACCTCAATCTCATCTATCTCATCCACCATGGCTCCCTTACTCCCTGCAGAGACACAACATCACCATTACACAACAAACAGGGGGCAGCAGAGAGCACTGTGACCTGTAATGGCACAGTGTCACCAGAGGGGGCAGCAGGGAGCACTGTAACCTGTAATGACACAGTGTCACCAGAGGGGACAGCAGGGAGTACTGTAACCTGTAGTGGCACAGTGTCACCAGAGGGGGCCACAAAGAGTACTGTAACATGTAATGTCACAGTGTCACCAGAGGGGGCAGCAGGGAGCACTGTAACATGTAATGTCACAGTGTCACCAGAGGGGGCAGCAGGGAGCACTGTAACCTGCAGTGGCACAGTGTCACCAGAGGGGACAGCAGGGAGCAGTGTAACCTGCAATGGCACAGCGTCACCAGAGGGGACAGCAGGGAGCACTGTAACCTGTAATGGCACAGCGTCACCAGAGGAGGCATCAGGGAGCACTGTAACCTGTAATGGCACAGTGTCACCAGAGGAGGCATCAGGGAGCACTGTAACCTGTAATGGCACAGCCTCACCAGAGGAGGCAGCAGGGAGCACTGTAACCTGTAATGGCACAGCGTCACCAGGAGGCAGCACTGTAACCTGTAAAGGCACAGCACCACCAGAGGGGGCCGCAGAGAGCACTGTAACCTGTAAAGTCACAGCGCCACCAGAAGGGGCAGCAAAGAGCGCTGTAACCTGTAAAGGCACAGTGCCACCAGAGGGGGCAGCAGAGAGCACTGTAACCTGTAAAGTCACAGTGCCACCAGAGGGGGCAGCAGAGAGCACTGTAACCTGTAAAGGCAGAGTGTCACCAGAGGGGGCAGCAGAGAGCACTAACCAGGCCGGATCAGGGAGGAGTCCACTCGTTTCTTCTTACTGGGGGGTTCATCCTAAAAAATAAATTTCTCCACTAAATACAGAAATAGCTCAAACACCATTGCGTAATCAGTAACGCCCATTGTCTGTACTCACCATCTTGTCAGAGTCCTTGCTGGATCCAGAAGGGCTGTCCTGAACCTTCTCTGTGTATCGCAGGAGTAGCGAGTTGCCCAATCGTGATCCCAAAAACAGATATCCAGACTCCATCAGCGTCATCTGTAAGGAAAGGGCTGTGCTCAGACAAAATCATCATCAGCATCAACCATCCCCTGCGCGGCGCAGCATCAACCATCCCCTGCGCAGCGCAGCATCAACCATCCCCTGCGCAGCGCAGCATCAACCATCCCCTGCGCAGCGCAGCATCAACCATCCCCTGCGCTGCGCAGCATCAACCATCCCCTGCGCAGCGCAGCATCAACCATCACCTGCGCAGCATCAACCATCCCCTGCGCAGCGCAGCATCAACCATCCCCTGCGCAGCGCAGCATCAACCATCCCCTGCGCTGCGCAGCATCAACCATCCCCTGCGCTGCGCAGCATCAACCATCCCCTGCGCTGCGCAGCATCAACCATCCCCTGCGCTGCGCAGCATCAACCATCCCCTGCGCTGCGCAGCATCAACCATCCCCTGCGCTGCGCAGCATCAACCATCCCCTGCGCTGCGCAGCATCAACCATCCCCTGCGCAGCATCAACCATCCCCTGCGCAGCATCAACCATCCCCTGCGCAGCATCAACCATCCCCTGCGCAGCATCAACCATCCCCTGCGCAGCAATCAACCATCCCCTGCGCAGCAATCAACCATCCCCTGCGCAGCAATCAACCATCCCCAGCGCAGCAATCAACCATCCCCAGCGCAGCAATCAACCATCACCAGCGCAGCATCAACCATCACCAGCGCAGCATCAACCATCACCAGCGCAGCAACAACCATCACCAGCGCAGCAACAACCATCACCAGCGCAGCATCAACCATCACCAGCGCAGCATCAACCATCACCAGCGCAGCATCAACCATCACCAGCGCAGCATCAACCATCACCAGCGCAGCATCAACCATCACCAGCGCAGCATCAACCATCACCAGCGCAGCAACAACCATCACCTCCGCAGCGCAGCATCAACCATCACCTCCGCAGCGCAGCATCAACCATCACCTCCGCAGCGCAGCATTCCCTGCGCAGTGCAATATCCCCCATCCCCTGCACAGCGGAAGAAACACATCTTTGGCGCAGCAATGCCTCCATCTTGTGGACAGAATAACACCCCTCGATCCCTGAGCAGCACAACATCCCCCTCCACAGCACATCATCATCACTTCCGCATGCATAACAATATCCCGCCACTTGCAGCACAACACCCACTGACACTCACCCCGGGAACACTTACCGATGTGGTGAGTACACTTGCTGCGGCCTTGTCAAAGTGAAAAGAGCGCACACTGCGCATCCCGTCTGTGATCAGAGTCAGGACATATCTACAGAGACCAGACGCAGGTGATTATCACATATATACTACTAATACCACCTACAGTAACCATTATATCACACTGCAATACTGTACAATGGTGTAATAATACAGGGGGGATATAATATATCTGTGATCAGAGTCAGGACACCGCTACAGAGACCAGACGCAGGTGATTATCACATATATACTACTAATACCACCTACAGTAACCATTATATCACACTGTAATACTGTACAATGGTGTAATAATACAGGGGGGATATAATATATCTGTGATCAGAGTCAGGACACAGCTACAGAGACCAGACGCAGGTGATTATCACATATATACTACTAATACCACCTACAGTAACCATTATATCACACTGTAATACTGTACAATGGTGTAATAATACAGGGGGGATATAATATATCTGTGATCAGAGTCAGGACACAGCTACAGAGACCAGACGCAGGTGATTATCACATATATACTACTAATACCACCTACAGTAACCATTATATCACACTGTAATACTGTACAATGGTGTAATAATACAGGGGGGATATAATATATCTGTGATCAGAGTCAGGACACAGCTACAGAGACCAGACGCAGGTGATTATCACATATATACTACTAATACCACCTACAGTAACCATTATATCACACTGTAATACTGTACAATGGTGTAATAATACAGGGGGGATATAATATATCTGTGATCAGAGTCAGGACACAGCTACAGAGATCAGACGCAGGTGATTATCACATATATACTACTAATACCACCTACAGTAACCATTATATCACACTGTAATACTGTACAATGGTGTAATAATACAGGGGGGATATAATATATCTGTGATCAGTCAGGACACAGCTACAGAGACCAGACGCAGGTGATTATCAAATATATACTACTAATACCACCTACAGTAACCATTATATCACACTGTAATACTGTACAATGGTGTAATAATACAGGGGGGGATATAATATATCTGTGATCAGAGTCAGGACACAGCTAATGAGACCAGACGCAGGTGATTATCACATATATACTACTAATACCACCTACAGTAACCATTATATCACACTGTAATACTGTACAATGGTGTAATAATACAGGGGGTATATAATATATCTGTGATCAGTCAGGACACAGCTACAGAGACCAGACGCAGGTGATTATCACATATATACTACTAATACCACCTACAGTAACCATTATATCACACTGTAATACTGTACAATCGTGTAATAATACAGGGGGGGTATAATATATCTGTGATCAGAGTCAGGACACAGCTACAGAGACCAGACGCAGGTGATTATCACATATATACTACTAATACCACCTACAGTAACCATTATATCACACTAATACTGTACAATGGTGTAATAATACAGGGGGGGGGGATATAATATATCTGTGATCAGAGTCAGGACACAGCTACAGAGACCAGACGCAGGTGATTATCACATATATACTACTAATACCACCTACAGTAACCATTATATCACACTGTAATACTGTACAATGGTGTAATAATACAGGGGGGATATAATATATCTGTGATCAGAGTCAGGACACAGCTACAGGGACCAGACGCAGGTGATTATCACATATATACTACTAATACCACCTACAGTAACCATTATATCACACTGTAATACTGTACAATGGTGTAATACAGGGGGAGATATAATATATCTGTGATCAGAGTCAGGACACAGCTACAGAGACCAGACGCAGGTGATTATCACATATATACTACTAATACCACCTACAGTAACCATTATATCACACTAATACTGTACAATGGTGTAATACAGGGGGGATATAATATATCTGTGATCAGAGTCAGGACACAGCTACAGAGACCAGACGCAGGTGATTATCACATATATACTACTAATACCACCTACAGTAACCATTATATCACACTGTAATACTGTACAATGGTGTAATAATACAGGGGGGGTATAATATATCTGTGATCAGAGTCAGGACACAGCTACAGAGACCAGACGCAGGTGATTATCACATATATACTACTAATACCACCTACAGTAACCATTATATCACACTGTAATACTGTACAATGGTGTAATAATACAGGGGGGGGGATATAATATATCTGTGATCAGTCAGGACACAGCTACAGGGACCAGACGCAGGTGATTATCACATATATACTACTAATAACAACTACAGTAACCATTATATCACACTGTAATACTGTACAATGGTGTAATACAGGGGGGATATAATATATCTGTGATCAGTCAGGACACAGCTACAGGGACCAGACGCAGGTGATTATCACATATATACTACTAATACCACCTACAGTAACCATTATATCACACTGTAATACTGTACAATGGTGTAATAATACAGGGGGGGATATAATATATCTGTGATCAGAGTCAGGACACAGCTACAGGGACCAGACGAAGGGGATTATCACATATATACTACTAATACCACCTACAGTAACCATTATATCACACTAATACTGTACAATGGTGTAATAATACAGGGGGGATATAATATATCTGTGATCAGAGTCAGGACACAGCTACAGGGACCAGACGCAGGTGATTATCACATATATACTACTAATACCACCTACAGTAACCATTATATCACACTAATACTGTACAATGGTGTAATAATACAGGGGGGATATAATATATCTGTGATCAGAGTCAGGACACAGCTACAGGGACCAGACGCAGGTGATTATCACATATATACTACTAATACCACCTACAGTAACCATTATATCACACTGTAATACTGTACAATGGTGTAATAATACAGGGGGGGGGATATAATATATCTGTGATCAGTCAGGACACAGCTACAGGGACCAGACGCAGGTGATTATCACATATATACTACTAATACCACCTACAGTAACCATTATATCACACTGTAATACTGTACAATGGTGTAATAATACAGGGGGGATATAATATATCTGTGATCAGAGTCAGGACACAGCTACAGGGACCAGCCGCAGGTGATTATCACATATATACTACTAATACCACCTACAGTAACCATTATATCACACTAATACTGTACAATGGTGTAATAATACAGGGGGGATATAATATATCTGTGATCAGAGTCAGGACACAGCTACAGGGACCAGACGCAGGTGATTATCACATATATACTACTAATAACACCTACAGTAACCATTATATCACACTGTAATACTGTACAATGGTGTAATAATACAGGGGGGGATATAATATATCTGTGATCAGAGTCAGGACACAGCTACAGGGACCAGACGCAGGTGATTATCACATATATACTACTAATACCACCTACAGTAACCATTATATCACACTGTAATACTGTACAATGGTGTAATAATACAGGGGGGAAATAATATATCTGTGATCAGTCAGGACACAGCTACAGAGACCAGACGCAGGTGATTATCACATATATACTACTAATACCACCTACAGTAACCATTATATCACACTAATACTGTACAATGGTAATAATACAGGGGGGATATATTATATCTGTGATCAGAGTCAGGACACAGCTACAGAGACCAGACGCAGGTGATTATCACATATATACTACTAATACCACCTACAGTAACCATTATATCACACTGCAATACTGTACAATGGTGTAATAATACAGGGGGGATATATTATATCTGTGATCAGAGTCAGGACACAGCTACAGAGACCAGACGCAGGTGATTATCACATATATACTACTAATACCACCTACAGTAACCATTATATCACACTGTAATACTGTACAATGGTGTAATAATACAGGGGGGGATATAATATATCTGTGATCAGAGTCAGGACACAGCTACAGGGACCAGACGCAGGTGATTATCACATATATACTACTAATACCACCTACAGTAACCATTATATCACACTGTAATACTGTACAATGGTGTAATAATACAGGGGGGAAATAATATATCTGTGATCAGTCAGGACACAGCTACAGAGACCAGACGCAGGTGATTATCACATATATACTACTAATACCACCTACAGTAACCATTATATCACACTAATACTGTACAATGGTAATAATACAGGGGGGATATATTATATCTGTGATCAGAGTCAGGACACAGCTACAGAGACCAGACGCAGGTGATTATCACATATATACTACTAATACCACCTACAGTAACCATTATATCACACTGCAATACTGTACAATGGTGTAATAATACAGGGGGGATATATTATATCTGTGATCAGAGTCAGGACACAGCTACAGAGACCAGACGCAGGTGATTATCACATATATACTACTAATACCACCTACAGTAACCATTATATCACACTGTAATACTGTACAATGGTGTAATAATACAGGGGGGGGATATAATATATCTGTGATCAGAGTCAGGACACAGCTACAGGGACCAGACGCAGGTGATTATCACATATATACTACTAATACCACCTACAGTAACCATTATATCACACTGTAATACTGTACAATGGTGTAATAATACAGGGGGGATATAATATATCTGTGATCAGAGTCAGGACACAGCTACAGGGACCAGACGAAGGGGATTATCACATATATACTACTAATACCACCTACAGTAACCATTATATCACACTGTAATACTGTACAATGGTGTAATAATACAGGGGGGGGATATAATATATCTGTGATCAGAGTCAGGACACAGCTACAGGGACCAGACGCAGGTGATTATCACATATATACTACTAATACCACCTACAGTAACCATTATATCACACTGTAATACTGTACAATGGTGTAATAATACAGGGGGGGATATAATATATCTGTGATCAGAGTCAGGACACAGCTACAGAGACCAGACGCAGGTGATTATCACATATATACTACTAATACCACCTACAGTAACCATTATATCACACTGTAATACTTTACAATGGTGTAATAATACAGGGGGGATATAATATATCTGTGATCAGAGTCAGGACACAGCTACAGAGAACAGACGCAGGTGATTATCACATATATACTACTAATACCACCTACAGTAACCATTATATCACACTGTAATACTGTACAATGGGGTAATAATACAGGGGGGATATAATATATCTGTGATCAGAGTCAGGACACAGCTACAGAGACCAGACGCAGGTGATTATCACATATATACTACTAATACCACCTACAGTAACCATTATATCACACTGTAATACTGTACAATGGTGTAATAATACAGGGGGGATATAATATATCTGTGATCAGAGTCAGGACACAGCTACAGGGACCAGACGTAGGTGATTATCACATATATACTACTAATACCACCTACAGTAACCATTATATCACACTGTAATACTGTACAATGGTGTAATAATACAGGGGGGATATAATATATCTGTGATCAGAGTCAGGACACAGCTACAGAGACCAGACGCAGGTGATTATCACATATATACGACTAATACCACCTACAGTAACCATTATATCACACTGTAATACTGTACAATGGTGTAATAATACAGGGGGGATATAATATATCTGTGATCAGAGTCAGGACACAGCTACAGAGACCAGACGCAGGTGATTATCACATATATACTACTAATACCACCTACAGTAACCATTATATCACACTGTAATACTGTACAATGGTGTAATAATACAGGGGGGATATAATATATCTGTGATCAGAGTCAGGACACAGCTACAGAGATCAGACGCAGGTGATTATCACATATATACTACTAATACCACCTACAGTAACCATTATATCACACTGTAATACTGTACAATGGTGTAATAATACAGGGGGGATATAATATATCTGTGATCAGTCAGGACACAGCTACAGAGACCAGACGCAGGTGATTATCAAATATATACTACTAATACCACCTACAGTAACCATTATATCACACTGTAATACTGTACAATGGTGTAATAATACAGGGGGTATATAATATATCTGTGATCAGAGTCAGGACACAGCTACAGAGACCAGACGCAGGTGATTATCACATATATACTACTAATACCACCTACAGTAACCATTATATCACACTGTAATACTGTACAATGGTGTAATAATACAGGGGGTATATAATATATCTGTGATCAGAGTCAGGACACAGCTACAGAGACCAGACGCAGGTGATTATCACATATATACTACTAATACCACCTACAGTAACCATTATATCACACTGTAATACTGTACAATGGTGTAATAATACAGGGGGGATATAATATATCTATGATCAGAGTCAGGACACAGCTACAGAGAACAGACGCAGGTGATTATCACATATATACTACTAATACCACCTACAGTAACCATTATATCACACTGTAATACTGTACAATGGTGTAATAATACCAGGGGGGGATATAATATATCTGTGATCAGAGTCAGGACTCAGCTACAGAGACCAGACGCAGGAGATTATCACATATATACTACTAATACCACCTACAGTAACCATTATATCACACTAATACTGTACAATGGTGTAATAATACAGGGGGGGGGATATAATATATCTGTGATCAGAGTCAGGACACCGCTACAGGGACCAGACGCAGGTGATTATCACATATATACTACTAATACCACCTACAGTAACCATTATATCACACTGTAATACTGTACAATGGTGTAATAATACAGGGGGGATATAATATATCTGTGATCAGAGTCAGGACACAGCTACAGGGACCAGACGCAGGTGATTATCACATATATACTACTAATACCACCTACAGTAACCATTATATCACACTGTAATACTGTACAATGGTGTAATAATACAGGGGGGATATAATATATGTGTGATCAGTCAGGACACAGCTACAGAGACCAGACGCAGGTGATTATCACATATATACTACTAATACCTCCTACAGTAACCATTATATCACACGAATACTGTACAATGGTGTAATAATACAGGGGGGATATAATATATCTGTGATCAGAGTCAGGACACAGCTACAGGGACCAGACGCAGGTGATTATCACATATATACTACTAATACCACCTACAGTAACCATTATATCACACTGTAATACTGTACAATGGTGTAATAATACAGGGGGGGATATAATATATCTGTGATCAGAGTCAGGACACAGCTACAGAGACCAGACGCAGGTGATTATCACATATATACTACTAATACCACCTACAGTAACCATTATATCACACTGTAATACTGTACAATGGTGTAATAATACAGGGGGGATATAATATATCTGTGATCAGTCAGGACACAGCTACAGAGACCAGACGCAGGTGATTATCACATATATACTACTAATACCACCTACAGTAACCATTATATCACACTGTAATACTGTACAATGGTGTAATAATACAGGGAGGGATATAATATATCTGTGATCAGAGTCAGGACACAGCTACAGGGACCAGACGCAGGTGATTATCACATATATACTACTAATACCACCTACAGTAACCATTATATCACACTGTAATACTGTACAATGGTGTAATACAGGGGGGGATATAATATATCTGTGATCAGAGTCAGGACACAGCTACAGGGACCAGACGCAGGTGATTATCACATATATACTACTAATACCACCTACAGTAACCATTATATCACACTGTAATACTGTACAATGGTGTAATAATACAGGGGGGATATAATATATCTGTGATCAGTCAGGACACAGCTACAGAGACCAGACGCAGGTGATTATCACATATATACTACTAATACCACCTACAGTAACCATTATATCACACTGTAATACTGTACAATGGTGTAATAATACAGGGGTGATATAATATATCTGTGATCAGTCAGGACACAGCTACAGAGACCAGACGCAGGTGATTATCACATATATACTACTAATACCACCTACAGTAACCATTATATCACACTAATACTGTACAATGGTGTAATAATACAGGGGGGATATAATATATCTGTGATCAGAGTCAGGACACAGCTACAGAGACCAGACGCAGGTGATTATCACATATATACTACTAATACCACCTACAGTAACCATTATATCACACTGTAATACTGTACAATGGTGTAATAATACAGGGGGGGATATAATATATCTGTGATCAGAGTCAGGACACAGCTACAGGGACCAGACGCAGGTGATTATCACATATATACTACTAATACCACCTACAGTAACCATTATATCACACTGTAATACTGTACAATGGTGTAATACAGGGGGGATATAATATATCTGTGATCAGAGTCAGGACACAGCTACAGAGACCAGACGCAGGTGATTATCACATATATACTACTAATACCACCTACAGTAACCATTATATCACACTGTAATACTGTACAATGGTGTAATAATACAGGGGGGGATATAATATATCTGTGATCAGAGTCAGGACACAGCTACAGGGACCAGACGCAGGTGATTATCACATATATACTACTAATACCACCTACAGTAACCATTATATCACACTGTAATACTGTACAATGGTGTAATACAGGGGGGATATAATATATCTGTGATCAGAGTCAGGACACAGCTACAGAGACCAGACGCAGGAGATTATCACATATATACTACTAATACCACCTACAGTAACCATTATATCACACTGTAATACTGTACAATGGTGTAATAATACAGGGGGGGGATATAATATATCTGTGATCAGAGTCAGGACACAGCTACAGGGACCAGACGCAGGTGATTATCACATATATACTACTAATACCACCTACAGTAACCATTATATCACACTGTAATACTGTACAATGGTGTAATACAGGGGGGATATAATATATCTGTGATCAGTCAGGACACAGCTACAGAGACCAGACGCAGGTGATTATCACATATATACTACTAATACCACCTACAGTAACCATTATATCACACTGTAATACTGTACAATGGTGTAATAATACAGGGGGGATATAATATATCTGTGATCAGTCAGGACACAGCTACAGAGACCAGACGCAGGTGATTATCACATATATACTACTAATACCACCTACAGTAACCATTATATCACACTAATACTGTACAATGGTGTAATAATACAGGGGGGATATAATATATCTGTGATCAGAGTCAGGACACAGCTACAGAGACCAGACGCAGGTGATTATCACATATATACTACTAATACCACCTACAGTAACCATTATATCACACTGTAATACTGTACAATGGTGTAATAATACAGGGGGGATATAATATATCTGTGATCAGAGTCAGGACACAGCTACAGGGACCAGACGAAGGGGATTATCACATATATACTACTAATACCACCTACAGTAACCATTATATCACACTGTAATACTGTACAATGGTGTAATAATACAGGGGGGATATAATATATCTGTGATCAGAGTCAGGACACAGCTACAGAGACCAGACGCAGGTGATTATCACATATATACTACTAATACCACCTACAGTAACCATTATATCACACTGTAATACTGTACAATGGTGTAATAATACAGGGGGGATATAATATATCTGTGATCAGAGTCAGGACACAGCTACAGGGACCAGACGAAGGGGATTATCACATATATACTACTAATACCACCTACAGTAACCATTATATCACACTGTAATACTGTACAATGGTGTAATAATACAGGGGGGATATAATATATCTGTGATCAGAGTCAGGACACAGCTACAGAGACCAGACGCAGGTGATTATCACATATATACTACTAATACCACCTACAGTAACCATTATATCACACTGTAATACTGTACAATGGTGTAATAATACAGGGGGGATATAATATATCTGTGATCAGTCAGGACACAGCTACAGAGACCAGACGCAGGTGATTATCACATATATACTACTAATACCACCTACAGTAACCATTATATCACACTGTAATACTGTACAATGGTGTAATAATACAGGGGGGGTATAATATATCTGTGATCAGAGTCAGGACACAGCTACAGAGACCAGACGCAGGTGATTATCACATATATACTACTAATACCACCTACAGTAACCATTATATCACACTGTAATACTGTACAATGGTGTAATAATACAGGGGGTATATAATATATCTGTGATCAGTCAGGACACAGCTACAGAGACCAGACGCAGGTGATTATCACATATATACTACTAATACCACCTACAGTAACCATTATATCACACTGTAATACTGTACAATGGTGTAATAATACAGGGGGGATATAATATATCTGTGATCAGAGTCAGGACACAGCTACAGAGACCAGACGCAGGTGATTATCACATATATACTACTAATACCACCTACAGTAACCATTATATCACACTGTAATACTGTACAATGGTGTAATAATACAGGGGGGGATATAATATAACTGTGATCAGAGTCAGGACACAGCTACAGGGACCAGACGCAGGTGATTATCACATATATACTACTAATACCACCTACAGTAACCATTATATCACACTGTAATACTGTACAATGGTGTAATAATACAGGGGGGATATAATATATCTGTGATCAGTCAGGACACAGCTACAGAGACCAGACGCAGGTGATTATCACATATATACTACTAATACCACCTACAGTAACCATTATATCACACTGTAATACTGTACAATGGTGTAATAATACAGGGGGGATATAATATATCTGTGATCAGAGTCAGGACACAGCTACAGGGACCAGACGAAGGGGATTATCACATATATACTACTAATACCACCTACAGTAACCATTATATCACACTGTAATACTGTACAATGGTGTAATACAGGGGGGATATAATATATCTGTGATCAGAGTCAGGACACAGCTACAGAGAACAGACGCAGGTGATTATCACATATATACTACTAATACCACCTACAGTAACCATTATATCACACTGTAATACTGTACAATGGTGTAATAATACAGGGGGGGGGGATATACGGACCTCTCAGGATAAGTGGAGGTGATATACGTGGACTACTCATATAACCAGTTGATAAATAAAATGGAGGACCTGGGATTAGGGGCAAATATCTGCAGATGGGTAGGGAACTGGCTGTGTAATAGAGAACAAAGAGTGGTCGTGAACGGTGCCGTATCTAATATGATACCAGTACTAAGCGGAGTGCCACAGGGTTCGGTTCTAGGGCCCATTTTATTTAACATTTTTATTAACGATATTGGGATGGGGTTACTCAGCAATGTAT
This sequence comes from Crinia signifera, assembly GCF_055691185.1. Lineage (NCBI taxonomy): Eukaryota > Metazoa > Chordata > Amphibia > Anura > Myobatrachidae > Crinia > Crinia signifera. Next base: position 335,989,962 of record NC_139221.1, read on the forward strand.
CCATCTTTGCGGACGATACAAAACTGAGCAGAGTTATTAAATCATCAGAAGATGTCACCACGCTTCAAAATTATCTTGACAATCTGGATGAGTGGGAAAACAGTGGAAGATGAAGTTCAATGGGAACAAATGCAAGGTCATGCACCTCGGGAGACATGACCAGTGTGCTAGTTATAACCTAAGCGGGGATGAATTGGGTAAATCAGTACTCGAAAAGGATCTAGGAGTCCAAATAGACAACAAACTGGGGTGTAGTGCTCAATGTAATATAGCAACAAATAAGGCCAATAAAATTCTGGCATGTATTAAACGGGGCATGGAAACTAGGGACTCAAAAGTAATTAAACCTCTGTACAAATCATTGGTTAGACCGCACCAGAGCAACTAAGCTTATTAGGACACGAGGACACGAGTTTAGATTAGAAGAAAACATTTCTTTACAGTCAGAGCAGTCAAACTTTGGAACTCTCTTCCTGGAGAAGTGGTGTCGGCAGACAATATAAATACGTTTAATATAAGGTTGGATAAACATTTATTGGTTAGAAACATCCATGGGTACGAATAAGTAACATATCTGTCTTTAAAACATAGGAACATACTGTACAACAAGGGATAAGCTAGTATAAACATAGGTTGAACTAGATGGACGCAAGTCTTTATTCAGCCTCACCTACTATGTAACTATGACACTGTCCCCATCCCCCACTCACATTTCTCCGCCCTTAAGAGATATCACCATCTTGTCATAGGAGATAAATGTCGCTTGGCAACAATCCAAACTTATCCGGATGCCGTCCTGCGGCTCTGGGGATAGAACAAAGTGATTACAGGTGAGAGGAGACAGGTGAGGTGACAGAATGACATATGTATTATCCCCTCACACCACTAGGGGCATCTCCCCATTCCCACAGGTATTACAGGTGAGGTGACAGAATGACATATGTATTATCCCCTCACACCACTAGGGGCATCTCCCCATTCCCACAGGTATTACAGGTGAGGTGACAGAATGACATATGTATTATCCCCTCACACCACCAGGGGCATCTCCCCATTCCCACAGGTATTACAGGTGAGGTGACAGAATGACATATGTATTATCCCCTCACACCACTAGGGGCATCTCCCCATTCCCACAGGTATTACAGGTGAGGTGACAGAATGACATATGTATTATCCCCTCACACCACTAGGGGCATCTCCCCATTCCCACAGGTATTACAGGTGAGGTGACAGAATGACATATGTATTATCCCCTCACACCACCAGGGGCATCTCCCCATTCCCACAGGTATTACCGGTGAGGTGACAGAATGACATGTATTATCCCCTCACACCACTAGGGGCATCTCCCCATTCCCACAGGTATTACAGGTGGAGTGACAGAATGACATATGTATTATCCCCTCACACCACTAGGGGCATCTCCCCATTCCCACAGGTATTACAGGTGAGGTGACAGAATGACATATGTATTATCCCCTCACACCACTAGGGGCATCTCCCCATTCCCACAGGTATTACAGGTGAGGTGACAGAATGACATATGTATAATCCCCTCACACCACTAGGGGCATCTCCCCATTCCCACAGGTATTACAGGTGAGGTGACAGAATGACATATGTATTATCCCCTCACACCACTAGGGGCATCTCCCCATTCCCACAGGTATTACAGGTTAGGTGACAGAATGACATATGTATTATCCCCTCACACCACTAGGGGCATCTCCCCATTCCCACAGGTATTACAGGTGAGGTGACAGAATGACATATGTATTATCCCCTCACACCACTAGGGGCATCTCCCCATTCCCACAGGTATTACAGGTGAGGTGACAGAATGACATATGTATTATCCCCTCACACCACCAGGGGCATCTCCCCATTCCCACAGGTATTACAGGTGAGGTGACAGAATGACATATGTATTATCTCCTCACACCACTAGGGGCATCTCCCCATTCCCACAGGTATTACAGGTGAGGTGACAGAATGACATATGTATTATCCCCTCACACCACTAGGGGCATCTCCCCATTCCCATCAGTATTACAGGTGAGGTGACAGAATGACATATGTATTATCCCCTCACACCACTAGGGGCATCTCCCCATTCCCACAGGTATTACAGGTGAGGTGACAGAATGACATATGTATTATCCCCTCACACCACTAGGGGCATCTCCCCATTCCCACAGGTATTAAAGGTGGAGTGACAGAATGACATATGTATTATCCCCTCACACCACTAGGGGCATCTCCCCATTCCCACAGGTATTACAGGTGAGGTGACAGAATGACATATGTATTATCCCCTCACACCACTAGGGGCATCTCCCCATTCCCACAGGTATTACAGGTGAGGTGACAGAATGACATATGTATTATCCCCTCACACCACTAGGGGCATCTCCCCATTCCCACAGGTATTACAGGTGAGGTGACAGAATGACATGTATTATCCCCTCACACCACTAGGGGCATCTCCCCATTCCCACAGGTATTACAGGTGAGGTGACAGAATGACATATGTATTATCCCCTCACACCACTAGGGGCATCTCCCCATTCCCATCAGTATTACAGGTGAGGTGACAGAATGACATATGTATTATCCCCTCACACCACCAGGGGCATCTCCCCATTCCCACAGGTATTACAGGTGAGGTGACAGAATGACATATGTATTATCCCCTCACACCACTAGGGGCATCTCCCCATTCCCACAGGTATTACAGGTGAGGTGACAGAATGACATGTATTATCTCCTCACACCACTAGGGGCATCTCCCCATTCCCACAGGTATTACAGGTGGAGTGACAGAATGACATATGTATTATCCCCTCACACCACTAGGGGCATCTCCCCATTCCCACAGGTATTACAGGTGAGGTGACAGTATGACATATGTATTATCCCCTCACACCACTAGGGGCATCTCCCCATTCCCACAGGTATTACAGGTGAGGTGACAGAATGACATATGTATTATCCCCTCACACCACTAGGGGCATCTCCCCATTCCCACCGGTATTACAGGTGAGGTGACAGAATGACATATGTATTATCCCCTCACACCACTAGGGGCATCTCCCCATTCCCACAGGTATTACAGGTGAGGTGACAGAATGACATATGTATTATCCCCTCACACCACTAGGGGCATCTCCCCATTCCCACAGGTATTACAGGTGAGGTGACAGAATGACATATGTATTATCCCCTCACACCACTAGGGGCATCTCCCCATTCCCACAGGTATTACAGGTGAGGTGACAGTATGACATATGTATTATCCCCTCACACCACTAGGGGCATCTCCCCATTCCCACAGGTATTACAGGTGAGGTGACAGAATGACATATGTATTATCCCCTCACACCACTAGGGGCATCTCCCCATTCCCACAGGTATTACAGGTGAGGTGACAGAATGACATATGTATTATCCCCTCACACCACTAGGGGCATCTCCCCATTCCCACAGGTATTACAGGTGAGGTGACAGAATGACATATGTATTATCCCCTCACACCACTAGGGGCATCTCCCCATTCCCACAGGTATTACAGGTGAGGAGACAGAATGACATATGTATTATCCCCTCACACCACTAGGGGCATCTCCCCATTCCCACAGGTATTACAGGTGAGGTGACAGAATGACATATGTATTATCCCCTCACACCACTAGGGGCATCTCCCCATTCCCACAGGTATTACAGGTGAGGAGACAGAATGACATATGTATTATCCCCTCACACCACTAGGGGCATCTCCCCATTCCCACAGGTATTACAGGTGAGGTGACAGAATGACATATGTATTATCCCCTCACACCACTAGGGGCATCTCCCCATTCCCATCAGTATTACAGGTGAGGTGACAGAATGACATATGTATTATCCCCTCACACCACTAGGGGCATCTCCCCATTCCCACAGGTATTACAGGTGAGGTGACAGAATGACATATGTATTATCTCCTCACACCACTAGGGGCATCTCCCCATTCCCACAGGTATTACAGGTGAGGTGACAGAATGACATATGTATTATCCCCTCACACCACTAGGGGCATCTCCCCATTCCCACAGGTATTACAGGTGAGGTGACAGAATGACATATGTATTATCCCCTCACACCACTAGTGGCATCTCCCCATTCCCACAGGTATTACAGGTGAGGTGACAGAATGACATATGTATTATCCCCTCACACCACTAGGGGCATCTCCCCATTCCCACAGGTATTACAGGTGAGGTGACAGAATGACATATGTATTATCCCCTCACACCACTAGGGGCATCTCCCCATTCCCACAGGTATTACAGGTGAGGTGACAGAATGACATATGTATTATCCCCTCACACCACTAGGGGAATCTCCCCATTCCCACAGGTATTACAGGTGAGGTGACAGAATGACATATGTATTATCCCCTCACACCACTAGGGGCATCTCCCCATTCCCACAGGTATTACAGGTGAGGTGACAGAATGACATATGTATTATCCCCTCACACCACTAGGGGCATCTCCCCATTCCCACAGGTATTACAGGTGAGGTGACAGAATGACATATGTATTATCCCCTCACACCACTAGGGGCATCTCCCCATTCCCACAGGTATTACAGGTGAGGTGACAGAATGACATATGTATTATCCCCTCACACCACCAGGGGCATCTCCCCATTCCCACAGGTATTACAGGTGAGGTGACAGAATGACATATGTATTATCCCCTCACACCACTAGGGGCATCTCCCCATTCCCACAGGTATTACAGGTGAGGTGACAGAATGACATATGTATTATCCCCTCACACCACCAGGGGCATCTCCCCATTCCCACAGGTATTACAGGTGAGGTGACAGAATGACATATGTATTATCCCCTCACACCACTAGTGGCATCTCCACATTCCCACAGGTATTACAGGTGAGGTGACAGAATGACATATGTATTATCCCCTCACACCACTAGGGGCATCTCCCCATTCCCACAGGTATTACAGGTGAGGTGACAGAATGACATATGTATTATCCCCTCACACCACTAGGGGCATCTCCCCATTCCCACAGGTATTACAGGTGAGGTGACAGAATGACATATGTATTATCCCCTCACACCACTAGGGGCATCTCCCCATTCCCATCAGTATTACAGGTGAGGTGACAGAATGACATATGTATTATCCCCTCACACCACTAGGGGAATCTCCCCATTCCCACAGGTATTACAGGTGAGGTGACAGAATGACATATGTATTATCCCCTCACACCACTAGGGGAATCTCCCCATTCCCACAGGTATTACAGGTGAGGTGACAGAATGACATATGTATTATCCCCTCACACCACTAGGGGCATCTCCCCATTCCCACAGGTATTACAGGTGAGGTGACAGAATGACATATGTATTATCCCCTCACACCACTAGGGGCATCTCCCCATTCCCACAGGTATTACAGGTGAGGTGACAGAATGACATATGTATTATCCCCTCACACCACAAGGGGCATCTCCCCATTCCCACAGGTATTACAGGTGAGGTGACAGTATGACATATGTATTATCCCCTCACACCACTAGGGGCATCTCCCCATTCCCACAGGTATTACAGGTGAGGTGACAGAATGACATATGTATTATCCCCTCACACCACTAGGGGCATCTCCCCATTCCCACAGGTATTACAAGTGGAGTGACAGAATGACATATGTATTATCCCCTCACACCACTAGGGGCATCTCCCCATTCCCATCAGTATTACAGGTGAGGTGACAGAATGACATATGTATTATCCCCTCACACCACTAGGGGCATCTCCCCATTCCCATCAGTATTACAGGTGAGGTGACAGAATGACATATGTATTATCCCCTCACACCACTAGGGGCATCTCCCCATTCCCACAGGTATTACAGGTGAGGTGACAGAATGACATATGTATTATCCCCTCACACCACTAGGGGCATCTCCCCATTCCCACAGGTATTACAGGTGAGGTGACAGAATGACATGTATTATCCCCTCACACCACTAGGGGCATCTCCCCATTCCCACAGGTATTACAGGTGAGGTGACAGAATGACATATGTATTATCCCCTCACACCACTAGGGGCATCTCCCCATTCCCACATGTATTACAGGTGAGGTGACAGAATGACATGTATTATCCCCTCACACCACTAGGGGCATCTCCCCATTCCCACAGGTATTACAGGTGAGGTGACAGAATGACATATGTATTATCCCCTCACACCACTAGGGGCATCTCCCCATTCCCACAGGTATTACAGGTGAGGTGACAGAATGACATATGTATTATCCCCTCACACCACTAGGGGCATCTCCCCATTCCCACAGGTATTACAGGTGAGGTGACAGAATGACATATGTATTATCCCCTCACACCACTAGGGGCATCTCCCCATTCCCACAGGTATTACAGGTGAGGTGACAGAATGACATATGTATTATCCCCTCACACCACTAGGGGCATCTCCCCATTCCCACAGGTATTAAAGGTGGAGTGACAGAATGACATATGTATTATCCCCTCACACCACTAGGGGCATCTCCCCATTCCCACAGGTATTACAGGTGAGGTGACAGAATGACATATGTATTATCCCCTCACACCACTAGGGGCATCTCCCCATTCCCACAGGTATTACAGGTGAGGTGACAGAATGACATATGTATTATCCCCTCACACCACTAGGGGCATCTCCCCATTCCCACAGGTATTACAGGTGAGGTGACAGAATGACATGTATTATCCCCTCACACCACTAGGGGCATCTCCCCATTCCCACAGGTATTACAGGTGAGGTGACAGAATGACATATGTATTATCCCCTCACACCACTAGGGGCATCTCCCCATTCCCATCAGTATTACAGGTGAGGTGACAGAATGACATATGTATTATCCCCTCACACCACCAGGGGCATCTCCCCATTCCCACAGGTATTACAGGTGAGGTGACAGAATGACATATGTATTATCCCCTCACACCACTAGGGGCATCTCCCCATTCCCACAGGTATTACAGGTGAGGTGACAGAATGACATGTATTATCTCCTCACACCACTAGGGGCATCTCCCCATTCCCACAGGTATTACAGGTGGAGTGACAGAATGACATATGTATTATCCCCTCACACCACTAGGGGCATCTCCCCATTCCCACAGGTATTACAGGTGAGGTGACAGTATGACATATGTATTATCCCCTCACACCACTAGGGGCATCTCCCCATTCCCACAGGTATTACAGGTGAGGTGACAGAATGACATATGTATTATCCCCTCACACCACTAGGGGCATCTCCCCATTCCCACCGGTATTACAGGTGAGGTGACAGAATGACATATGTATTATCCCCTCACACCACTAGGGGCATCTCCCCATTCCCACAGGTATTACAGGTGAGGTGACAGAATGACATATGTATTATCCCCTCACACCACTAGGGGCATCTCCCCATTCCCACAGGTATTACAGGTGAGGTGACAGAATGACATATGTATTATCCCCTCACACCACTAGGGGCATCTCCCCATTCCCACAGGTATTACAGGTGAGGTGACAGTATGACATATGTATTATCCCCTCACACCACTAGGGGCATCTCCCCATTCCCACAGGTATTACAGGTGAGGTGACAGAATGACATATGTATTATCCCCTCACACCACTAGGGGCATCTCCCCATTCCCACAGGTATTACAGGTGAGGTGACAGAATGACATATGTATTATCCCCTCACACCACTAGGGGCATCTCCCCATTCCCACAGGTATTACAGGTGAGGTGACAGAATGACATATGTATTATCCCCTCACACCACTAGGGGCATCTCCCCATTCCCACAGGTATTACAGGTGAGGTGACAGAATGACATATGTATTATCCCCTCACACCACTAGGGGCATCTCCCCATTCCCACAGGTATTACAGGTGAGGTGACAGAATGACATATGTATTATCTCCTCACACCACTAGGGGCATCTCCCCATTCCCACAGGTATTACAGGTGGAGTGACAGAATGACATATGTATTATCCCCTCACACCACTAGGGGCATCTCCCCATTCCCATCAGTATTACAGGTGAGGTGACAGAATGACATATGTATTATCCCCTCACACCACTAGGGGCATCTCCCCATTCCCACAGGTATTACAGGTGAGGTGACAGAATGACATATGTATTATCTCCTCACACCACTAGGGGCATCTCCCCATTCCCACAGGTATTACAGGTGAGGTGACAGAATGACATATGTATTATCCCCTCACACCACTAGGGGCATCTCCCCATTCCCACAGGTATTACAGGTGAGGTGACAGAATGACATATGTATTATCCCCTCACACCACTAGTGGCATCTCCCCATTCCCACAGGTATTACAGGTGAGGTGACAGAATGACATATGTATTATCCCCTCACACCACTAGGGGCATCTCCCCATTCCCACAGGTATTACAGGTGAGGTGACAGAATGACATATGTATTATCCCCTCACACCACTAGGGGCATCTCCCCATTCCCACAGGTATTACAGGTGAGGTGACAGAATGACATATGTATTATCCCCTCACACCACTAGGGGAATCTCCCCATTCCCACAGGTATTACAGGTGAGGTGACAGAATGACATATGTATTATCCCCTCACACCACTAGGGGCATCTCCCCATTCCCACAGGTATTACAGGTGAGGTGACAGAATGACATATGTATTATCCCCTCACACCACTAGGGGCATCTCCCCATTCCCACAGGTATTACAGGTGAGGTGACAGAATGACATATGTATTATCCCCTCACACCACCAGGGGCATCTCCCCATTCCCACAGGTATTACAGGTGAGGTGACAGAATGACATATGTATTATCCCCTCACACCACTAGTGGCATCTCCACATTCCCACAGGTATTACAGGTGAGGTGACAGAATGACATATGTATTATCCCCTCACACCACTAGGGGCATCTCCCCATTCCCACAGGTATTACAGGTGAGGTGACAGAATGACATATGTATTATCCCCTCACACCACTAGGGGCATCTCCCCATTCCCACAGGTATTACAGGTGAGGTGACAGTATGACATATGTATTATCCCCTCACACCACTAGGGGCATCTCCCCATA
>NC_139221.1:335999335-336024451 GCF_055691185.1 Crinia signifera
GTCTGTAGTGATGATGGCAGACAGTGTGGGGGGGATTGGTCTGTAGTGATGATGGCAGACAGTGTGGGGGGATTAGTCTGTAGTGATGATGGCAGACAGTGTGGGGGGGATTGGTCTGTAGTGATGATGGCAGACAGTGTGGGGGGGATTGGTCTGTAGTGATGATGGCAGACAGTGGGGGGGGGTTGGTCTGTAGTGATGATGGCAGACAGTGTATGTGGGGGGGGGAATTGGTCTGTAGTGATGATGGCAGACAGTATGGGGGGGGATTGGTCTGTAGTGATGATGGCAGACAGTGTGTGGGGGGGGATTGGTCTGTAGTGATGGTGGCAGACAATGTGTGGGGGGGGATTGGTCTGTAGTGATGGTGGCAGACAATGTGGGGGGGATTGGTCTGTAGTGATGATGGCAGACAGTGTGGGGGGGGGATTGGTCTGTAGTGATGATGGCAGACAGTGGGGGGGGGGGGGATTGGTCTGTAGTGATGATGGCAGACAGTGTATGGGGGGGGAATTGGTCTGTAGTGATGATGGCAGACAGTGTGGGGGGGGGATTGGTCTGTAGTGATGATGGCAGACAGTGTGGGGGGGATTGGTCTGTAGTGATGGTGGCAGACAGTGTGTGTGGGGGGATTGGTCTGTAGTGATGATGGCAGACAGTGTGGGGGGGGGATTGGTCTGTAGTGATGATGGCAGACAGTGTGGGGGGGGGATTGGTCTGTAGTGATGATGGCAGACAGTGTGGGGGGGGGATTGGTCTGTAGTGATGATGGCAGACAGTGTGGGGGGGGGATTGGTCTGTAGTGATGATGGCAGACAGTGTGGGGGGGGGGGGGGGAATTGGTCTGTAGTGATGATGGCAGACAGTGTGGGGGGGATTGGTCTGTAGTGATGATGGCAGACAGTGTGGGGGGGATTGGTCTGTAGTGATGATGGCAGACAGTGTGGGGGGGATTGGTCTGTAGTGATGATGGCAGACAGTGTGGGGGATTGGTCTGTAGTGATGATGGCAGACAGTTTTGGGGGGGGATTGGTCTGTAGTGATGATGGCAGACAGTGTGGGGGGGATTGGTCTGTAGTGATGGTGGCAGACAGTGTGGGGGGGGGGGATTGGTCTGTAGTGATGATGGCAGACAGTGTGGGGGGGGAGATTGGTCTGTAGTGATGATGGCAGACAGTGTGGGGGGGGGGACTGGTCTGTAGTGATGATGGCAGACAGTGTGGGGGGGGGTGATTGGTGTGTGGTGACGACTGGTGGGGGGGGGGGTTTGGTGTGTGGCTATAATGGCAGACAGTGGGGGGGGGGTGATTGGTGTGTGGTGACGACTGGTGGGGGGGGGGGTTTGGTGTGAAGATTGGTGTGTGGCTATAATGGCAGACAGTGGGGGGGGGTGATTGGTGTGTGGTGACGACTGGTGGGGGGGGGGTTTGGTGTGAAGATTGGTGTGTGGCTATGATGGCAGACAGTGTGGGGGGGTGACTGGTGGGGGGGGGGGTTTGGTGTGAAGATTGGCGTGTGGCTATGATGGCAGACAGTGGGGGGGGTGAAGATTGGTGTGTGGCTATGATGGCAGACAGTGTGTGGGGGGGTGATTGGTGTGTGGTGACGACTGGGGGGGGGGGGGTTTGGTGTGAAGATTGGTGTGTGGCTATGATGGCAGACAGTGGGGGTGATTGGTGTGTGGTGACGACTGGTGGGGGGGGGTTGGTGTGTGGCTATTATGGCAGACAGTGTGGGGTGGTGATTGGTGTGTGGTGACGACTGGTGGGGGGGGGGGGTTTGGTGTGAAGATTGGTGTGTGGCTATAATGGCAGACAGTGTGGGGGGGGGGGGTGATTGGTGTGTGGTGACGACTGGTGGGGGGGGGGTTTTGGTGTGAAGATTGGTGTGTGGCTATAATGGCAGACAGTGGGGTGGGGGGTGATTGGTGTGTGGTGACGACTGGTGGGGGGGGGGGTTGGTGTGAAGATTGGTGTGTGGCTATGATGGCAGACAGTGTGGGGGGGTGACTGGTGGGGGGGGGGTTTGGTGTGAAGATTGGTGTGTGGCTATGATGGCAGAAAGTGGGGGGGGGGTGATTGGTGTGTGGTGACGACTGGCGGGGAGGGGGGTTGGTGTGAAGATTGGTGTGTGGCTATGATGGCAGACAGTGGGGGGGCGTGATTGGTGTGTGGTGACGACTGGTGGGAGGGGTTTGGTGTGAAGATTGGTGGGTGACTATGATGGCAGACAGTGTGGGGTGGTGATTGGTGTGTGGTGACGACTGGTGGGGGGGGAGTGTGGGGGGGGGGTTTGGTGTGAAGATTGGTGTGTGGCTATGATGGCAGATAGCGTATTATGTTATGATCCGGTTTCTCCTTCCTCAGGACGGCTTTGTGCAGAATGTTCACATCCCCAAAGACCGGGTGGATCCCAGCGGGCGGTGTGCGGTCATGCTGATCTATGGCACTAGACTGGTGGTGCTGCCTTTCCGCAGGGATACCCTGGCAGAGGAGCATGAAGGCCCACTGGCCGAGGGGTAGGTGCAGAGCTTTCACTACTCCTCCATTAACGTCACTGTAATAGTCCGACAGAGGTAATGCTTCCAATCTACATGATCATAGGCGTTACTCTGATTACTGTGGGCCGGGGGGGGGGGCAGGGCTAGCTGCTGCTGCTGTGTCGTGCCCTGGAGCCTCAGTCATGATGGGATAAAGGGTAAGGAACAGGAAGTGTATTTAGCGCCTTCCCGCTATATGTACTGATGGGTCACACGTAGGTGGGATGGAGAGACTCACCAGGGCTTAAACTGATAGGTCACACGTGGGTGGGATGTAGAGACGCACCAGGGCTTACACTGATAGGTCACACGTGGGTGGGATGGAGACTCTCACCAGGGCTTACACTGATAGGTCACACGTGGGTGGGATGGAGACTCTCACCAGGGCTTACACTGATAGGTCACACGTGGGTGGGATGGAGAGACTCACCAGGGCTTACACTGATGGGTCACACGTGGGTGGGATGGAGAGACTCACCAGGGCTAACACTGATAGGTCACACGTGGGTGGGATGGAGAGACTCACCAGGGCTTACACGGATAGGTCACACGTGGGTGGGATGGAGAGACTCACCAGGGCTTACACTGATAGGTCACACGTGGGTGGGATGGAGAGACTCACCAGGGCTTACACTGATGGGTCACACCTGGGTGGGATGGAGAGACTCTCACCAGGGTTTACACTGATGGGTCACACCTGGGTGGGATGGAGAGACTCACCAGGGCTTACACTGATGGGTCACACGTGGGTGGGATGGAGACTCTCACCAGGGCTTACACTGATGGGTCACACGTAGGTGGGATGGAGACTCTCGCCAGGGTTTACACTGATAGGTCACACGTGGGTGGGATGGAGAGACTCTCACCAGGGCTTACACTGATAGGTCACACGTGGGTGGGATGGAGAGACTCGCCAGGGCTTACACTGATGGGTCACATGTGGGTGGGATGGAGAGACTCACCAGGGCTTACACTGATGGGTCACACGTGGGTGGGATGGAGAGACTCACCAGGGCTTACACTGATGGGTCACACGTAGGTGGGATGGAGAGACTCACCAGGGCTTACACTGATGGGTCACACGTGGGTGGGATGGAGAGACTCACCAGGGCTTACACTGATGGGTCACATGTGGGTGGGATGGAGAGACTCACCAGGGCTTACACTGATGGGTCACACCTGGGTGGGATGGAGAGACTCACCAGGGCTTACACTGATGGGTCACACGTAGGTGGGATGGAGACTCTCACCAGGGCTTACACTGATGGGTCACACGTGGGTGGGATGGAGAGACTCACCAGGGCTTACACTGATAGGTCACACGTGGGTGGGATGGAGACTCTCGCCAGGGATTGCACTGATGGGTCACACGTGGGTGGGATGGAGAGACTCACCAGGGCTTACACTGATGGGTCACACGTGGGTGGGATGGAGACTCTCACCAGGGCTTACACTGATGGGTCACACGTGGGTGGGATGGAGAGACTCACCAGGGCTTACACTGATGGGTCACACGTGGGTGGGATGGAGAGACTCACCAGGGCTTACACTGATAGGTCACACGTGGGTGGGATAGAGAGACTCACCAGGGATTGCACTGATGGGTCACACGTGGGTGGGATAGAGAGACTCACCAGGGATTGCACTGATGGGTCACACGTGGGTGGGATGGAGAGACTCACCAGGGCTTGCACTGATGGGTCACACGTGGGTGGGATGGAGAGACTCATATGGTGTATTGGAGCGGGCGTACCCCCTGTGGTATGGTGTATTGGAGCGGGCGTACCCCCTGTGGTATGGTGTATTGGAGCGGGCGTACCCCTGTGGTATGGTGTATTGGAGCGGGCGTACCCCCTGTGGTATGGTGTATTGGAGCGGGCGTACCCCTTGTGGTATGGTGTATTGGAGCGGGCGTACCCCCTGTGGTATGGTGTATTGGAGCGGGCGTACCCCCTGTGGTATGGTGTATTGGAGCGGGCGTACCCCCTGTGGTATGGTGTATTGGAGCGGGCGTACCCCCTGTGGTATGGTGTATTGGAGCGGGCGTACCCCCTGTGGTATGGTGTATTGGAGCGGGCGTACCCCCTGTGGTATGGTGTATTGGAGCGGGCGTACCCCCTGTGGTATGGTGTATTGGAGCGGGCGTACCCCCTGTGGTATGGTGTATTGGAGCGGGCGTACCCCTGTGGTATGGTGTATTGGAGCGGGCGTACCCCCTGTGGTATGGTGTATTGGAGCGGGCGTACCCCCTGTGGTATGGTGTATTGGAGCCGGCGTACCCCCTGTGGTATGGTGTATTGGAGCCGGCGTACCCCCTGTGGAATGGTGTATTGGAGCGGGCGTGCCCCCTGTGGTATGGTGTATTGGAGCGGGCGTGCCCCTGTGGTATGGTGTATTGGAGCGGGCGTGCCCCCTGTGGTATGGTGTATTGGAGCGGGCGTGCCCCCTGTGGTATGGTGTATTTGAGCCGGCGTGCCCCTGTGGTATGGTGTATTTGAGCCGGCGTACCCCCTGTGGTATGGTATATTGGTGCGGGCGTTCCCCCTGCGGTATTGGATCAGGCGTGCCCCCTGTGGTATGGTGTATTGGAGCGGGCGTGCCCCCTGTGGTATGGTGTATTGGAGCGGGCGTACCCCCTGTGGTATGGTGTATTGGAGCGGGCGTACCCCCTGTGGTATGGTGTATTGGAGCGGGCGTACCCCCTGTGGTATGGTGTATTGGAGCGGGCGTACCCCCTGTGGTATGGTGTATTGGAGCGGGCGTACCCCCTGTGGTATGGTGTATTGGAGCGGGCGTACCCCCTGTGGTATGGTGTATTGGAGCGGGCGTACCCCCTGTGGTATGGTGTATTGGAGCGGGCGTACCCCCTGTGGTATGGTGTATTGGAGCGGGCGTACCCCCTGTGGTATGGTGTATTGGAGCGGGCGTACCCCCTGTGGTATGGTGTATTGGAGCGGGCGTACCCCCTGTGGTATGGTGTATTGGAGCGGGTGTACCCCCTGTGGTATGGTGTATTGGAGCCGGCGTACCCCTGTGGTATGGTGTATTGGAGCCGGCGTGCCCCCTGTGGAATGGTGTATTGGAGCGGGCGTGCCCCCTGTGGTATGGTGTATTGGAGCGGGCGTGCCCCCTGTGGTATGGTGTATTGGAGCGGGCGTGCCCCCTGTGGTATGGTGTATTTGAGCCGGCGTGCCCCCTGTGGTATGGTGTATTTGAGCCGGCGTACCCCCTGTGGTATGGTGTATTTGAGCCGGCGTACCCCCTGTGGTATGGTATATTGGTGCGGGCGTTCCCCTGCGGTATTGGATCGGGCGTGCCCCCTGTGGTATGGTGTATTGGAGCGGGCGTGCCCCCTGTGGTATGGTGTTTTGGAGCGGGCGTTCCCCCTGCGGTATTGGATCGGGCGTGCCCCCTGCGGTATGGCGTATTGGAGCGGGCGTGCCCCCTGCGGTATGGCGTATTGGAGCGGGCGTGCCCCCTGCGGTATGGCGTATTGGAGCGGGCGTGCCCCCTGCGGTATGGCGTATTGGAGCGGGCGTGCCCCCTGCGGTATGGCGTATTGGAGCGGGCGTGCCCCCTGCGGTATGGCGTATTGGAGCGGGCGTGCCCCCTGCGGTATGGCGTATTGGAGCGGGCGTGCCCCCTGCGGTATGGCATATTGGAGCGGGCGTGCCCCCTGCGGTATGGCGTATTGGAGTAGGATACAAGGAGGGCTATAGCCCTATGTAAATTGTACTACTCTGAATGCTGTAACATCTGTACGCTGACTTATATCTGAGCAAATAAACCTCCTTTGCCTCGGGACGACCGCCCCATCTAGTGTCCAACAGGAATACTACACAAGTAGTCCCGTTCTTCGCCTGTCCTAATACGGATCCAGCGTCTACAAGCTCCGCCCTCTGCTAGCTACCATTGCAGAGGCCTGGTCGGTGGTCAGCAACCAATGGGGAAGTAGTCAACGCCAGTCAGGAGTGTGTCAGCATCGTGTCGACGGAGACACCTTAGCACTGGGGTAGCCAACCCTAGTCCTCGAGAGCTACCAACAGTGCATGTTTTGCAGGTCTCCTCACAGAATCACAAGTGAGCTAATTAACTCCATCTGTGTATCTTTTAAAATGTGTCAGTGATTAATGAGTGCAGCTGTGCAGCAGCTAGGTTGTCTGGAAAATGTGAACTGTTGGTAGCTCTCGAGGGCTAGGGTTGGCTACCACTGCCTTAGCAGGTAGTGCTCAGGTGCCAGAATGTGGGCCTGAGGTGGAAACCATGGTTCCAGACGCCGCGTGGGAGGAGTCTGGTGGTGGCAGCGATATCCCCGCCAACTGCATAGTGGGTGGAGTCAGTAACAGGCAATCCACTATTGGCCAGGTCCTGTGAGATCAGAATCTGTGGATTTGAAGGGCACCAGAGCGGTCACAGATCTCATATACTGTATGTGTGTTTCATATTTTCCAGGTATCTCTCTTTGCAGAGGTGTTCTGCTCTCCTCCGGTGTTCGTTTTGCCATCTCTCCTAGGGGAACAGCTTCTTAACTGGTCTGTGGGGGAGGGGCATAGAAGGGGAGGAGCCAGTCACACACATTAAGATTAAATCATCCTTCTATACCCCATTGTATTCAGACTCCAGCATCCCCTGTGGACCCATAGAAAGGGATTTATCGGTATGTTCTGTCTCTTCCACTGTAGGCAGAAGTCCAGCTTCCTGCCCAGCTATATCATCGATGTTCGAGAATTGGATGAGAAGCTCCTGAATATTATAGACATGCAGTTCCTGCACGGATATTACGAGCCCACGCTACTTATCCTGTTTGAGCCAAACCAGACCTGGCCTGGGTATGTCACCCGTGCACTCACACGTAGGGCCTGATCCCCCCCCCCCCCAGTAAGGTGACATACTAACCAGCTCTCTCTCTCTCTCCCCTTGTAGGCGTGTTGCGGTACGCCAGGACACATGCAGCATTGTGGCGATCTCATTGAACATTCTCCAGAAGGTGCACCCCGTAATCTGGTCCCTCTCCAGCTTACCCTATGACTGTATCCAGGCGCTGGCTGTGCCTAAGCCCATTGGTAAGTGACTTCCAGGATTTATATCTGTGCGGCCCCCTTATATCTTAATATGCAGACCTTATATAAGGAAGATGTGCTATAGGGGTGTGCTCCCACTGACAAATGTATTTTATTCAAGGAGAGAAAAGAATTTGTCCTGGTGTGGTGCACCAACAAGAAATTACATACATAAAACTTAGCTTTTATTCATTTATGTTTAGAAGCTAGCGAAAATTTATTAAAAACCACAGATAGACAAACAAAAGACAATGAAGTGTGTTAAAAACTTAGCACGTGCGGGCGTGTTGTGTGTGTGCTTAAACCGTACGTATATATAGGCCACTGTCAGACAGGCTCCTGTTATAATTCAATCTGGGAATTTATAAGATTCCCTTGTACAGGCAGTTATTAGAAGTATATTGGCTAAACAGCTCTATGGTTCTGTGTTCTTCAGTTCAGGTAACAATTAGAAACAATTTGTACAGATTTTATCCAGATTGGTTACACTGCAATGGGCTCTGCTCTACTGAAATTGTCCTCAAGCCTGAGGATTGATTATACAGTATTGGTCTGTGGCTTTACACCATCTGAAATTAATGTTGGGGATTTGTAATTATATTTTATTCCCTCTTAATACAATGAATCCTGCTCTCAAGCAGAGATTGTGTGCCAGACCTGTGGGAGACAGACTAGCCAGTGTGCAATGAAATTTCTTGTTGGTGCACCACACCAGGACAAATTATTTTCTCTCCTTGGTAAGTGACTTCCCCAGGTCTCAGATCAGTGGGGATGCAGAAAGGGCCTATCCCCTGCGTGTATGATGTGGTCTATATGTATTGGCCTCTGCCACCTCTGATGGGAGGCGCTTCCACTTATACACTACCCTTTCTGTGAGTCATGTTTCCTTCCATTCCCTCTGACTCAGTGTCCGTGTATGTCCCTGTGTTATCTTCCCCCTGTACCCTGGTAATACCCCTATACCCCTGATCTACATCAGTGTTCATAATAAGAGCTTTTAGCCGGATAATTCTGTGGTGGGAACTATGCACCATGTTCGTTACCCTTCTCTGTATACTCCCTGATGTATTTCTATACTTATGGAGAAATGGCCTCCAGAACCGGGCACAGTATCTAGATGAGGCCGCACCAGTGACCTATACAGAACCGGGCACAGTATCTAGATGGGGCCGCACCAGTAACCTATACAGAACTGGGCACTGTGTCTAGATGAGGCCGCACCAGTGACCTATACAGAACTGGGCACAGTATATAGATGAGGCCGCACCAGTGACCTATACAGAACAGGGCACAGTATCTAGATGAGGCCGCACCAGTGACCTATACAGAACAGGGCACAGTATCTAGATGAGGCCGCACCAGTGATCTATACAGAACTGGGCACAGTATCTAGATGGGGCCGCACCAGTAACCTATACAGAACTGGGCACAGTGTCTAGATGAGGCCGCACCAGTGACCTATACAGAACTGGGCACAGTATCTAGATGAGGCCGCACCAGTGACCTATACAGAACTGTGCACAGTATCTAGATGAGGCCGCACCAGTGACTTATACAGAACCGGGCACAGTATCTAGATGAGGCCGCACCAGTGACCTATACAGAACTGGGCACAGTATCTAGATGGGGCCGCACCAGTGACCTATACAGAACCGGGCACAGTATCTAGATGAGGCCGCACCAGTGACCTATACAGAACCGGGCACAGTGTCTAGATGAGGCCGCACCAGTGACCTATACAGAACTGGGCACAGTATCTAGATGAGGCCGCACCAGTGACCTATACAGAACTGGGCACAGTATCTAGATGAGGCCGCACCAGTGACCTATACAGAACTGGGCACAGTATCTAGATGAGGCCGCACCAGTGACCTATACAGAACCGGGCACAGTATCTAGATGACTCCGCACCAGTGACCTATACAGAACCGGGCACAGTATCTAGATGAGGCCGCACCAGTGACCTATACAGAACCGGGCACAGTATATAGATGAGGCCGTACCAGTGACCTATACAGAACCGGGCACAGTATATAGATGAGGACGTACCAGTGACCTATACAGAACTGGGCACAATATCTAGATGAGGCCGCACCAGTGATCTATACAGAACCGGGCACAGTATCTAGATGAGGCCGCACCAGTGACCTATACAGAACTGGGCACAGTATCTAGATGAGGCCGCACCAGTGACCTATACATAACCGGGCACAGTATCTAGATGAGGCCGCACCAGTGACCTATACAGAACCGGGCACAGTATCTAGATGAGGCCGCACCAGTGACCTATACAGAACTGGGCACGGTATCTAGATGAGGCCGCACCAGTGACCTATACAGAACCGGGCACAGTATATAGATGAGGCAGCACCAGTGACCTATACAGAACCGGGCACAGTATCTAGATGAGGCCGCACCAGTGACCTATACAGAACTGGGCACAGTACCTAGATGAGGCCGCACCAGTGACCTATACAGAACTGTGCACAGTATCTAGATGAGGCTGCACCAGTGACCTATACAGCACCGGGCACAGTATCTAGATGAGGCCGTACCAGTGACCTATACAGAACCGGGCACAGTATATAGATGAGGCCGCACCAGTGACCTATACAGAACCGGGCACAGTATTTAGATGAGGCCGCACCAGTGACCTATACAGAACTGGGCACAGTATCTAGATGAGGCCGCACCAGTGACCTATACAGAACTGGGCACAGTATCTAGATGAGGCCGCACCAGTGACCTATACAGAACTGGGCACAGTATCTAGATGAGGCCGCACCTGTGACCTATACAGAACCGGGCACAGTATCTAGATGAGGCCGCACCAGTGACCTATACAGAACCGGGCACAGTATCTAGATGAGGCCGCACCAGTGACCTATACAGAACTGTGCACAGTATCTAGATGAGGCCGCACCAGTGACCTATACAGAACTGTGCACAGTATCTAGATGAGGCTGCACCAGTGACCTATACAGCACCGGGCACAGTATCTAGATGAGGCCGTACCAGTGACCTATACAGAACCGGGCACAGTATATAGATGAGGCCGCACCAGTGACCTATACAGAACCGGGCACAGTATTTAGATGAGGCCGCACCAGTGACCTATACAGAACTGGGCACAGTATCTAGATGAGGCCGCACCAGTGACCTATACAGAACTGGGCACAGTATCTAGATGAGGCCGCACCAGTGACCTATACAGAACTGGGCACAGTATCTAGATGAGGCCGCACCAGTGACCTATACAGAACCGGGCACAGTATCTAGATGACTCCGCACCAGTGACCTATACAGAACCGGGCACAGTATCTAGATGAGGCCGCACCAGTGACCTATACAGAACCGGGCACAGTATATAGATGAGGCCGTACCAGTGACCTATACAGAACCGGGCACAGTATATAGATGAGGCCGTACCAGTGACCTATACAGAACTAGGCACAGTATCTAGATGAGGCCGTACCAGTGACCTATACAGAACCGGGCACAGTATCTAGATGAGGACGTACCAGTGACCTATACAGAACTGGGCACAATATCTAGATGAGGCCGCACCAGTGATCTATACAGAACCGGGCACAGTATCTAGATGAGGCCGCACCAGTGACCTATACAGAACTGGGCACAGTATCTAGATGAGGCCGCACCAGTGACCTATACATAACCGGGCACAGTATCTAGATGAGGCCGCACCAGTGACCTATACAGAACCGGGCACAGTATCTAGATGAGGCCGCACCAGTGACCTATACAGAACTGTGCACAGTATCTAGATGAGGCTGCACCAGTGACCTATACAGCACCGGGCACAGTATCTAGATGAGGCCGTACCAGTGACCTATACAGAACCGGGCACAGTATATAGATGAGGCCGCACCAGTGACCTATACAGAACCGGGCACAGTATTTAGATGAGGCCGCACCAGTGACCTATACAGAACCGGGCACAGTATTTAGATGAGGCCGCACCAGTGACCTATACAGAACTGGGCACAGTATCTAGATGAGGCCGCACCAGTGACCTATACAGTACCGGGCACAGTATTTAGATGAGGCCGTACCAGTGACCTATACAGAACCGGGCACAGTATCTAGATGAGGCCGCACCAGTGACCTATACAGCACTGGGCACAGTATCTAGATGAGGCCGCACCAGTGACCTATACAGAACTGGGCACAGTATCTAGATGAGGCCGCACCAGTGACCTATACAGAACTGGGCACAGTATCTAGATGAGGCCGCACCAGTGACCTAAACAGAACTGGGCACAGCATCTAGATGAGGCCGCACCAGTGACCTATACAGAACCGGGCACAGTATCTAGATGAGGCGGCACCAGTGACCTATACAGAACTGGGCACAGTATCTAGATGAGGCGGCACCAGTGACCTATACAGAACTGGGCACAGTATCTAGATGAGGCCGCACCAGTGACCTATACTGAACTGGGCACAGTATCTAGATGAGGCCGCACCAGTGACCTATACAGAACTGGGCACAGTATCTAGATGAGGCCGCACCAGTGACCTATACAGAACCGGGCACAGTATCTAGATGAGGCGGCACCAGTGACCTATACAGAACTGGGCACAGTATCTAGATGAGGCCGCACCAGTGACCTATACAGAACTGGGCACAGTATATAGATGAGGCCGCACCAGTGACCTATACAGAACTGGACACAGTATCTAGATGAGGCCGCACCTGTGACCTATACAGAACTGGACACAGTATCTAGATGAGGCCGCACCAGTGACCTATACAGAACCGGGCACAGTATCTAGATGAGGCCGCACCAGTGACCTATACAGAACCGGGCACAGTATCTAGATGAGGTTGCACCAGTGACCTATAAAGAACTGGGCGCAGTATCTAGATGAGGCCGCACCAGTGACCTATACAGAACCGGGCGCAGTATCTAGATGAGGCCGCACCAGTGACCTATACAGAACCGGGCGCAGTATCTAGATGAGGCCGCACCAGTGACCTATACAGAACTGGGCGCAGTATCTAGATGAGGCCGCACCAGTGACCTATACAGAACTGGGCGCAGTATCTAGATGAGGCCGCACCAGTGACCTATACAGAACTGGGCACAGTACCTAGATGAGGCCGCACCAGTGACCTATACAGAACCGGGCACAGTATATAGATAAGGCAGCACCAGTGACCTATACAGAACTGGACACAGTATCTAGATGAGGCCGTACCAGTGACCTATACAGAACCGGGCACAGTATCTAGATGAGGCCGCACCAGTGACCTATACAGAACCGGGCACAGTATCTAGATGAGGCCGCACCAGTGACCTATACAGAACCGAGCATAGTATCTAGATGAGGCCGCACCAGTCACCTATACAGAACCGAGCATAGTATCTAGATGAGGACGCACCAGTGACCTATACAGAACCGGGCACAGTATCTAGATGAGGCCGCACCAGTGACCTATACAGAACCGGGCACAGGATCTAGATGAGGCCGCACCAGTGACCTATACAGAACCGGGCACAGTATCTAGATGAGGCCGCACCAGTGACTTATACAGAACCGGGCACAGTATCTAGATGAGGCCGCACCAGTGACCTATACAGAACCGGGCACAGGATCTAGATGAGGCCGCACCAGTGACCTATACAGAACCGGGCACAGGATCTAGATGAGGCCGCACCAGTGACTTATACAGAACCGGGCACAGTATCTAGATGAGGCCGCACCAGTGACCTATACAGAACCGGGCACAGTATCTAGATGAGGCCGCACCAGTGACCTATACATAACCGGGCACAGTATCTAGATGAGGCAGCACCAGTGACCTATACAGAACCGGGCACAGTATCTAGATGAGGCCGCACCAGTGACCTATACAGAACCGGGCACAGTATCTAGATGAGGCCGCACCAGTGACCTATACAGAACCGGGCACAGTATCTAGATGAGGCCTCACCAGTGACCTATACAGAACTGGGCACAGTATCTAGATGAGGCCGCACCAGTGACCTATACAGAACCGGGCACAGTATCTAGATGAGGCAGCACCAGTGACCTATACAGAACCGGGCACAGTATCTAGATGAGGCAGCACCAGTGACCTATACAGAACCGGGCACAGTATCTAGATGAGGCTGCACCAGTGCCCTATACAGAACTGGGCACAGTATCTAGATGAGGCCGCACCAGTGACCTATACAGAACCGGGCACAGTATCTAGATGAGGAAGCACCAGTGACCTATACAGAACCGGGCACAGTATCTAGATGAGGCCGCACCAGTGACCTATACAGAACTGGGCACAGTATCTAGATGAGGTAGTTATGGGTCGGAGGGAATATAGGCCTGGCCGGGGGTCATGGGTCGGAGGGATTATAGGTCTGGCCGGGGGTCATGGGGAGGAGGGATTATAGGTCTGGCCGGGGGTCATGGGGAGGAGGGATTATAGGTCTGGCCGGGGGTCATGGGGAGGAGGGAATATAGGTCTGGCCGGGGGTCATGGGGAGGAGGGATTATAGGTCTGGCCGGGGGTCATGGGGAGGAGGGAATATAGGCCTGGCCGGGGGTCATGGGGAGGAGGGATTATAGGTCTGGCCGGGGGTCATGGGGAGGAGGGATTATAGGTCTGGCCGGGGGTCATGGGGAGGAGGGATTATAGGTCTGGCCGGGGGTCATGGGGAGGAGGGATTATAGGTCTGGCCGGGGGTCATGGGGAGGAGGGATTATAGGTCTGGCCGGGGTCATGGGGAGGAGGAAATATAGGTCTGGCCGGGGTCATGGGGAGGAGGGAATATAGGTCTGGCCGAGGGTCATGGGGAGGAGGGATTATAGGTCTGGGCAGGGGTCATGGGGAGGAGGGATTATAGGTCTGGGCGGGGGTCATGGGGAGGAGGGATTATAGGTCTGGCCGGGGTCATGGGGAGGAGGGATTATAGGTCTGGCCGGGGGTCATGGGGAGGAGGGATTATAGGTCTGGCCGGGGGTCATGGGGAGGAGGGATTATAGGTCTGGCCGGGGGTCATGGGGAGGAGGGAATATAGGCCTGGCCGGGGGTCATGGGAGGAGGGATTATAGGTCTGGCCGGGGGTCATGGGGAGGAGGGATTATAGGTCTGGCCGGGGGTCATGGGGAGGAGGGATTATAGGTCTGGCCGGGGTCATGGGGAGGAGGGATTATAGGTCTGGCCGGGGGTCATGGGGAGGAGGGATTATAGGTCTGGCCGGGGTCATGGGGAGGAGGAAATATAGGTCTGGCCGGGGTCATGGGGAGGAGGGAATATAGGTCTGGCCGAGGGTCATGGGGAGGAGGGATTATAGGTCTGGGCAGGGGTCATGGGGAGGAGGGATTATAGGTCTGGGCGGGGGTCATGGGGAGGAGGGATTATAGGTCTGGCCGGGGTCATGGGGAGGAGGGATTATAGGTCTGGCCGGGGTCATGGGGAGGAGGGATTATAGGTCTGGCCGGGGGTCATGGGGAGGAGGGATTATAGGTCTGGCCGGGGGTCATGGGGAGGAGGGATTATAGGTCTGGCCGGGGTCATGGGGAGGAGGAAATATAGGTCTGGCCAGGGGTCATGGGGAGGAGGGAATATAGGTCTGGCCGGAGGTCATGGGGAGGAGGGAATATAGGTCTGGCCGGGGGTCATGGGGAGAAGAGTGTAAGGAGCAAGTCCGGCATGATGTCATGTTTCCCCCAGTCCCGGTATCGTGAGCAGGGGTTATGGAATATGGGAAGATGGTGAGATCAGTGGTACCTACTGAAAGGAAGATGCATTATGTAGTGACTGTCATGGTGTCTCTCTTCCAGGTGGCGTGGTAATCTTTGCTGTGAATTCATTACTGTACCTGAATCAAAGCGTCCCCCCCTACGGAGTGTCTCTGAACAGTCTGACAAATGGCACCACCTCCTTCCCCCTCAGTAAGTGTCTGTGCTCCTCTATCATGTCACACGCCATCGGTCATGTCACACGTGTGTCTCTGCTCTTGTCACACTTGTGGGAACAATGACGTGAGACGTACCTCACTCCACCTGTAATACTGATGGGAATGGGGAGATGCCCCTAGTGGTGTGAGGGGATAATACATATGTCATTCTGTCACCTCACCTGTAATACCTGTGGGAATGGGGAGATGCCCCTAGTGGTGTGAGGGGATAATACATATGTCATTCTGTCACCTCACCTGTAATACCTGTGGGAATGGGGAGATGCCCCTAGTGGTGTGAGGGGATAATACATATGTCATTCTGTCACCTCACCTGTAATACCTGTGGGAATGGGGAGATTCCCCTAGTGGTGTGAGGGGATAATACATATGTCATTCTGTCACCTCACCTGTAATACCTGTGGGAATGGGGAGATGCCCCTAGTGGTGTGAGGGGATAATACATATGTCATTCTGTCACCTCACCTGTAATACCTGTGGGAATGGGGAGATGCCCCTAGTGGTGTGAGGGGATAATACATATGTCATTCTGTCACCTCACCTGTAATACCTGTGGGAATGGGGAGATGCCCCTAGTGGTGTGAGGAGATAATACATGTCATTCTGTCACCTCACCTGTAATACCTGTGGGAATGGGGAGATGCCCCTAGTGGTGTGAGGGGATAATACATATGTCATTCTGTCACCTCACCTGTAATACCTGTGGGAATGGGGAGATGCCCCTAGTGGTGTGAGGGGATAATACATATGTCATTCTGTCACCTCACCTGTAATACCTGTGGGAATGGGGAGATGCCCCTAGTGGTGTGAGGGGATAATACATATGTCATTCTGTCACCTCACCTGTAATACCTGTGGGAATGGGAGATGCCCCTAGTGGTGTGAGGGGATAATACATATGTCATTCTGTCACCTCACCTGTAATACTGATGGGAATGGGGAGATGCCCCTAGTGGTGTGAGGGGATAATACATATGTCATTCTGTCACCTCACCTGTAATACCTGTGGGAATGGGGAGATGCCCCTAGTGGTGTGAGGGGATAATACATATGTCATTCTGTCACCTCACCTGTAATACTGATGGGAATGGGGAGATGCCCCTAGTGGTGTGAGGGGATAATACATATGTCATTCTGTCACCTCACCTGTAATACCTGTGGGAATGGGGAGATGCCCCTAGTGGTGTGAGGGGATAATACATATGTCATTCTGTCACCTCACCTGTAATACCTGTGGGAATGGGGAGATGCCCCTAGTGGTGTGAGGGGATAATACATATGTCATTCTGTCACCTCACCTGTAATACCTGTGGGAATGGGGAGATGCCCCTAGTGGTGTGAGGGGATAATACATATGTCATTCTGTCACCTCACCTGTAATACCTGTGGGAATGGGGAGATGCCCCTAGTGGTGTGAGGGGATAATACATATGTCATTCTGTCACCTCACCTGTAATACCTGTGGGAATGGGGAGATGCCCCTAGTGGTGTGAGGGGATAATACATATGTCATTCTGTCACCTCACCTGTAATACCTGTGGGAATGGGGAGATGCCCCTAGTGGTGTGAGGGATAATACATGTCATTCTGTCACCTCACCTGTAATACCTGTGGGAATGGGGAGATGCCCCTAGTGGTGTGAGGGGATAATACATATGTCATTCTGTCACCCCACCTGTAATACTGATGGGAATGGGGAGATGCCCCTAGTGGTGTGAGGGGATAATACATATGTCATTCTGTCACCTCACCTGTAATACCTGTGGGAATGGGGAGATGCCCCTAGTGGTGTGAGGGGATAATACATATGTCATTCTGTCACCTCACCTGTAATACCTGTGGGAATGGGGAGATGCCCCTAGTGGTGTGAGGGGATAATACATATGTCATTCTGTCACCTTACCGGTAATACCTGTGGGAATGGGGAGATGCCCCTAGTGGTGTGAGGGGATAATACATATGTCATTCTGTCACCTCACCTGTAATACCTGTGGGAATGGGGAGATGCCCCTAGTGGTGTGAGGGGATAATACATATGTCATTCTGTCACCTCACCTGTAATACCTGTGGGAATGGGGAGATGCCCCTAGTGGTGTGAGGGGATAATGCATATGTCATTCTGTCACCTCACCTGTAATACCTGTGGGAATGGGGAGATGCCCCTAGTGGTGTGAGGGGATAATACATATGTCATTCTGTCACCTCACCTGTAATACCTGTGGGAATGGGGAGATGCCCCTAGTGGTGTGAGGGGATAATACATATGTCATTCTGTCACCTCACCTGTAATACCTGTGGGAATGGGGAGATGCCCCTAGTGGTGTGAGGGGATAATACATATGTCATTCTGTCACCTCACCTGTAATACCTGTGGGAATGGGGAGATGCCCCTAGTGGTGTGAGGGGATAATACATATGTCATTCTGTCACCTCACCTGTAATACCTGTGGGAATGGGGAGATGCCCCTAGTGGTGTGAGGGGATAATACATATGTCATTCTGTCACCTCACCTGTAATACCTGTGGGAATGGGGAGATGCCCCTAGTGGTGTGAGGGGATAATACATATGTCATTCTGTCACCTCACCTGTAATACCTGTGGGAATGGGGAGATGCCCCTAGTGGTGTGAGGGGATAATACATATGTCATTCTGTCACCTCACCTGTAATACCTGTGGGAATGGGGAGATGCCCCTAGTGGTGTGAGGGGATAATACATATGTCATTCTGTCACCTCACCTGTAATACCTGTGGGAATGTGGAGATGCCCCTAGTGGTGTGAGGGGATAATACATATGTCATTCTGTCACCTCACCTGTAATACTGATGGGAATTGGGAGATGCCCCTAGTGGTGTGAGGGGATAATACATATGTCATTCTGTCACCTCACCTGTAATACCTGTGGGAATGGGGAGATGCCCCTAGTGGTGTGAGGGGATAATACATATGTCATTCTGTCACCTTACCGGTAATACCTGTGGGAATGGGGAGATGCCCCTAGTGGTGTGAGGGGATAATACATATGTCATTCTGTCACCTCACCTGTAATACCTGTGGGAATGGGGAGATGCCCCTAGTGGTGTGAGGGGATAATACATATGTCATTCTGTCACTCCACCTGTAATACCTGTGGGAATGGGGAGATGCCCCTAGTGGTGTGAGGGGATAATACATATGTCATTCTGTCACCTCACCTGTAATACCTGTGGGAATGGGGAGATGCCCCTAGTGGTGTGAGGGGATAATACATATGTCATTCTGTCACCTCACCTGTAATACCTGTGGGAATGGGGAGATGCCCCTAGTGGTGTGAGGGGATAATACATATGTCATTCTGTCACCTCACCTGTAATACCTGTGGGAATGGGGAGATGCCCCTAGTGGTGTGAGGGGATAATACATATGTCATTCTGTCACCTCACCTGTAATACCTGTGGGAATGGGGAGATGCCCCTAGTGGTGTGAGGGGATAATACATATGTCATTCTGTCACCTCACCTGTAATACCTGTGGGAATGGGGAGATGCCCCTAGTGGTGTGAGGGGATAATACATGTCATTCTGTCACCTCACCTGTAATACATGTGGGAATGGGGAGATGCCCCTAGTGGTGTGAGGGGATAATACATATGTCATTCTGTCACCTCACCTGTAATACCTGTGGGAATGGGGAGATGCCCCTAGTGGTGTGAGGGGATAATACATGTCATTCTGTCACCTCACCTGTAATACCTGTGGGAATGGGGAGATGCCCCTAGTGGTGTGAGGGGATAATACATATGTCATTCTGTCACCTCACCTGTAATACCTGTGGGAATGGGGAGATGCCCCTAGTGGTGTGAGGGGATAATACATATGTCATTCTGTCACCTCACCTGTAATACTGATGGGAATGGGGAGATGCCCCTAGTGGTGTGAGGGGATAATACATATGTCATTCTGTCACCTCACCTGTAATACTGATGGGAATGGGGAGATGCCCCTAGTGGTGTGAGGGGATAATACATATGTCATTCTGTCACTCCACCTGTAATACCTGTGGGAATGGGGAGATGCCCCTAGTGGTGTGAGGGATAATACATATGTCATTCTGTCACCTCACCTGTAATACCTGTGGGAATGGGGAGATGCCCCTAGTGGTGTGAGGGGATAATACATATGTCATACTGTCACCTCACCTGTAATACCTGTGGGAATGGGGAGATGCCCCTAGTGGTGTGAGGGGATAATACATATGTCATTCTGTCACCTCACCTGTAATACCTGTGGGAATGGGGAGATGCCCCTAGTGGTGTGAGGGGATAATACATATGTCATTCTGTCACCTCACCTGTAATACCTGTGGGAATGGGGAGATGCCACTAGTGGTGTGAGGGGATAATACATATGTCATTCTGTCACCTCACCTGTAATACCTGTGGGAATGGGGAGATGCCCCTGGTGGTGTGAGGGGATAATACATATGTCATTCTGTCACCTCACCTGTAATACCTGTGGGAATGGGAGATGCCCCTAGTGGTGTGAGGGGATAATACATATGTCATTCTGTCACCTCACCTGTAATACCTGTGGGAATGGGGAGATGCCCCTAGTGGTGTGAGGGGATAATACATATGTCATTCTGTCACCTCACCTGTAATACCTGTGGGAATGGGGAGATTCCCCTAGTGGTGTGAGGGGATAATACATATGTCATTCTGTCACCTCACCTGTAATACCTGTGGGAATGGGGAGATGCCCCTAGTGGTGTGAGGGGATAATACATATGTCATTCTGTCACCTCACCTGTAATACCTGTGGGAATGGGGAGATGCCCCTAGTGGTGTGAGGGGATAATACATATGTCATTCTGTCACCTCACCTGTAATACCTGTGGGAATGGGGAGATGCCACTAGTGGTGTGAGGGGATAATACATATGTCATTCTGTCACCTCACCTGTAATACCTGTGGGAATGGGGAGATGCCCCTAGTGGTGTGAGGGGATAATACATATGTCATTCTGTCACCTCACCTGTAATACCTGTGGGAATGGGGAGATGCCCCTAGTGGTGTGAGGAGATAATACATATGTCATTCTGTCACCTCACCTGTAATACCTGTGGGAATGGGGAGATGCCCCTAGTGGTGTGAGGGGATAATACATATGTCATTCTGTCACCTCACCTGTAATACTGATGGGAATGGGGAGATGCCCCTAGTGGTGTGAGGGGATAATACATATGTCATTCTGTCACTCCACCTGTAATACCTGTGGGAATGGGGAGATGCCCCTAGTGGTGTGAGGAGATAATACATATGTCATTCTGTCACCTCACCTGTAATACCTGTGGGAATGGGGAGATGCCCCTAGTGGTGTGAGGGGATAATACATATGTCATTCTGTCACCTCACCTGTAATACCTGTGGGAATGGGGAGATGCCCCTAGTGGTGTGAGGGGATAATACATATGTCATTCTGTCACCTCACCTGTAATACCTGTGGGAATGGGGAGATGCCCCTAGTGGTGTGAGGGGATAATACATATGTCATTCTGTCACCTCACCTGTAATACCTGTGGGAATGGGGAGATGCCCCTAGTGGTGTGAGGGGATAATACATATGTCATTCTGTCACCTCACCTGTAATACCTGTGGGAATGGGGAGATGCCCCTAGTGGTGTGAGGGGATAATACATATGTCATACTGTCACCTCACCTGTAATACCTGTGGGAATGGGGAGATGCCCCTAGTGGTGTGAGGGGATAATACATATGTCATTCTGTCACCTCACCTGTAATACCTGTGGGAATGGGGAGATGCCCCTAGTGGTGTGAGGGGATAATACATATGTCATTCTGTCACCTCACCTGTAATACCTGTGGGAATGGGGAGATGCCCCTAGTGGTGTGAGGGGATAATACATATGTCATTCTGTCACCTCACCTGTAATACCGGTGGGAATGGGGAGATGCCCCTAGTGGTGTGAGGGGATAATACATATGTCATTCTGTCACCTCACCTGTAATACCTGTGGGAATGGGGAGATGCCCCTAGTGGTGTGAGGGGATAATACATATGTCATACTGTCACCTCACCTGTAATACCTGTGGGAATGGGGAGATGCCCCTAGTGGTGTGAGGGGATAATACATATGTCATTCTGTCACTCCACCTGTAATACCTGTGGGAATGGGGAGATGCCCCTAGTGGTGTGAGGAGATAATACATGTCATTCTGTCACCTCACCTGTAATACCTGTGGGAATGGGGAGATGCCCCTAGTGGTGTGAGGGGATAATACATATGTCATTCTGTCACCTCACCTGTAATACCTGTGGGAATGGGGAGATGCCCCTGGTGGTGTGAGGGGATAATACATATGTCATTCTGTCACCTCACCTGTAATACTGATGGAATGGGGAGATGCCCCTAGTGGTGTGAGGGGATAATACATATGTCATTCTGTCACCTCACCTGTAATACCTGTGGGAATGGGGAGATGCCCCTAGTGGTGTGAGGGGATAATACATGTCATTCTGTCACCTCACCTGTAATACCTGTGGGAATGGGGAGATGCCCCTAGTGGTGTGAGGGGATAATACATATGTCATTCTGTCACCTCACCTGTAATACCTGTGGGAATGGGGAGATGCCCCTAGTGGTGTGAGGGGATAATACATATGTCATTCTGTCACCTCACCTGTAATACCTGTGGGAATGGGGAGATGCCCCTAGTGGTGTGAGGGGATAATACATATGTCATTCTGTCACTCCACCTTTAATACCTGTGGGAATGGGGAGATGCCCCTAGTGGTGTGAGGGGATAATACATATGTCATTCTGTCACCTCACCTGTAATACCTGTGGGAATGGGGAGATGCCCCTAGTGGTGTGAGGGGATAATACATATGTCATTCTGTCACCTCACCTGTAATACCTGTGGGAATGGGGAGATGCCCCTAGTGGTGTGAGGGGATAATACATATGTCATTCTGTCACCTCACCTGTAATACCTGTGGGAATGGGGAGATGCCCCTAGTGGTGTGAGGGGATAATACATATGTCATTCTGTCACCTCACCTGTAATACCTGTGGGAATGGGGAGATGCCCCTAGTGGTGTGAGGGGATAATACATGTCATTCTGTCACCTCACCTGTAATACATGTGGGAATGGGGAGATGCCCCTAGTGGTGTGAGGGGATAATACATATGTCATTCTGTCACCTCACCTGTAATACCTGTGGGAATGGGGAGATGCCCCTAGTGGTGTGAGGGGATAATACATGTCATTCTGTCACCTCACCTGTAATACCTGTGGGAATGGGGAGATGCCCCTAGTGGTGTGAGGGGATAATACATATGTCATTCTGTCACCTCACCTGTAATACCTGTGGGAATGGGGAGATGCCCCTAGTGGTGTGAGGGGATAATACATATGTCATTCTGTCACCTCACCTGTAATACTGATGGGAATGGGGAGATGCCCCTAGTGGTGTGAGGGGATAATACATATGTCATTCTGTCACCTCACCTGTAATACTGATGGGAATGGGGAGATGCCCCTAGTGGTGTGAGGGGATAATACATATGTCATTCTGTCACTCCACTTGTAATACCTGTGGGAATGGGGAGATGCCCCTAGTGGTGTGAGGGGATAATACATATGTCATTCTGTCACCTCACCTGTAATACCTGTGGGAATGGGGAGATGCCCCTAGTGGTGTGAGGGGATAATACATATGTCATTCTGTCACCTCACCTGTAATACCTGTGGGAATGGGGAGATGCCCCTTGTGGTGTGAGGGGATAATACATATGTCATTCTGTCACCTCACCTGTAATACCTGTGGGAATGGGGAGATGCCCCTAGTGGTGTGAGGGGATAATACATATGTCATTCTGTCACCTCACCTGTAATACCTGTGGGAATGGGGAGATGCCCCTAGTGGTGTGAGGGGATAATACATATGTCATTCTGTCACCTCACCTGTAATACCTGTGGGAATGGGGAGATGCCCCTAGTGGTGTGAGGGGATAATACATATGTCATTCTGTCACCTCACCTGTAATACCTGTGGGAATGGGGAGATGCCCCTAGTGGTGTGAGGGGATAATACATATGTCATTCTGTCACCTCACCTGTAATACCTGATGGGAATGGGGAGATGCCCCTAGTGGTGTGAGGGGATAATACATATGTCATTCTGTCACCTCACCTGTAATACCTGTGGGAATGGGGAGATGCCCCTAGTGGTGTGAGGGGATAATACATATGTCATTCTGTCACCTCACCTGTAATACCTGTGGGAATGGGGAGATGCCCCTAGTGGTGTGAGGGGATAATACATATGTCATTCTGTCACCTCACCTGTAATACCTGTGGGAATGGGGAGATGCCACTAGTGGTGTGAGGGGATAATACATATGTCATTCTGTCACCTCACCTGTAATACCTGTGGGAATGGGGAGATGCCCCTGGTGGTGTGAGGGGATAATACATATGTCATTCTGTCACCTCACCTGTAATACCTGTGGGAATGGGGAGATGCCCCTAGTGGTGTGAGGGGATAATACATATGTCATTCTGTCACCTCACCTGTAATACCTGTGGGAATGGGGAGATGCCCCTAGTGGTGTGAGGGGATAATACATATGTCATTCTGTCACCTCACCTGTAATACCTGTGGGAATGGGGAGATGCCCCTAGTGGTGTGAGGGGATAATACATATGTCATTCTGTCACCTCACCTGTAATACCTGTGGGAATGGGGAGATGCCCCTAGTGGTGTGAGGGGATAATACATATGTCATTCTGTCACCTCACCTGTAATACCTGTGGGAATGGGGAGATGCCCCTAGTGGTGTGAGGGGATAATACATATGTCATTCTGTCACCTCACCTGTAATACCTGTGGGAATGGGGAGATGCCCCTAGTGGTGTGAGGGGATAATACATATGTCATTCTGTCACCTCACCTGTAATACCTGTGGGAATGGGGAGATGCCCCTAGTGGTGTGAGGGGATAATACATATGTCATTCTGTCACCTCACCTGTAATACCTGTGGGAATGGGGAGATGCCCCTAGTGGTGTGAGGGGATAATACATATGTCATTCTGTCACCAGGGAATGGGGAGATGCCCCTAGTGGTGTGAGGGGATAATACATATGTCATTCTGTCACCTCACCTGTAATACCTGTGGGAATGGGGAGATGCCCCTAGTGGTGTGAGGGGATAATACATATGTCATTCTGTCACCTCACCTGTAATACCTGTGGGAATGGGGAGATGCCCCTAGTGGTGTGAGGGGATAATACATATGTCATTCTGTCACCTCACCTGTAATACCTGTTGGGAATGGGGAGATGCCCCTAGTGGTGTGAGGGGATAATACATATGTCATTCTGTCACCTCACCTGTAATACCTGTGGGAATGGGGAGATGCCCCTAGTGGTGTGAGGGGATAATACATATGTCATTCTGTCACCTCACCTGTAATACCTGTGGGAATGGGGAGATGCCCCTAGTGGTGTGAGGGGATAATACATATGTCATTCTGTCTCCTCACCTGTAATACCTGTGGGAATGA
>NC_139221.1:336024651-336095092 GCF_055691185.1 Crinia signifera
TCGGGTACAGTCTCCCTTGTATAACTGTCTACTGCTGACACGTTCTTACAGCACTCACATCCTACTGGCTCCCACAGAGACCGGCAGCCATCTTACAGCGCACAGCTCAGAGTCTCCCGGAGTGCAGGTAAAGTCTCCCTTGTATAACTGTCTACTGCTGACACGCTATTACAGCACTCACATCCTACTGGCTCCCACAGAGACCGGCGGCCACCTTACAGCACGCAGCTCAGAGTCTCCCGGAGTGCGGTACAGTCTCCCCTGTGTAACGGTCTACTGCTGACATGCTCTTACAGCACTCACATCCTACTGGCTCCCACAGAGACCGGCGGCCACCTTACAGCACGCAGCTCAGAGTCTCCCGGAGTGCGGGTACAATCTCCCCTGTGTAAAGGTCTACTGCTGACACGCTCTTACAGCACTCACATCCTACTGGCTCCCACAGAGACCGGCGGCCATCTTACAGCACGCAGCTCAGAGTCTCCCGGAGTGCGGGTAAAGTCTCCCCTGTATAACTGTCTACTGCTGTCACGCTCTTACAGCACTCACATCCTACTGGCTCCCACAGAGACCGGCGGCCATCTTACAGCGCGCAGCTCAGAGTCTCCCGCAGTGTGGGTACAGTCTCCCCTGTATAACTGTCTACTGCTGACACGCTCTTACAGCCCTCACATCCTACTGGCTCCCACAGAGACCGGCGGCCATCTTACAGCGCGCAGCTCAGAGTCTCCCGGAGTGCGGGTACAGTCTCCCCTGTATAACTGTCTACTGCTGACACGCTCTTACAGCACTCACATCCTACTGGCTTCCACAGAGACCGGCAGCCATCTTACAGTGCACAGCTCAGTCTCCTGGAGTGCGGGTACAGTCTCCCCTGTATAACTGTCTACTGCTGACATGCTCTTACAGCACTCACATCGTACTGGCTCCCACAGAGACCGGCGGCCATCTTAAAGCGCGCAGCTCAGAGTCTCCTGGAGTGCGGGTACAGTCTCCCCTGTAACACTGTCTACTGCTGACATGCTCTTACAGCACTCACATCCTACTGGCTCCCACAGAGACCGGCGGCCATCTTACAGCGCACAGCTCAGAGTCTCCCGCAGTGCGGGTACAGTCTCCCTTGTATAACTGTCTACTGCTGACACGCTCTTACAGCACTCACATCCTACTGGCTCCCACAGAGACCGGCGGCCATCTTACAGTGCACAGCTCAGAGTCTCCGGGAGTGCGGGTACAGTCTCCCTTGTATAACTGTCTACTGCTGACACGCTCTTACAGCACTCACATCCTACTGGCTCCCACAGAGACCGGCGGCCATCTTACAGCGCACAGCTCAGAGTCTCCCGCAGTGCGGGTACAGTCTCCCCTGTATAACTGTCTACTGCTGACACGCTCTTACAGCACTCACATCCTACTGGCTCCCACAGAGACCGGCGGCCATCTTACAGCGCGCAGCTCAGAGTCTCCTGGAGTGCGGGTACAGTCTCCCCTGTAACACTGTCTACTGCTGACACGCTCTTACAGCACTCACATCCTACTGGCTCCCACAGAGACCGGCAGCCATCTTACAGCGCACAGCTCAGAGTCTCCCGGAGTGCAGGTAAAGTCTCCCCTGTATAACTGTCTACTGCTGACACGCTCTTACAGCACTCACATCCTCCTGGCTCCCACAGAGACCGGCAGCCATCTTACAGCGCACAGCTCAGAGTCTCCCGGAGTGCAGGTAAAGTCTCCCCTGTATAACTGTCTACTGCTGACACGCTCTTACAGCACTCACATCCTACTGGCTCCCACAGAGACCGGCGGCCACCTTACAGCACGCAGCTCAGAGTCTCCCGGAGTGCGGTACAGTCTCCCCTGTGTAACGGTCTACTGCTGACATGCTCTTACAGCACTCACATCCTACTGGCTCCCACAGAGACCGGCGGCCATCTTACAGCACGCAGCTCAGAGTCTCCCGCAGTGCGGGTACAGTCTCCCCTGTAACACTGTCTACTGCTGACACGCTCTTACAGCACTCACATCCTACTGGCTCCCACAGAGACCGGCGGCCATCTTACAGCGCACAGCTCAGAGTCTCCTGGAGTGCGGGTACAATCTCCCCTGTGTAACGGTCTACTGCTGTCACGCTCTTACCGCACTCACATCTTACAGGCTCCCACAGAGACCGGCGGCCATCTTACAGCGCACAGCTCAGAGTCTCCTGGAGTGCGGTACAGTCTCCCCTGTATAACTGTCTACTGCTGACACTCTCTTACAGCACTCACATCGTACTGGCTCCCACAAAGACCGGCGGCCATCTTACAGCGCACAGCTCAGAGTCTCCTGGAGTGCGGGTACAATCTCCCCTGTGTAACGGTCTACTGCTGTCACGCTCTTACCGCACTCACATCTTACAGGCTCCCACAGAGACCGGCGGCCATCTTACAGCGCACAGCTCAGAGTCTCCTGGAGTGCGGTACAGTCTCCCCTGTATAACTGTCTACTGCTGACACTCTCTTACAGCACTCACATCGTACTGGCTCCCACAAAGACCGGCGGCCATCTTACAGCGCACAGCTCAGAGTCTCCTGGAGTGCGGGTACAATCTCCCCTGTATAACTGTCTACTGCTGACACGCTCTTACAGCACTCACATCCTACTGGCTCCCACAGAGACCGGCGGCCATCTTACAGCGCACAGCTCAGAGTCTCCCGCAGTGCGGGTACAGTCTCCCCTGTATAACTGTCTACTGCTGACACGCTCTTACAGCACTCACATCCTACTGGCTCCTACAGAGACCGGCGGCCATCTTACAGCGCACAGCTCAGAGTCTCCTGGAGTGCGGGTACAGTCTCCCCTGTATAACTGTCTACTGCTGACACGCTCTTACAGCACTCACATCCTACTGGCTCCCACAGAGACCGGCGGCCATCTTACAGCGCGCAGCTCAGAGTCTCCTGGAGTGCGGGTACAGTCTCCCCTGTAACACTGTCTACTGCTGACACGCTCTTACAGCACTTACATCCTACTGGCTCCCACAGAGGCCGGCGGCCATCTTACAGCGCACAGCTCAGAGTCTCCCGCAGTGCGGGTACAGTCTCCCCTGTATAACTGTCTATTGCTGACACGCTCTTACAGCACTCACATCCTACTGGCTCCCACAGAGACCGGCGGCCATCTTACAGCACACAGCTCAGAGTCTCCCGCAGTGCGGGTACAGTCTCCCCTGTATAACTGTCTACTGCTGACATGCTCTTACAGCACTCACATCCTACTGGCTCCTACAGAGACCGGCGGCCATCTTACAGTGCACAGCTCAGAGTCTCCTGGAGTGCGGGTACAGTCTCCCCTGTATAACTGTCTACTGCTGACACGCTCTTACAGCACTCACATCCTACTGGCTCCCACAGAGACCGACGGCCATCTTACAGCGCACAGCTCAGAGTCTCCCGCAGTGTGGGTACAGTCTCCCCTGTATAACTGTCTACTGCTGACATGCTCTTACAGCACTCACATCCTACTGGCTTCCACAGAGACCGGCAGCCATCTTACAGTGCACAGCTCAGTCTCCTGGAGTGCGGGTACAGTCTCCCCTGTATAACTGTCTACTGCTGACACTCTCTTACAGCACTCACATCGTACTGGCTCCCACAGAGACCGGCGGCCATCTTACAGTGCACAGCTCAGAGTCTCCTGGAGTGCGGGTACAGTCTCCCCTGTAACACTGTCTACTGCTGCCACGCTCTCACAGCACTCACATCCTACTGGCTCCCACAGAGACCGGCGGCCATCTTACAGCGCGCAGCTCAGAGTCTCCTGGAGTGCGGGTACAGTCTTCCCTGTAACACTGTCTACTGCTGACACGCTCTCACAGCACTCACATCCTACTGGCTCCCACAGAGACCGGCGGCCATCTTACAGCGCGCAGCTCAGAGTCTCCTGGAGTGCGGGTACAGTCTTCCCTGTAACACTGTCTACTGCTGACACGCTCTTACAGCACTCACATCCTACTGGCTCCCACAGAGACCGGCGGCCACCTTACAGCACGCAGCTCAGAGTCTCCCGGAGTGCGGGTACAGTCTTCCCTGTAACACTGTCTACTGCTGACACGCTCTTACAGCACTCACATCCTACTGGCTCCCACAGAGACCGGCGGCCACCTTACAGCACGCACCTCAGAGTCTCCCGGAGTGCGGGTACAATCTCCCCTGTGTAAAGGTCTACTGCTGACACGCTCTTACAGCACTCACATCCTACTGGCTCCCACAGAGACCGGCGGCCATCTTACAGCGCACAGCTAAGAGTCTCCCGGAGTGCGGGTAAAGTCTCCCCTGTATAACGGTCTACTGCTGACACTCTCTTACAGCACTCACATCCTACTGGCTCCCACAGAGACCGGCGGCCATCTTACAGTGCACAGCTCAGAGTCTCCGGGAGTGCGGGTACAGTCTCCCTTGTATAACTGTCTACTGCTGACACGTTCTTACAGCACTCACATCCTACTGGCTCCCACAGAGACCGGCAGCCATCTTACAGCGCACAGCTCAGAGTCTCCCGGCGTGCGGGTAAAGTCTCCCCTGTATAACTGTCTACTGCTGACACGCTCTTACAGCACACTCACATCCTACTGGCTCCCACAGAGACCGGCGGCCACCTTACAGCACGCAGCTCAGAGCCTCCCGGAGTGCGGTACAGTCTCCCCTGTGTAACGGTCTACTGCTGACATGCTCTTACAGCACTCACATCCTACTGGCTCCCACAGAGACCGGCGGCCATCTTACAGCGTACAGCTCAGAGTCTCCTGGAGTGCGGGTACAGTCTCCCCTGTAACACTGTCTACTGCTGACACGCTCTTACAGCACTCACATCCTACTGGCTCCCACGGAGACCGGCGGCCATCTTACAGCACACAGCTCAGAGTCTCCCGGAGTGCGGGTAAAGTCTCCCCTGTATAACTGTCTACTGCTGTCACGCTCTTACAGCACTCACATCCTACTGGCTCCCACAGAGACCGGCGGCCATCTTACAGCGCGCAGCTCAGAGTCTCCCGCAGTGTGGGTACAGTCTCCCCTGTATAACTGTCTACTGCTGACACGCTCTTACAGCCCTCACATCCTACTGGCTCCCACAGAGACAGGCGGCCATCTTACAGCGAGCAGCTCAGAGTCTCCCGGAGTGCGGGTACAGTCTCCCCTGTATAACTGTCTACTGCTGACACGCTCTTACAGCACTCACATCCTACTGGCTTCCACAGAGACCGGCGGCCATCTTACAGTGCACAGCTCAGTCTCCTGGAGTGCGGGTACAGTCTCCCCTGTATAACTGTCTACTGCTGACACTCTCTTACAGCACTCACATCGTACTGGCTCCCACAAAGACCGGCGGCCATCTTACAGCGCACAGCTCAGAGTCTCCCGGAGTGCGGGTACAGTCTTCCCTGTAACACTGTCTACTGCTGACACGCTCTTACAGCACTCACATCCTACTGGCTCCCACAGAGACCGGCGGC
The DNA here is from genome assembly GCF_055691185.1 of Crinia signifera. Taxonomy (NCBI): domain Eukaryota; kingdom Metazoa; phylum Chordata; class Amphibia; order Anura; family Myobatrachidae; genus Crinia; species Crinia signifera. The sequence continues at coordinate 336,030,143 of NC_139221.1, forward strand.
CATCTTAAAGCGCGCAGCTCAGAGTCTCCTGGAGTGCGGGTACAGTCTCCCCTGTAACACTGTCTACTGCTGACATGCTCTTACAGCACTCACATCTTACTGGCTCCCACAGAGACCGGCGGCTATCTTACAGCGCACAGCTCAGAGTCTCCCGCAGTGCGGGTACAGTCTCCCTTGTATAACTGTCTACTGCTGACACGCTCTTACAGCACTCACATCCTACTTGCTCCCACAGAGACCGGCGTCCATCTTACAGTGCACAGCTCAGAGTCTCCTGGAGTGCGGGTACAGTCTCCCCTGTATAACTGTCTACTGCTGACACGCTCTTACAGCACTCACATCCTACTGGCTCCCACAGAGACCGGCAGCCATCTTACAGCGCACAGCTCAGAGTCTCCCGGAGTGCAGGTAAAGTCTCCCCTGTATAACTGTCTACTGCTGACACGCTCTTACAGCACTCACATCCTACTGGCTCCCACAGAGACCGGCGGCCACCTTACAGCACGCAGCTCAGAGTCTCCCGGAGTGCGGTACAGTCTCCCCTGTGTAACGGTCTACTGCTGACATGCTCTTACAGCACTCACATCCTACTGGCTCCCACAGAGACCGGCGGCCACCTTACAGCACGCAGCTCAGAGTCTCCCGGAGTGCGGGTACAATCTCCCCTGTGTAAAGGTCTACTGCTGTCACGCTCTTACAGCACTCACATCCTACTGGCTCCCACAGAGACCGGCGGCCATCTTACAGCACGCAGCCCAGAGTCTCCCGGAGTGCGGGTAAAGTCTCCCCTGTATAACTGTCTACTGCTGTCACGCTCTTACAGCACTCACATCCTACTGGCTCCCACAGAGACCGGCGGCCATCTTACAGCGCGCAGCTCAGAGTCTCCCGCAGTGTGGGTACAGTCTCCCCTGTATAACTGTCTACTGCTGACACGCTCTTACAGCCCTCACATCCTACTGGCTCCCACAGAGACCGGCGGCCATCTCACAGCGCGCAGCTCAGAGTCTCCCGGAGTGCGGGTACAGTCTCCCCTGTATAACTGTCTACTGCTGACACGCTCTTACAGCACTCACATCCTACTGGCTTCCACAGAGACCGGCAGCCATCTTACAGTGCACAGCTCAGTCTCCTGGAGTGCGGGTACAGTCTCCCCTGTATAACTGTCTACTGCTGACATGCTCTTACAGCACTCACATCGTACTGGCTCCCACAAAGACCGGCGGCCATCTTACAGCGCACAGCTCAGAGTCTCCCGGAGTGCGGGTACAGTCTTCCCTGTAACACTGTCTACTGCTGACACGCTCTTACAGCACTCACATCCTACTGGCTCCCACAGAGACCGGCGGCCATCTTAAAGCGCGCAGCTCAGAGTCTCCTGGAGTGCGGGTACAGTCTCCCCTGTAACACTGTCTACTGCTGACATGCTCTTACAGCACTCACATCCTACTGGCTCCCACAGAGACCGGCGGCCATCTTACAGCGCACAGCTCAGAGTCTCCCGCAGTGCGGGTACAGTCTCCCTTGTATAACTGTCTACTGCTGACACGCTCTTACAGCACTCACATCCTACTGGCTCCCACAGAGACCGGCGGCCATCTTACAGTGCACAGCTCAGAGTCTCCGGAAGTGCGGGTACAGTCTCCCTTGTATAACTGTCTACTGCTGACACGCTCTTACAGCACTCACATCCTACTGGCTCCCACAGAGACCGGCGGCCATCTTACAGCGCGCAGCTCAGAGTCTCCTGGAGTGCGGGTACAGTCTCCCCTGTAACACTGTCTACTGCTGACACGCTCTTACAGCACTCACATCCTACTGGCTCCCACAGAGACCGGCAGCCATCTTACAGCGCACAGCTCAGAGTCTCCCGGAGTGCAGGTAAAGTCTCCCCTGTATAACTGTCTACTGCTGACACGCTCTTACAGCACTCACATCCTACTGGCTCCCACAGAGACCGGCAGCCATCTTACAGCGCACAGCTCAGAGTCTCCCGGAGTGCAGGTAAAGTCTCCCCTGTATAACTGTCTACTGCTGACACGCTCTTACAGCACTCACATCCTACTGGCTCCCACAGAGACCGGCGGCCACCTTACAGCACGCAGCTCAGAGTCTCCCGGAGTGCGGTACAGTCTCCCCTGTGTAACGGTCTACTGCTGACATGCTCTTACAGCACTCACATCCTACTGGCTCCCACAGAGACCGGCGGCCATCTTACAGCACGCAGCTCAGAGTCTCCCGCAGTGCGGGTACAGTCTCCCCTGTATAACTGTCTACTGCTGACACGCTCTTACAGCACTCACATCCTACTGGCTCCCACAGAGACCGGCGGCCATCTTACAGCACGCAACTCAGAGTCTCCCGGAGTGCGGGTACAATCTCCCCTGTGTAACGGTCTACTGCTGTCACGCTCTTACCGCACTCACATCTTACAGGCTCCCACAGAGACCGGCGGCCATCTTACAGCGCACAGCTCAGAGTCTCCTGGAGTGCGGTACAGTCTCCCCTGTATAACTGTCTACTGCTGACACTCTCTTACAGCACTCACATCGTACTGGCTCCCACAAAGACCAGCGGCCATCTTACAGCGCACAGCTCAGAGTCTCCTGGAGTGCGGGTACAATCTCCCCTGTATAACTGTCTACTGCTGACACGCTCTTACAGCACTCACATCCTACTGGCTCCCACAGAGACCGGCGGCCATCTTACAGCGCACAGCTCAGAGTCTCCCCTGTATAACTGTCTACTGCTGACACGCTCTTACAGCACTCACATCCTACTGGCTCCTACAGAGACCGGCGGCCATCTTACAGTGCACAGCTCAGAGTCTCCTGGAGTGCGGGTACAGTCTCCCCTGTATAACTGTCTACTGCTGACACGCTCTTACAGCACTCACATCCTACTGGCTCCCACAGAGACCGGCGGCCATCTTACAGCGCACAGCTCAGAGTCTCCCGCAGTGCGGGTACAGTCTCCCCTGTATAACTGTCTACTGCTGACATGCTCTTACAGCACTCACATCCTACTGGCTCCTACAGAGACCGGCGGCCATCTTACAGTGCACAGCTCAGAGTCTCCTGGAGTGCGGGTACAGTCTCCCCTGTATAACTGTCTACTGCTGACACGCTCTTACAGCACTCACATCGTACTGGCTCCCACAAAGACCGGCGGCCATCTTACAGCGCACAGCTCAGAGTCTCCCGGAGTGCGGGTACAGTCTTCCCTTTAACACTGTCTACTGCTGACACGCTCTTACAGCACTCACATCCTACTGGCTCCCACAGAGACCGGCGGCCATCTTACAGCGCGCAGCTCAGAGTCTCCTGGAGTGCGGTACAGTCTCCCTTGTAACACTGTCTACTGCTGACACGCTCTTACAGCACTCACATCCTACTGGCTTCCACAGAGACCGGCGGCCATCTAACAGCGCGCAGCTCAGAGTCTCCTGGAGTGCGGGTACAGTCTCCCCTGTATAACTGTCTACTGCTGTCAGGCTCTTACAGCACTCACATCCTACTGGCTCCCAAAGAGCCGGCGGCCATCTTACAGCGCGCAGCTCAGAGTCTCCCGGAGTGCGGGTACAGTCTCCCCTGTATAACTGTCTACTGCTGACACGCTCTTACAGCACTCACATCCTACTGGCTCCCACAGAGACCGGCGGCCATCTTACAGCACGCAGCTCAGAGTCTCCTGGAGTGCGGGTACAATCTCCCCTGTGTAACGGTCTACTGCTGTCACGCTCTTACAGCACTCACATCCTACTGGCTCCCACAGAGACCGGCGGCCATCTTACAGCGCACAGCTCAGAGTCTCCCGCAGTGCGGGTACAGTCTCCCCTGTATAACTGTCTACTGCTGACACGCTCTTAAAGCACTCACATCCTACTGGCTTCTACAGAGACCGGCAGCCATCTTACAGTGCACAGCTCAGTCTCCTGGAGTGCGGGTACAGTCTCCCCTGTATAACTGTCTACTGCTGACACTCTCTTACAGCACTCACATCGTACTGGCTCCCACAAAGACCGGCGGCCATCTTACAGCGCACAGCTCAGAGTCTCCCGGAGTGCGGGTACAGTCTTCCCTGTAACACTGTCTACTGCTGACACGCTCTTACAGCACTCACATCCTACTGGCTCCCACAGAGACCGGCGGCCATCTTACAGCGCGCAGCTCAGAGTCTCCTGGAGTGCGGGTACAGTCTCCCCTGTAACACTGTCTACTGCTGACACGCTCTTACAGCACTCACATCCTACTGGCTCCCACAGAGACCGGCGGCCACCTTACAGCACGCAGCTCAGAGTCTCCCGGAGTGCGGGTACAATCTCCCCTGTGTAACGGTCTACTGCTGACACGCTCTTACAGCACTCACATCCTACTGGCTCCCACAGAGACCGGCGGCCATCTTACAGCGCACAGCTCAGAGTCTCCCGCAGTGTGGGTACAGTCTCCCCTGTATAACTGTCTACTGCTGACATGCTCTTACAGCACTCACATCCTACTGGCTCCTACAGAGACCGGCGGCCATCTTACAGTGCACAGCTCAGAGTCTCCTGGAGTGCGGGTACAGTCTCCCCTGTATAACTGTCTACTGCTGACACGCTCTTACAGCACTCACATCGTACTGGCTCCCACAAAGACCGGCGGCCATCTTACAGCGCACAGCTCAGAGTCTCCCGGAGTGCGGGTACAGTCTTCCCTTTAACACTGTCTACTGCTGACACGCTCTTACAGCACTCACATCCTACTGGCTCCCACAGAGACCGGCGGCCATCTTACAGCGCGCAGCTCAGAGTCTCCTGGAGTGCGGTACAGTCTCCCTTGTAACACTGTCTACTGCTGACACGCTCTTACAGCACTCACATCCTACTGGCTTCCACAGAGACCGGCGGCCATCTAACAGCGCGCAGCTCAGAGTCTCCTGGAGTGCGGGTACAGTCTCCCCTGTATAACTGTCTACTGCTGTCAGGCTCTTACAGCACTCACATCCTACTGGCTCCCAAAGAGCCGGCGGCCATCTTACAGCGCGCAGCTCAGAGTCTCCCGGAGTGCGGGTACAGTCTCCCCTGTATAACTGTCTACTGCTGACACGCTCTTACAGCACTCACATCCTACTGGCTCCCACAGAGACCGGCGGCCATCTTACAGCACGCAGCTCAGAGTCTCCTGGAGTGCGGGTACAATCTCCCCTGTGTAACGGTCTACTGCTGTCACGCTCTTACAGCACTCACATCCTACTGGCTCCCACAGAGACCGGCGGCCATCTTACAGCGCACAGCTCAGAGTCTCCCGCAGTGCGGGTACAGTCTCCCCTGTATAACTGTCTACTGCTGACACGCTCTTACAGCACTCACATCCTACTGGCTTCTACAGAGACCGGCAGCCATCTTACAGTGCACAGCTCAGTCTCCTGGAGTGCGGGTACAGTCTCCCCTGTATAACTGTCTACTGCTGACACTCTCTTACAGCACTCACATCGTACTGGCTCCCACAAAGACCGGCGGCCATCTTACAGCGCACAGCTCAGAGTCTCCCGGAGTGCGGGTACAGTCTTCCCTGTAACACTGTCTACTGCTGACACGCTCTTACAGCACTCACATCCTACTGGCTCCCACAGAGACCGGCAGCCATCTTACAGCGCGCAGCTCAGAGTCTCCTGGAGTGCGGGTACAGTCTCCCCTGTAACACTGTCTACTGCTGACACGCTCTTACAGCACTCACATCCTACTGGCTCCCACAGAGACCGGCGGCCACCTTACAGCACGCAGCTCAGAGTCTCCCGGAGTGCGGGTACAATCTCCCCTGTGTAACGGTCTACTGCTGACACGCTCTTACAGCACTCACATCCTACTGGCTCCCACAGAGACCGGCGGCCACCTTACAGCACGCAGCTCAGAGTCTCCCGGAGTGCGGTACAGTCTCCCCTGTATAACTGTCTACTGCTGACACGTTCTTACAGCACTCACATCCTACTGGCTCCCACAGAGACCGGCGGCCATCTTACAGCGCACAGCTCAGAGTCTCCCGCAGTGCGGGTACAGTCTCCCCTGTATAACGGTCTACTGCTGACACGCTCTTACAGCACTCACATCCTACTGGCTCCCACAGAGACCGGCGGCTATCTTACAGCGCACAGCTCAGAGTCTCCCGCAGTGTGGGTACAGTCTCCCCTGTATAACTGTCTACTGCTGACACGCTCTTACAGCACTCACATCCTACTGGCTCCCACAGAGACCGGCGGCCATCTTACAGCGCACAGCTCAGAGTCTCCCGCAGTGCGGGTACAGTCTCCCCTGTATAACTGTCTACTGCTGACACGCTCTTACAGCACTCACATCCTACTGGCTCCTACAGAGACCGGCGGCCATCTTACAGCGCACAGCTCAGAGTCTCCCGGAGTGCGGGTACAGTCTCCCCTGTAACACTGTCTACTGCTGACACGCTCTTACAGCACTCACATCCTACTGGCTTCCACAGAGACCGGCGGCCATCTTACAGCGCGCAGCTCAGAGTCTCCTGGAGTGCGGTACAGTCTCCCCTGTATAACTGTCTACTGCTGACACGCTCTTACAGCACTCACATCCTACTGGCTTCCACAGAGACCGGCGGCCATCTAACAGCGCGCAGCTCAGAGTTTCCTGGAGTGCGGGTACAGTCTCCCTTGTATAACTGTCTACTGCTGACACTCTCTTACAGCACTCACATCCTACTGGCTCCCACAGAGACCGGCGGCCACCTTACAGCACGCAGCTCAGAGTCTCCCGGAGTGCGGGTACAATCTCCCCTGTGTAACGGTCTACTGCTGACACGCTCTTACAGCACTCACATCCTACTGGCTCCCACAGAGACCGGCGGCCATCTTACAGCGCACAGCTCAGAGTCTCCCGCAGTGCGGGTACAGTCTCCCCTGTATAACTGTCTACTGCTGACACGCTCTTACAGCACTCACATCGTACTGGCTCCCACAGAGACCGGCGGCCATCTTACAGCGCACAGCTCAGAGTCTCCTGGAGTGCGGGTACAGTCTCCCCTGTATAACTGTCTACTGCTGACACGCTCTTACAGCACTCACATCCTACTGGCTCCTACAGAGACCGGCGGCCATCTTACAGCGCACAGCTCAGAGTCTCCCGGAGTGCGGGTACAGTCTCCCCTGTAACACTGTCTACTGCTGACACGCTCTTACAGCACTCACATCCTACTGGCTTCCACAGAGACCGGCGGCCATCTTACAGCGCACAGCTCAGAGTCTCCCGCAGTGCGGGTACAGTCTCCCCTGTATAACTGTCTACTGCTGACATGCTCTTACAGCACTCACATCCTACTGGCTTCCACAGAGACCGGCAGCCATCTTACAGTGCACAGCTCAGTCTCCTGGAGTACGGGTACAGTCTCCCCTGTATAACTGTCTACTGCTGACACTCTCTTACAGCACTCACATCGTACTGGCTTCCACAGAGACCGGCGGCCATCTTACAGCGCACAGCTCAGAGTCTCCCGCAGTGCGGGTACAGTCTCCCTTGTATAACTGTCTACTGCTGACACGCTCTTACAGCACTCACATCCTACTGGCTCCCACAGAGACCGGCGGCCATCTTACAGCGCACAGCTCAGAGTCTCCCGGAGTACGGGTACAGTCTCCCCTGTATAACTGTCTACTGCTGACACGTTCTTACAGCACTCACATCCTACTGGCTTCCACAGAGACCGGCGGCCATCTTACAGCGCACAGCTCAGAGTCTCCTGGAGTGCGGGTACAGTCTCCCCTGTATAACTGTCTACTGCTGTCACGCTCTTACAGCCCTCACATCCTACTGGCTTCCACAGAGACCGGCGGCCATCTTACAGTGCACAGCTCAGTCTCCTGGAGTGCGGGTACAGTCTCCCCTGTATAACTGTCTACTGCTGACACTCTCTTACAGCACTCACATCGTACTGGCTCCCACAAAGACCGGTGGCCATCTTACAGTGCACAGCTCAGAGTCTCCCGGAGTGCGGTACAGTCTCCCCTGTATAACTGTCTACTGCTGACACGCTCTTACTGCACTCACATCCTACTGGCTTCCACAGAGACCGGCAGCCATCTTACAGTGCACAGCTCAGTCTCCTGGAGTGCGGGTACAGTCTCCCCTGTATAACTGTCTACTGCTGTCACGCTCTTACAGCACTCACATCCTACTGGCTCCCAAAGAGACCGGCGGCCATCTTACAGCGCGCAGCTCAGAGTCTCCCGGAGTGCGGGTACAGTCTCCCCTGTATAACTGTCTACTGCTGACACGCTCTTACAGCACTCACATCCTACTGGCTTCCACAGAGACCGGCAGCCATCTTACAGTGCACAGCTCAGTCTCCTGGAGTGCGGGTACAGTCTCCCCTGTATAACTGTCTACTGCTGACACGCTCTTACTGCACTCACATCCTACTGGCTTCCACAGAGACCGGCGGCCATCTTACAGTGCACAGCTCAGAGTCTCCCGGAGTGCGGTACAGTCTCCCCTGTATAACTGTCTACTGCTGACACGCTCTTACAGCACTCACATCCAACTGGCTCCCACAGAGACCGGCGGCCATCTTACAGCGCACAGCTCAGAGTCTCCCGGAGTGCAGTACAGTCTCCCTTGTAACACTGTCTACTGCTGACACGTTCTTACAGCACTCACATCCTACTGGCTCCCACAGAGATCAGCGGCCATCTTACAGCGCACAGTTAAGAGTCTCCTGGAGTGCGGGTACAGTCTCCCCTGTATAACTGTCTACTGCTGACACGCTCTTACAGCACTCACATCCTACTGGCTCCCACAGAGACCGGCGGCCATCTTACAGTGCACAGCTCAGAGTCTCCCGCAGTGCGGGTACAGTCTCCCCTGTATAACTGTCTACTGCTGACACGCTCTTACAGCACTCGCATCCTACTGACTTCCACAGAGACCAGCGGCCATCTTACAGCGCAGCTCAGAGTCTCCCGGAGTGCGGGTACAGTCTCCCTTGTAACACTGTCTACTGCTGACACGTTCTTACAGCACTCACATCCTACTGGCTCCCACAGAGATCAGCGGCCATCTTACAGCGCACAGCTCAGAGTCTCCCGGAGTGCGGGTACAGTCTCCCCTGTATAACTGTCTACTGCTGAAACGCTCTTACAGCACTCACATCCTACTGGCTTCCACAGAGACCAGCCGGCCATCTTACAGCGCGCAGCTCAGAGTCTCCCGGAGTGCGGGTACAGTCTCCCCTGTATAACTGTCTACTGCTGTCAAGCTCTTACAGCACTCACATCCTACTGGCTTCCACAGAGACCGGCGGCCATCTTACAGCGCGCAGCTCAGAGTCTCCTGGAGTGCGGGTACAGTCTCCCCTATATAACTGTCTACTGCTGTCACGCTCTTACAGCACTCACATCCTACTGGCTCCCACAGAGACCGGCGGCCATCTTACAGTGCACAGCTCAGAGTCTCCTGGAGTGCGGTACAGTCTCCCCTGTATAACAGTCTACTGCTGACACGCTCTTACAGCACTCACATCCTACTGGCTTCCACAGAGACCAGCCGGCCATCTTACAGCGCGCAGCTCAGAGTCTCCTGGAGTGCGGTACAGTCTCCCCTGTATAACTGTCTACTGCTGACATGCTCTTACAGCACTCACATCCTACTGGCTTCCACAGAGACCGGCGGCCATCTTACAGCGCACAGCTCAGAGTCTCCTGGAGTGCGGTACAGTCTCCCCTGTATAACTGTCTACTGCTGACACGCTCTTACAGCACTCATATCCTACTGGCTCCCACAGAGACCGGCGGCCATCTTACAGCGCGCAGCTCAGAGTCTCCTGGAGTGCGGTACAGTCTCCCCTGTATAACTGTCTACTGCTGACACGCTCTTACAGCACTCACATCCTACTGGCTTCCACAGAGACCGGCGGCCACCTTACAGCACGCAGCTCAGAGTCTCCTGGAGTGCGGTACAGTCTCCCCTGTATAACTGTCTACTGCTGACACGCTCTTACAGCACTCACATCCTACTGGCTCCCACAGAGACCGGCGGCCATCTTACAGCACACAGCTCAGAGTTTCCCGCAGTGCGGGTATAGTCTCCCCTGTATAACTGTCTACTGCTGACACGCTCTTACAGCACTCACATCCTACTGGCTTCCATAGACGCACAGTAGGGGATAGGAGTGCAGTGGCAGATACTTGCCCCAGCTGTGTACTGCTCTCAGCTGTACTGTATGTGACTGAGGTGCTAGTCTGTGATTTCTATCTCTCCTGTCAGCTAGTGTGTGTGTGTGTGTGTGTGTGTGTGTGTAGTGCTGCAGGGTCCGGCACTCCCAGTGACGAAATGAACTTGGTAGGTGCCTCCGCAGCATGTCAAGCACAATGTAGGGGAGGATGGTGTGGCCCTAGTAACACACTCTCAGAGACGCAGGCGGTATGATCAACGTTTCAAATCTCTTTAATTTGTCATCAGGATAATGCATAATACACATACTGACCAGTTTAAATAGACAACACCACGTGCAGGTGGAGCACGGAGAGCGTATGACGCATCCGTCTCTCTTTCATCATTAGAGGACGCGTCAGCCGTGACTTTAGCTACCATCACCATGGTTACATGAACAATAAAAAATGGAAACAGTTACCGCATATATATCACTACAATGTTCCCAATAGCATACAATCAAGAGTAAGGATAGATACATATAGGCAAACAGTGGAATTTAATCTAACCCAAACATGAGCGGAAACAGAAATATACTAAAAATAGAAACAGAGGTGTTTAATACTAACGAAACACAGAGATGGGCAGATGTTCAGTAAGCCCCCGTGGTAAGATGCTATCCAATTGGTGAATCCACCATGTCTCCTTTTGCAATAATAAGCGGGCCCTATCACCCCCTCTTTTAGACTGAGGAATACAATCGATAATTCGATATCGGAGGCTGGATAATGGATGTTTGTTATCCAGAAAGTGCCGAGCGACCGGTTGGTCGCTTTTACCGCTTTCAATGGCACTGTGGATTGAGCATCTGTGCATGCCCATCCGTTCTTTACATTTTCGCTCAGTCTTGCCCAAATACAGAAGACTGCAGGGGCAAATGATCGTGTATACCACGAACATAGAATTACACGTAAAATGATGTTTTATTTTATATGTTTTACCGGAGTAAGGGTGATTGAAAGAGTCTCCTTTCAGTAAAAATTGACAGGTGACGCACATGCATCGGAAATTACCACACCTCTGATTGGATAACCAACAAGATTGAGTAACCTCAGGTTTGTATTCAACATTCTATTTCACCAATAATTGTTTGAGATTGGGTCCCCTAGTGAAACACGGCATGGCCCGTAATTGTTTAAAGGGGAGTCCTCTGTCAGACTGCAGGATGGACCAAATCTTTTTAACAGATGTCATAGTTGCTTCCGATGTTACATTAAATCTGGATACAATGGGTAAGACATTATCAGGATTAGGTTTAGTTTTATTGGGCCCTTGCTTGGTGAGAAGATTGGATCGATCAATTTTCAGGACACATTCTTTGCACAATTCAAGGTTTTTTTTATCGTAACCTCTCTGTAAAAGCTTATCAACAAGCTCATCTAACTGACGTCGACATTGTGTGTCGTCACTATTAATTCTCCTGTACCTAATCATCTGGGAATAGGGGAGGCTGTTGACTAGTTTACGGGGATGGCAACTTTGGGGTTGCAACAAAGTGTTGCGATCTGTCTCCTTAATGTAGACTTGAGTGGTAAGTTGATTAGTGTCGACAAATGCGTACATCCAAGAAATGAATATCAGAAAAATTAATATTGAATGTAAATTTAATAGGATGGTCAGAGATATTGTGAGTCTCAATAATAGTTTTGAGGATGGTATGATCTCCTTTCCATAGAATAAATAAATCATCTATGTAGCGTTTAAATAATAAACAATGTTCTGAAAAAACAATATCAGTAAAAAATACATCTAACTCTACAGAAAACAGGAAAATATTAGCATAGGCTGGGGGACTGAGGAGCCCATTAAACAGCCGCGTATCTGTAAATAAAAATCATTATTGTAAAGAAAGAAATTATTATTCAAAATAAAAAGGGGATTTTGTACTTACCGTTAAATCCTTTTCTCAGACTCCATAGGTGACACTGGAGAGTTACAGTGGGGAATAGAAGGCGACCACAGGGAGCTTGGGCACTTTAGAATAAATTAACAGTGACTAACTCCTTCCCTTCTACTTCCTCTCCTAGGCAGTCTAGGTATGTGCCCGGAGGGAGCTGGAAGAAAAGGAAAAACAACCCACTTCCGAGAGGAGGTCAAACATAACATAACAAGTCACACACACACTCACATAGAGTGAAATATATTTTGAAGGACAGCATTCATAACAGAATGAAACCAACCATAAAAACTCAGAATTCAGACTAAGTATAACAGTCACTTATCCTTAGGTTATTGAAACAACCTGAAACAAAACAGTAAAAGGAGAGACAGCGTCGGGTGGGCGTCCAGTGTCACCTATGGAGTCTGAGAAAAGGATTTAACGGTAAGTACAAAATCCCCTTTTCTCTTTCCTCCACTAGGTGACACTGGAGAGTTACAGTGGGGACGTCCCAGAGCTCCCAACACGGGTGGGATGACGCTGAGAGCCCCTTAACACAGAATGGCCAAACCGCGAAGCAGCTGCCGCAAAAGTGTCAAACTTGTAAAAGCGGACAAAGGTCCTCTGACCAGACCACATAGCCGCTCTACATAGATCCTGTATAGAAACTCCACGGGCAGCCGCCCAGGAGGTACCCACCGACCTTGTAGAATGGGCGGAAATCGAAGAAGGTGGCACCCTAGAGGAAGCCACATAAGCTTGACGAATTGTCAATCTGATCCACCTGGCCAGGGCCTGTTTGGAAGCGGGCCAACCAGGACGCAAGGAGTCATAGAGGACAAATAAAGCATCCGACTTACGTACAGACTCTGTTCTGGCCACGTAAATGCGCAAGGCCCGGACCACGTCCAGCGCTCTAGACTCCTGTGAGTCCTCCCGAAAGGCCGGCACCACAATAGGTTGGTTAATGTGGAATGCCGAGACCACCTTTGGGAGAAACACACTAGAGGTGCGCAGCTCCGCTCTATACTCGTGGAAACGCAAGAAGGGTGGCTTACAAGAGAAAGCACTCAGCTCCGACACCCTTCTAGCCGAAGCCAAGGCCAACAGTAGGACAGTCTTCCAAGTGACGTATTTTAGTTCCACCTCCTCCATGGGTTCAAATACAGAGGACTGGAGAAACGCCAGAACCACATCCAGGTCCCATGGAGCCGTAGGAGGCCTGAAGGGAGGTTGCAGCCGCAACACCCCCTGGAAGAAAGTCTGTACCTGAGGAAGAAGAGCCAGCCTCCTCTGGAAAAAAATGGAGAGGGCAGATACTTGAACCTTCAAGGACCCCAGCTGGAGTCCTGAAGACAAGCCCTTCTGCAAGAACAGCAGCAATCTGGCCAATTTGAAGTTCACAGGAGAGACCCTCCTGGATTCGCACCAGGCCACATAGGCCCTCCAGATGCGGTGGTAATGCACCGAGGTAACCTGCTTTCTAGCTCCTATCATGGTTGGAATCACCGCCTGTGGGATCCCTGCTTTCCTCAGGATGGACCTCTCAACAGCCATGCCGTCAAATGTAGATGCTGTAAGTTGGGACAGGTGAACGGACCCTGTGTTAGCAGGTCGTCGCAGAGAGGCAGGGGCCATGGTTCGTCTACTAACAGGCTTGTTAGAACCGTGTACCACGACCGGCGCGGCCAGTCTGGAGCGATGAACAGCACTGTCACCGACTCCCGTCGGATTCTCTTCAGAACCCGAGGAATGAGAGGCACTGGAGGGAAGATGTAAAAGGAACTGATCCGTCCAGGGTGCCGTGAGAGCGTCCACTGCCACTGCCTGTCGATCTCTTGTCCGAGCGCAGTATCTGGGCAACTGGTGGTTGTGTCTGGAGGCCATCATGTCTATCTGCGGACAACCCCACCGACGAGTCAAGGTCTGGAAGACCTGAGGGTTCAGACACCACTCTCCGTGGTGGACGTCTCGGCGGCTGAGGTAGTCTGCCTCCCAGTTTTCCACGCCTGGTATGAAAATGGCAGACACGGCCCCTGCGTGCTCCTGCACCCAGCAAAGAATCCTCTTCACCTCTCTCATTGCTGCACGGCTGCGGGTGCCTCCCTGCTTGTTTATGTAAGCCACAGCCGTGGCATTGTCCGACTGCACCCTGATGTCCTTGTTCCGGAGGACCACTTCCGCCTGGAGCAGGGCATAATACACTGCTCGCAGTTCCAGCCCATTGATGGACATCTGTGCTTCCTCCGGGGTCCACAGTCCCTGGAAGTGGAGGCCCAGCGTGACCGCTCCCCAACCCTGAGGCTGGCGTCCGTGGTGAGGAGTGTCCAATTGTGTATGGCGAACCTCCGCCCCTCCTGCAGGTTGCTGGAGTCGAGCCACCACGCCAGTGATGCTCGAGCCTGATGGGAGAGAGAGATTCGCTGCTGTAGAAACAGGTGTGAACCTGTCCACTGGCGGAGCAGACACAGATGGAAGGGGCGAGATCGAAACCGCCCGTACTGCACCGCCTCGAACGTGGCCACCATCCTTCCCAGCAGCCTTGTGCAAAGGAGAACTGTGACCGTTCGATGCTGCAGCACCAGTCGAACCGCTTCCTGCAGGGACAAGATCTTGTCCATGGGAAGGAATACCCTTCTCTGGACCGTGTCCAGAGTCATCCCTAGGAACAGAATCCTCTGCGATGGGGTCAGCTGTGACTTTTGGATGTTGAGCATCCAGCCATGGGACTCCAGAGTCTGACGTGTCAGGTGGATGTTGTGCAGAAGGACCTCCCTGGACGGAGCCTTCAACAGAAGGTCGTCCAAGTAAGGGACAATTGTAACTCCCTGAGCCCTGAGTATCTCCATCATGACAGCCATCACTTTGGTAAACACCCGGGGCGCAGAGGAGAGGCCGAATGGGAGGGCTCGGAACTGCAGGTGACAGTTCTGGACAGCAAACCGCAGGTATGCCTGGTGAGGGGGCCAGATGGGGATATGCAGGTATGCATCTTTGATATCGATGGATACAAGAAACTCCCCTGGTTCCAGGCCTGCAATGACAGACTGCAGTGACTCCATCTTGAAGCGAGTGAACCGCAGGAAGGGATTGAGCTGCTTTAAGTTCAAGATGGGTCTTACTGAGCTGTCCGGCTTGGGAACCAGAAAAAGGCTGGAATAAAATCCCTTTGCCTTTTCCGGTTCCGGGATAACCACCCCTAAATCCTTGAGCTTCTGAATGGCGGCCTGCAAGGCCCTGCCTTTCTCCTGTGAAGCTGGCAAACCTGTGGGAAAAAAACGTTGAGGAGGAGGCAACAAGAAATCTATCTTGTAGCCTACTGCTACCAGGTCCTTTACCCATGCGTCCTGGCATGAACCGGCCCAAACCTGATGGTAAAACAGCTGCCAGCCCCCCACCCTGTGTTCTGGACAGGAGCTGGGAGAGTCATGCCGAGGGCTTGGCGGTAACCTTTGCATCCAGGATTGGAGCGCTGGCTGAACCTCTGCCTCTTCCTCGGAAGCCTCTGGAGCTAGTAGCCGCTCCCCTAGACCTACCCCTGAATCTGGGGGTGGGCCGAAATGACCGAAAGGACTGCCCTCCAGTAGTAGGAAATGACCTACGCGGAGGAGGAGCTGCAGTGGGCAGGAACTGAGACTTACCCCCTGTAGCCTGTGAAATCATTTTGTCCAGCTCTGGACCAAAGAGGGCCTCACCAGCAAAGGGTAATGCTTCCACCGCCTTTTTGGAATCGGCATCTGCATTCCATTGTCTTAACCAAAGAGTACGGCGAGCAGAAACTGAGAGGGCAGAGATACGAGCCGCAAGCATACAAACATCTGAAGAGGCTTCTACCAAGTAACCTGCAGCCTCCCGTATGTGTTCCACTAAGAGCAACATATCACTTGCCCCTGGGTCTAGAGAGGAGGCCACCTGGGATGCCCATACCTCCATGGCCCTATTGACCCAACATCCCACTTGTGCTGGGCATTGTAAAAGACCTGCGGCTGAATAAATATCCTTCAGAGCACTCTCTAACCGCCTATCAGACACATCTTTAAGGGTAGAGGCTCCTGGAATGGGCAACACTGTCTTTTTGGACAAGCGTGATACCGAAGAATCAACAGCAGGTGGCGTCTCACATGCCTTCCTAGCATCCTTTGGAAAAGGATAGGCAGTGAAAAATCTCTGAGACACCTGAAACTTTTTGTCTGGGTGTAACCAAGCCTTTTGCAAGTGTTCATCCAGCTCCTCTGAGGCTGGGAAATATGCAGACTGTTTCTGCTTTTTAGCAAACACTGAGGGACGCGCAGCAGGTCTCACCTCCTCTGTGACATTGAGGGTTAACCTGACTGCTTGTATTAAGTCCTCTAAACCCTGAGAGGGGACATCAGTGTCCTGTATAAGCGGAGCCTCAGGCTCAGCATCAGGCTGAGCATCAGGGTCATGAAATTCACCCTCCTCTAGAGCTGGCATGTCATCATCTGTATCATCTAACAGAGGGACCTGAGGAAACATCCTATTAGCAGAAGCCAGTCTAGGGGGAGGGGGTGTAGAGGAGTCTGCATGCAATGCTCTAGACAAACTTTCCACAGCAGAGGTTAACTCTGCCTGCTGATCCCTGGCTGCATCCCTATCTTGTCTGGCCGAAGATAACTCAGAAGCTAGCTGAGAAATCACTGTAGACAACTGTGAAGCCCATACAGGTATATCCTGCCCCGATGTTGAAGGGGTGGGGGCTGGGGATGCAGCACATGAGGGACATAAAATGGCGCCCTCCGCGTGTGGCGCGAATTTATTGCTGCACTTCTTGCAAGCAATCTTTTTACCAGCCATCATACACTCAGCAATCTTACACAGAAAGGAGAGAAAGATGGAAAAACTGGACAGGAGAGGAGGTATAGAAAAAAGGCAGAGTCTGCCACAAGCCCGATACGCGCACTGTATATAAATATAACTTGCGCCGGCTAAGGGACCTTTTTGGACACAGTCCAAGCCGCCCTGACCTCCTATGTCCCACTGTGACTCACTGAACCAGGGTCACCGGCACTTCCAGACACCTCGAGGGAGCCGCGGATCACGCTGCTGCTTCAATGGCTGCCGCTCCTACAAAGAAGGAGGAAGCGGAAGTACCCAGCATGCCGCGCTCTTGCTCCCCAGTAATGGCGCTGTATTTAAAAGTGCGCTGCCGCGGCATTTTACACTGAATCCCCCGCTAGCGGGGGATCAGCGCTATACTTACCCCTGCCTTAGCTGTCGGGTGCGGCATGCTAACAGGTCCTCGAGGCGCGCTGCAAGCAGCGGCGACGGGACCTCAGGATCTGTGGATCCTGTAGCCAGGTACCGGAGGCAAGCTGCATGCAGCTGCGACCGGACCTGCCGACAGCGCCCGCGTCGCAGGCAGGTTGGGACAGGGAGCTACCTGCCTGTCCTCTTGCTGATTGTAGCATCAATTTACATTAAAAAATATATAAAGCTCAGGAGTGAGCCTTGAACGCACCCAGCTCCCGCAGGGCACATGCTAAGACTGCCTAGGAGAGGAAGTAGAAGGGGAGGAGTTAGTCACTGTTAAAGGTGGGAATGGCAGTAAATTGGTGTAGGGGGATGATGATGGGTGATGAGCCGTCAGAGAAGTTGGGAATGGCGGTAACTTGGTGTAGGGGGATGATGATGGGTGATGAGCCATCAGAGAAGGTGGGAATGGCAGTAAATTGGTGTAGGGGGATGATGATGGGTGATGAGCAGTCACAGAAGGTGGGAATGGCGGTAACTTGGTGTAGGGGGATGATGATGGGTGATGAGCCGTCAGAGAAGTTGGGAATGGCGGTAACTTGGTGTAGGAGGAGGATGATGATGGGTGATGAGCCGTCAGAGAAGTTGGGAATGGCGGTAACGTGGTGTAGGGGGATGATGATGGGTGATGAGCCGTCAGAGAAGTTGGGAATGGCGGTAACGTGGTGTAGGGGGATGATGATGGGCGATGAGCCGTCAGAGAAGTTGGGAATGGCGGTAACTTGGTGTAGGAGGAGGATGATGATGAGTGATGAGCCGTCAGAGAAGTTGGGAATGGCGGTAACTTGGTGTAGGAGGAGGATGATGATGAGTGATGAGCCGTCAGAGAAGTTGGGAATGGCGGTAACTTGGTGTAGGGGGATGATGATGGGTGATGAGCCGTCAGAGAAGTTGGGAATGGCGGTAACTTGGTGTAGGGGGATGATGATGGGTGATGAGCCGTCAGAGAAGTTGGGAATGGCGGTAACTTGGTGTAGGGGGATGATGATGGGTGATGAGCCGTCAGAGAAGTTGGGAATGGCGGTAACTTGGTGTAGGGGGATGATGATGGGTGATGAGCCGTCAGAGAAGTTGGGAATGGCGGTAACTTGGTGTAGGAGGAGGATGATGATGGGTGATGAGCCGTCAGAGAAGTTGGGAATGGCGGTAACTTGGTGTAGGGGGATGATGATGGGTGATGAGCCGTCAGAGAAGTTGGGAATGGCGGTAACTTGGTGTAGGGGGATGATGATGGGTGATGAGCCGTCACAGAAGGTGGGAATGGCGGTAACTTGGTGTAGGGGGATGATGATGGGTGATGAGCCGTCAGAGAAGTTGGGAATGGCGGTAACTTGGTGTAGGAGGAGGATGATGATGAGTGATGAGCCGTCAGAGAAGTTGGGAATGGCGGTAATGTGGTGTAGGGGGATGATGATGGGCGATGAGCCATCAGAGAAGTTGGGAATGGCGGTAACTTGGTGTAGGAGGAGGATGATGATGAGTGATGAGCCGTCAGAGAAGTTGGGAATGGCGGTAACTTGGTGTAGGAGGATGATGATGAGTGATGAGCCGTCAGAGAAGTTGGGAATGGCGGTAACTTGGTGTAGGAGGAGGATGATGATGAGTGATGAGCCATCAGAGAAGTTGGGAATGGCGATAACTTGGTGTAGGGGGATGATGATGGGTGATGAGCCGTCAGAGAAGTTGGGAATGGCGGTAACTTGGTGTAGGGGGATGATGATGGGTGATGAGCCGTCAGAGAAGTTGGGAATGGCGATAACTTAGCGTAGTAGTAGTAGTACGTTTATTTATAAGGCGCCGCAATGTGTCCGCAGCGCCTTACATAGCAAACAAAAAACAAACAAATTACAAGGTAACATACAGGGTGTGTTGAAAGATACAGTATAAATAGGGGTATAGCTGGTCGAACTAAAATCAGCATCAGTTCAGAAGTAGGTGTCAAAATTGTCAAGGAGACTGAAGATGAAGTAGAGGAAGGGAAGAACAGGACAGGAGCACAGGTGAGGTAATGAGCTAGGGTAAGTACGTGAGGAAGGAGGGCCCTGCTCATAAGAGTTAACATACTAAAAATAGGTGGGTGGACGAACGAAATACAATAGGATAAGTAGGAACGGAGGGGAACGGAGACAGGATAGGAGGATCAAAAGAGGTATAGGCTAGTCGAAAAAAGTGGGTTTTGAGGGAGCGCTTGAAGGAGGTAAGGGAATCAGATAGCCTGATGGGTGGCGGGAGGTTGTTCCAGTGCAGGGGGGCAGCGCGAGAGAAATCTTGGACACGGGAGTGGGAGGAGGTGATTAGGGGAGAGGTCAGTCGGCGGTCAGCGATGGAGCGAAGAGGACGGGAGGGAGTGTGGATAGAGATCAGTGAAGAGCGGTAGGGAGCTGTGGAGGAGGAGAGAGCCTTGTAGGTGGTGGTGAGGAGTTTAAAGAGAACTCGGAAAGGAATGGGGAGCCAGTGAAGAGATAAACAGAGGGGGGAGGCGGAGGTAGAGCGGCGGGAGAGGAAGATGAGCCTAGCAGCAGCGTTAAGAATGGATTGGAGAGGTGCGAGGCGGGTGAGAGGTAGCCCAGAGAGAAGGATGTTGCAGTAGTCAAGGCGGGAGATGACAAGAGAGTGAATGAGAATTTTGGTCGCGTCAGTGGAGAGGAATGGTCTGATGCGTGAGATGTTGCGTAGGTGAAAGCGGCAAGACTGTGAGAGAGCACGAATGTGGGGGGTGAAAGAGAGGGAGGAGTCAATGATGACACCGATGCAGCGCGTTTGGTCGGTGGACGTGATCTCGGTTTCACCAATGCTGATGGAGATAGTGGGAGAAGAGGGGATGTTCGGGGGATGGAAGATTAGAAGTTCAGTTTTAGCCATGTTTAGTTTCAGGAAGCGTTGGGTCATCCAGGCTGAGATGGCCGTGAGGCATTCGGAGACCTTGGACAGGAGTGATGGGGATAAGTCGGGGGAGGAGAGATAGATTAGGGTATCATCAGCATAAAGGTGGTAATGAAAACCATAGGAGCTGATGAGGGTGCCCAGAGAGGTGGTGTAGAGGGAGAAGAGGAGAGGGCCAAGGACTGACCCTTGGGGAACACCGACTGGCTGGGGGGTAGTAGGAGAGGAGGAGCTCGGAGTGGAGACGGAGAAGGAGCGATCGGAGAGGTATGAGGTGAACCAGGAGAAGACCGTGCCAGTGATGCCAAAGGAGCGGAGGGTGTTGAGCAGGAGAGGGTGGTCAACAGTGACAAAGGCAGCCGACAGATCAAGCTGGATGAGGATAGAGAAGAGGCCTTTGGATTTAGCCGATAGTAGATCGTTAGTGACTTTGGTCAGGGCAGTTTCAGTGGAATGTAAAGGGCGGAACCCGGATTGGAGGGGGTCTAGAATGGAGTTAGCAGTAAGGTGGCTTAGGAGACGATTATAGGTCAGACGTTCTAGGAGTTTGGAGGCAAAAGGGAGGAGGGAGATGGGCCTGTAGTTGGATGGGGATGATCGTAGGGGGATGATCATGGTGGGGAATAAGTAGATATGTCACATTAGATAAAGCAGTACAGGTCGAGTATCCCGTATCCGAATTATTCCGAAAACCAGACATTCCAGAAAGTGCAAAAAAATTTTTTTTTTTTATAAAAACTCACTGGGGACATTTGTAACAGCATCACTGGGGACATGATATGTAACTGGCACTATATATGTGCAAGACAATGATTGCTTGGCATTCAAATTCAGTGCTGAGATAGTACACACAATTTGTTTCACGTTTTGAAACCTTGTTTTTTGAACAAATAAAATATATTTGTGTGTATTTTATGTGTTAATAAAATATATTTGTGTGTATATTATGTGTTTATACAGCATAAATGCAAGATACTTCAAAATACATCATTGAAATATTAAAATATTCCGAAATACGGAATAATCCGTTATCCAAAATTCTCCTGGTCCCAAGCATTTTGGATAAGGGATACTCAACCTGTATCACATATCCTCACCGGCAGAAACGCAGAATCCCTTGAAGGGAGATTCTAATTCTCCTCCTTTTAGGTCCCTCCGAACTGTAATACACCATGGCCCCGAGGGCAGGAGCCCCAACCAAAGACCCCACACAGACAAAATTCAGCCATCTACGTTGGAAGGGCCTGTGGAAAAGAAAAGCATTCACATAAACAGTAGCACTTTCCTACATTATTCTGAGAGACATCCTGTGACATCAGACTGCGCTGCTAACACACCCTGCGACATCATCAGACTGCGCTGCTAACACACCCTGTGACATCAGACTGCACTGCTAACACACCCTGCGACATCATCAGACTGCGCTGTTAACACACCCTGCGACATCATCAGACTGCGCTGCTAACACACCCTGTGACATTAGACTGCGCTGCTAACACACCCTGCGCTGCTAACACACCCTGTGACATCATCAGACTGCGCTGCTAACACACCCTGTGACATCATCAGACTGCGCTGCTAACACACCCTGTGACATCATCAGGCTGCGCTGCTAACACACCCTACGACATCATCAGACTGCGCTGCTACACACCCTACGACATCATCAGACTGCGCTGCTAACACACCCTACGACATCATCAGACTGCGCTGCTAACACACCCTACGACATCATCAGACTGCGCTGCTAACACACCCTACGACATCATCAGACTGCGCTGCTAACACACCCTGTGACATCATCAGGCTGCGCTGCTAACACACCCTGTGACATCATCAGACTGCGCTGCTAACACACCCTGTGACATCATCAGACTGCGCTGCTAACACACCCTGTGACATCATCAGACTGCGCTGCTAACACACCCTGCGACATCATCAGACTGCGCTGCTAACACACCCTGGCGACATCAGACTGCGCTGTTAACACACCCTGTGACATCATCAGACTGCGCTGCTAACACACCCTGTGACATCATCAGGCTGTGCTGCTAACACACCCTGTGACATCATCAGGCTGTGCTGCTAACACACCCTGTGACATCATCAGGCTGCTCTGCTAACACACCCTGTGACATCATCAGGCTGCGCTGCTAACACACCCTGTGACATCATCAGGCTGCGCTGCTAACACACCCTGCAACATCATCAGACTGCGCTGCTAACACACCCTGCGACATCATCAGACTGCGCTGCTAACACACCCTGTGACATCATCAGGCTGCGCTGAATAAAGACGCCATGAGACATTGTTAGACTTTGCTGCTGTGAGACACTTTATGAAATCCTTAAACTGATTCGAGACACCCTGTGACATTATTAGACTGCGCTGATGACAGAGGCCATGTGACATCATTAGACTGCGCTGATGACAGAGGCCATGTGACACCATTAGACTGCGCTGATGACAGACACCCTGTGACACCATTAGACTGCACTGATGATATACACCCTGTGACATCATTAGACTGCGCTGATGACAGACGCCATGTGACACCATTAGACTGCGCTGATGACAGACGCCATGTGACACCATTAGACTGCGCTGATGACAGAGGCCATGTGACACCATTAGACTGCGCTGATGACAGAGGCCATGTGACACCATTAGACTGCACTGATGACAGATGCCATGTGACACCATTAGACTGCACTGATGACAGACACCCTGTGACATCATTAGACTGCACTGATGACAGACACCCTGTGACATCATTAGACTGCGCTGATGACAGATGCCATGTGACACCATTAGACTGCGCTGATGACAGACATCCTGTGACAGCATTAGACTGCGCTGATGACAGAGGCCCTGTGATACCATTAGACTGCTCTGATGACAGAGGCCATGTGACATCATTAGACTGCTCTGATGACTGACACCCTGTGACAGCATTAGACTGCGCTGATGACAGAGGCCATGTGACACCATTAGACTGCGCTGATGACAGACCTCCTGTGACAGCATTAGACTGCTCTGATGACAGACGCCATGTGACACCATTAGACTGCGCTGATGACAGAGGCCATGTGACACCATTAGACTGCTCTGATGACAGAGGCCATGTGACACCATTAGACTGCACTGATGACAGTTGCCATGTGACACCATTAGACTGCGCTGATGACAGAGGCCCTGTGACACCATTAGACTGCGCTGATGACAGAGGCCATGTGACATCATTAGACTGCGCTGATGACAGAGGCCATGTGACACCATTAGACTGCGCTGATGACAGACGCCATGTGACACCATTAGACTGCGCTGATGACAGAGGCCATGTGACACCATTAGACTGCGCTGATGACAGAGGCCATGTGACACCATTAGACTGCACTGATGACAGATGCCATGTGACACCATTAGACTGCACTGATGACAGACACCCTGTGACACCATTAGACTGCACTGATGATATACACCCTGTGACATCATTAGACTGCGCTGATGACAGACGCCATGTGACACCATTAGACTGCGCTGATGACAGACGCCATGTGACACCATTAGACTGCGCTGATGACAGAGGCCATGTGACACCATTAGACTGCGCTGATGACAGAGGCCATGTGACACCATTAGACTGCACTGATGACAGATGCCATGTGACACCATTAGACTGCACTGATGACAGACACCCTGTGACATCATTAGACTGCACTGATGACAGACACCCTGTGACATCATTAGACTGCGCTGATGACAGATGCCATGTGACACCATTAGACTGCGCTGATGACAGAGGCCCTGTGATACCATTAGACTGCTCTGATGACAGAGGCCATGTGACATCATTAGACTGCTCTGATGACTGACACCCTGTGACAGCATTAGACTGCGCTGATGACAGAGGCCATGTGACACCATTAGACTGCGCTGATGACAGACCTCCTGTGACACCATTAGACTGCACTGATGATATACACCCTGTGACATCATTAGACTGCGCTGATGACAGACGCCATGTGACACCATTAGACTGCGCTGATGACAGACGCCATGTGACACCATTAGACTGCGCTGATGACAGAGGCCATGTGACACCATTAGACTGCTCTGATGACAGAGGCCATGTGACACCATTAGACTGCACTGATGACAGTTGCCATGTGACACCATTAGACTGCGCTGATGACAGAGGCCATGTGACACCATTAGACTGCACTGATGACAGATGCCATGTGACATCATTAGACTGCACTGATGACAGATGCCATGTGACATCATTAGACTGCACTGATGACAGATGCCATGTGACATCATTAGACTGCACTGATGACAGATGCCATGTGACACCATTAGACTGCTCTGATGACAGACATCCTGTGACAGCATTAGACTGCGCTGATGACAGAGGCCATGTGACATCATTAGACTGCGCTGATGACAGAGGCCATGTGACACCATTAGACTGCTCTGATGAGACACCCTGTGACATCATTAGACTGCGCTGATGACAGAGGCCATGTGACATCATTAGACTGCGCTGATGACAGAGGCCATGTGACATCATTAGACTGCGCTGATGACAGAGGCCATGTGACATCATTAGACTGCGCTGATGACAGAGGCCATGTGACACCATTAGACTGCGCTGATGACAGACATCCTGTGACAGCATTAGACTGCGCTGATAACAGAGGCCATGTGACACCATTAGACTGCGCTGATGACAGACGTCATGTGACACCATTAGACTGCGCTGATGACAGAAGCCATGTGACACCATTAGACTGCGCTGATGACAGAGGCCATGTGACACCATTAGACTGCACTGATGACAGTTGCCATGTGACACCATTAGACTGCGCTGATGACAGAGGCCATGTGACACCATTAGACTGCACTGATGACAGATGCCAGGGTACATCATTAGACTGCACTGATGACAGATGCCATGTGACATCATTAGACTGCACTGATGACAGATGCCATGTGACACCATTAGACTGCTCTGATGACAGACATCCTGTGACAGCATTAGACTGCGCTGATGACAGAGGCCATGTGACATCATTAGACTGCGCTGATGAGACACCCTGTGACATCATTAGACTGCGCTGATGACAGAGGCCATGTGACATCATTAGACTGCGCTGATGACAGAGGCCATGTGACACCATTAGACTGCTCTGATGAGACACCCTGTGACATCATTAGACTGCGCTGATGACAGAGGCCATGTGACATCATTAGACTGCGCTGATGACAGAGGCCATGTGACATCATTAGACTGCGCTGATGACAGACGCCGTGTGACACCATTAGACTGCGCTGATGACAGACGCCATGTGACAGCATTAGACTGCTCTGATGACAGACGCCATGTGACATCATTAGACTGCGCTGATGACAGACCTCCTGTGACATCATTAGACTGCGCTGATGACAGATGCCATGTGACACCATTAGACTGCGCTGATGACAGACATCCTGTGACAGCATTAGACTGCGCTGATAACAGAGGCCATGTGACACCATTAGACTGCGCTGATGACAGACGTCATGTGACACCATTAGACTGCGCTGATGACAGAAGCCATGCGACACCATTAGACTGCGCTGATGACAGAGGCCATGCGACACCATTAGACTGCGCTGATGACAGAGGCCATGCGACACCATTAGACTGCGCTGATGACAGAGGCCATGTGACACCATTAGACTGCGCTGATGACAGAGGCCCTGTGATACCATTAGACTGCGCTGATGACAGACGCCATGTGACACCATTAGACTGCACTGATGACAGATGCCATGTGACATCATTAGACTGCGCTGATGACAGAGGCCATGTGACACCATTAGACTGTGCTTATGACAGACGCCATGTGACACCATTAGACTGCGCTGATGACAGATGCCATGTGACATCATTAGACTGCGCTGATGACAGAGGCCATGTGACACCATTAGACTGCGCTGATGACAGAGGCCATGTGACACCATTAGACTGCGCTGATGACAGAGGCCATGTGACACCATTAGACTGCGCTGATGACAGAGGCCATGTGACACCATTAGACTGTGCTGATGACAGAGGCCATGTGACACCATTAGACTGCGCTGATGACAGAGGCCATGTGACACCATTAGACTGCGCTGATGACAGAGGCCATGTGACACCATTAGACTGCTCTGATGACAGACGCCCTGTGACAGCATTAGACTGCGCTGATGACAGAGGCCCTGTGATACCATTAGACTGTGCTGATGACAGAGGCCATGTGACACCATTAGACTGCGCTGATGACAGAGGCCTTGTGACACCATTAGACTGTGCTGATGACAGAGGCCATGTGACACCATTAGACTGTGCGGATGACAGAGGCCATGTGACACCATTAGACTGTGCGGATGACAGAGGCCATGTGACACCATTAGACTGTGCTGATGACAGAGGCCATGTGACACCATTAGACTGCGCTGATGACAGAGGCCATGTGACACCATTAGACTGCGCTGATGACAGACGCCATGTGACAGCATTAGACTGCGCTAATGACAGACATCCTGTGACAGCATTAGACTGCGCTAATGACAGACATCCTGTGACAGCATTAGACTGCGCTAATGACAGACATCCTGTGACAGCATTAGACTGCGCTAATGACAGACATCCTGTGACAGCATTAGACTGCGCTGATGACAGACGCCATGTGACATCATTAGACTGCTCTGATGACAGACTCCATGTGACAGCATTAGACTGCGAGTATTTCCCAGGAGAATTCCAGAGAGTACAGGGTTACAGAGGAATGATTATGTAGGATTGTCCCTGACCCGAGACTGTCATCTGTCCTCCATAGATCAGACACTGATAAAGCTCTGTCCGAGGCCTCAGCGAGGGGATGTCAGACTGCAATGGTGCGTACGGCCACGTATGTCCTATATCACATGCTACATGTGACCGACATGCCAGAGGCCAGGCCGTATCCCCCCGGACCCTGGGTAATAAGTATAGCATGGTCCCTACTGGGGATGGGGGCGTACCCAACCCAATAAAACCTCTGGTTACTGTCTGTGCAGCCCCATCCTATCGCCAGCACTATGTATCTCACCGCGAGGTCTGAGCGCCCATCCATCTTGTAGATAACAGACTGTTCGGGGAACATCGGAGCGTCTGGGACTTGTGGTACCGATAAAACAGAAACTACAAGAAAAAAACCCAGATTGAGGCAAATCCGTAGTATTGAAAGTATCTGCAGAGGTCACATCCCAGGATGCTCTACTGTAACCCCTGCACCTCACTCTCACATGTCTCTCCCCCTGCACCTCACTCTCACATGTCTCTCCCCCTGCACCTCACTCTCACATGTCTCTCCCCCTGCACCTCACTCTCACATGTCTCTCCCCCTGCACCTCACTCTCACATGTCTCTCCCCCTGCACCTCACTCTCACATGTCTCTCCAGTCTCCTCCCCCTGCACCCGCTCCCCCCTACACCCCGCTCCCCCCCGCTCTCCCCCTGCACCCCGCTCTCCCATCTCTCTCCCCCTGCACCCCGCTCTCCTGTCTCCTTCCCCCCTGCACCACACTCTCCTGTTTCTCTCGCCCTGCACCCCGCTCTCCAGTTTCTCTCCCCCTGCACCTCACTCTCACATGTCTCTCCCCCTGCACCTCACTATCACATGTCTCTCCCCCTGCACCTCACTCTCACATGTCTCTCCAGTCTCCCCCCCTGCACCCCGCTCTCCCATCTCTCTCCCCCTGCACCCCGCTCTCCTGTCTCCTTCCACCCTGCACCCCGCTCTCCTGTCTCCTTCCCCCCTGCACCACACTCTCCCGTTTCTCTACCCCTGCACCCCGCTCACCAGTTTCTCTATCCCTGCACCCCGCTCTCCCATCTCTCTCCCCCTGCACCTCACTCTCACATGTCTCTCCCCCTGCACCCCACTCTCCCATCTCTCTCTCCCCCTGCACCCCGCTCTCCCATCTCTCTCCCCCTGCACCTCACTCTCACATGTCTCTCCCCCTGCACCTCACTCTCACATGTCTCTCCCCCTGCACCTTACTCTCACATGTCTCTCCAGTCTCCCCCCCCTACACCCTGCTCCCCCCCGCTCTCCCATCTCTCTCCCCCTGCACCTCACTCTCACATGTCTCTCCCCCTGCACCTCACTCTCACATGTCTCTCCCCCTGCACCTCACTCTCCCATCTCTCTCCCCCTGCACCTCACTCTCACATGTCTCTCCCCCTGCACCTTACTCTCACATGTCTCTCCAGTCTCCACCCCCTACACCCTGCTCCCCCCCGCTCTCCCCCTGCACCTCACTCTCACATGTCTCTCCCCCTGCACCTTACTCTCACATGTCTCTCCAGTCTCCCCCCCTACACCCTGCTCCCCCCCGCTCTCCCATCTCTCTCACCCTGCACCCCGCTCTCTCCCCCTGCACCCCGCTCTTCTGTCTCCTTCCCCCCTGCACCACACTCTCCCGTTTCTCTCCCCCTGCACCCCGCTCACCAGTTTCTCTCCCCCTGCACCTTACTCTCACATGTCTCTCCCCCCTGCACCTTACTCTCACATGTCTCTCCCCCTCCACCTTACTCTCACATGTCTCTCCAGTCTCCCCACCCTACACCCTGCTCCCCCCCGCTCTCCCATCTCTCTCACCCTGCACCCCGCTCTCTCCCCCTGCACCCCGCACCACACTCTCCCGTTATCTCCCCCTGCACCCCGCTCACCAGTTTCTCTATCCCTGCACCCCGCTCTCCCATCTCTCTCCCCCTGCACCCCGCTCTCCCATCTCTCTCCCCCTGCACCCCACTCTCCTGTCTCCTTCCCCCCTGCACCACACTCTCCTGTTTCTCTCGCCCTGCACCCCGCTCTCCAGTTTCTCTCTCCCTGCACCCCGCTCTCCCATCTCTCTCTCCCGCTGCACCCCACTCTCCCGTCTCTCTCCCGCTGCACGCCACTTTCCCGTCTCTCTCCTGCTGCATCCCGCTCTCCTGTCTCTTTCCACCACTCTCCTGTCTCTCTCCCTTCTGTACCCCACTCAGACGTCTCTCCCCTTCGGCACCCCATTCTCCCATCTCTCCCCCTGCACCCCACTCACATGTTTCTCCCGCCCATGCACCCCACTCACACGCCCTCCCTTGCACCTGCCCCACTCTCCTGTCTCTGTAACCCCTGCACCCCACTCTCACATCTATTTCCCTCTGCACCCCTCTCCCCCTGCACCCCAATCTCCTGTCTCTCTCCCATCTCTCCCCCTGCACCCAATTCTTCTGTCTCTCTCTCCCCCTGCACCCCAATCTCCTGTCTCTCTCCCCCTGCACCTCACTCTCCTGTCTCTCTCCCATCTCTCCCCCTGCACCCAATTCTCCTGTCTCTCTCCCATCTCTCCCCCTGCACCCCACTCTCCTGTCTCTCTCCCATCTCTCCCTGCACCCCATTCTGTCTCTCTCTCCCCCTGCACCCCACTCTCCTGTCTCTCCCCTACACACCGCCTCACTCTCCCCGCACCCCCCTATCCCCCGCAGTCAGTCAGGGTCCCGGATGTCACACTTACCGGTCTCACGTACATGTCTCTCTGCCAGGAACTGATCACGTGACTCCGGCGTCACCGCCCACAGACATGGAGTCACGCCCCCGTCTTCCTATTCGTCAGACGGGAACAGAAACATTCCCCATGTGACCATATTGTACGGGACCAGTAACACGCCCCCATAATGAACAGGCCCCGCCCACAAGACACACATAACCACACAGGCTCCGCCCACTACACCCGCCGCACCCGCCTGGCCCCGCCCACTACACCCGCCGAGCCCGGCACGAGGGAGAGATGAGGGAGAGAGGAGAGAAAGCAGGTTTCTAAATATTAGGTCTAAGAGATTAATAAAAGAAAAAGACTGTGCTTTCAGGTTTGGCTCCATAGGGAGGGGAAATACCTTTATAATTATTTATTCTTTCTGAAACTTTTTATTTTTTATTTTATAATTTGTTATATTTTCTTTTTTGAGTGCATCCTCCGGTTGTGCTGTCACCAGGCTCCGTGTTGACGAGGCTGAAGTTGGCTTCTTATTCGAGCTCCAGCTTCTTATTCAGAACAATCACTTTTACAAGGGTTAATGAATCATGGACCACAAATTTCACTGCAGAAATCAACACAGGGGGGTTGCCTACATATGACCCACTTGCAATTTCTTTTGACCAACAAGGATTTGGGCAGAAAATGGGCACAAAAATGGGCATGGGTCCCAGATGTCATTATTTTGAATAAGTAGCTGGTGTCCTGCAAGGGTTAAACAGCGTTGGTCAACAAATATTACACTGGAAACCCGCACAGGGGGGTCAATTACATATGACCCACTTGCCATTGATTTTGACCAACAAGGATTTGGGCAGAAATAGGGCAGTAAAGTGGGCATAGGTCCCAGATGTCATCATTTTGAATAAGTAGCTGGTGTCCTGCAAGGGTTAAACAGCGTTGGTCAAAAAATATTACACTTGGAATCCACACAGGGGGGTCAGATACATATGACCCACTTGCCATTTCTTTTGACCAACAAGGATTTGGGCAGAAATAGGGCAGTAAAGTGGGCATGGGTCCCAGAATCATGATTTTGAATAAGTAGCTGGTGTCCTGCAAGGGTTAAACAGCGTTGGTCAAAAAATATTACACTGGAAACCCGCACAGGGGGGTCACTTACATATGACCCACTTGCCATTTCTTTTGACCAACAAGGATTTGGGCAGTAATAGGGCAGTAAAGTGGGCATAGGTCACAGATGTCATTATTTTGAATAAGTAGCTGGTGTCCTGCAATGGTTAAACAGTGTTGGTCAAAACATATTACACTTGAAACCCACACAGGGGGGTTGCCTACATATGACCCACTTGCAATTTCTTTTGACCAACAATGATTTGGGCAGAAAATGGGCACAACAATGGGCATGGGTCCCAGAATCATCATTTTGAATAAGTAGCTGGTGTTCTGCAAGGGTTAAACAGCGTTGGTCAAAAAATCTTACACTTGTAATCCACACAGGGGGGTCAGATACATATGACCCACTTGCCATTTCTTTTGACCAACAAGGATTTGGGCAGAAATAGGGCAGTAAAGTGGGCATAGGTCCCAGATGTCATCATTTTGAATAAGTAGCTGGTGTCCTGCAAGGGTTAGGCAGCGTTGGTCAACAAATATTACACTGGAAACCCGCACAGGGGGGTCACTTACATATGACCCACTTGCCATTTCTTTTGACCAACAAGGATTTGGGCAGAAATAGGGCACTAAAGTGGGCATGGGTCCCAGAATCATCATTTTGAATAAGTAGCTGGTGTTCTGCAAGGGTTAAACAGCGTTGGTCAAAAAATCTTACACTTGTAATCCACACAGGGGGGTCAGATACATATGACCCACTTGCCATTTCTTTTGACCAACAAGGATTTGGGCAGAAATAGGGCAGTAAAGTGGGCATAGGTCCCAGATGTCATCATTTTGAATAAGTAGCTGGTGTCCTGCAAGGGTTAAACAGCGTTGGTCAAAACATATTACACTTGAAACCCACACAGGGAGGTTGCCTACATATGACCCACTTGCAATTTCTTTTGACCAACAATGATTTGGGCAGAAAATGGGCACAAAAATGGGCATGGGTCCCAGAATCATCATTTTGAATAAGTAGCTGGTGTCCTGCAAGGGTTAAACAGCGTTGGTCAAAAAATGTTACACTGGAAACCCGCACAGGGGGGTCAGTTACATATGACCCACTTGCCATTTCTTTTGACCAACAAGGATTTGGGCAGAAATAGGGCAGTAAAGTGGGCATGGGTCCAAGAATCATGATTTTGAATAAGTAGCTGGTGTCCTGCAAGGGTTAAACAGCGTTGGTCAAAAAATATTACACTGGAAACCCGCACAGGGGGGTCACTTACATATGACCCACTTGCCATTTCTTTTGACCAACAAGGATTTGGGCAGAAAATGGGCACAAAAATGGGCATGGGTCCCAGAATCATCATTTTGAATAAGTAGCTGGTGTTCTGCAAGGGTTAAACAGCGTTGGTCAAAAAATATTACACTGAAGACCCGCACTAGGGGGTCACTTACATATCACCCACTTGCCATTTCTTTTGACCAACAAGGATTTGGGCAGAAATAGGGCAGTAAAGTGGGCATAGGTCCCAGATGTCATAATTTTGAATAAGTAGCTGGTGTCCTGCAAGGGTTAAACAGCGTTGGTCAAAAAATGTTACACTGGAAACCCGCACAGGGGGGTCACTTACATATGACCCACTTGCCATTTCTTTTGACCAACAAGGATTTGGGCAGAAATAGGGCAGTAAAGTGGGCATGGGTCCAACAATCATGATTTTGAATAAGTAGCTGGTGTCCTGCAAGGGTTAAACAGCGTTGGTCAAAAAATATTACACTGGAAACCCGCACAGGGGGGTCACTTACATATGACCCACTTGCCATTTCTTTTGACCAACAAGGATTTGGGCAGTAATATGGCAGTAAAATGGGCATGGGTCACAGATGTCATTATTTTGAATAAGTAGCTGGTGTCCTGCAAGGGTTAAACAGTGTTGGTCAAAACATATTACACTTGAAACCCACACAGGGGGGTTGCCTACATATGACCCACTTGCAATTTCTTTTGACCAACAATGATTTGGGCAGAAAATGGGCACAAAAATGGGCATGGGTCACAGATGTCATTATTTTGAATAAGTAGCTGGTGTCCTGCAAGGGTTAAACAGCGTTGGTCAAAAAATATTACACTGAAAACCCGCACTAGGGGGTCACTTACATATCACCCACTTGCCATTTCTTTTGACCAACAAGGATTTGGGCAGAAATAGGGCAGTAAATTGGGCATAGGTCCCAGATGTCATCATTTTGAATAAGTAGCTGGTGTCCTGCAAGGGTTAAACAGCGTTGGTCAAAAAATATTACACTGGAAACCCGCACAGGGGGGTCACTTACATATGACCCACTTGCCATTTCTTTTGACCAACAAGGATTTGGGCAGTAATAGGGCAGTAAAGTGGGCATAGGTCACAGATGTCATTATTTTGAATAAGTAGCTGGTGTCCTGCAATGGTTAAACAGTGTTGGTCAAAACATATTACACTTGAAACCCACACAGGGGGGTTGCCTACATATGACCCACTTGCAATTTCTTTTGACCAACAATGATTTGGGCAGAAAATGGGCACAACAATGGGCATGGGTCCCAGAATCATCATTTTGAATAAGTAGCTGGTGTTCTGCAAGGGTTAAACAGCGTTGGTCAAAAAATCTTACACTTGTAATCCACACAGGGGGGTCAGATACATATGACCCACTTGCCATTTCTTTTGACCAACAAGGATTTGGGCAGAAATAGGGCAGTAAAGTTGGGCATAGGTCCCAGATGTCATCATTTTGAATAAGTAGCTGGTGTCCTGCAAGGGTTAGGCAGCGTTGGTCAACAAATATTACACTGGAAACCCGCACAGGGGGGGTCACTTACATATGACCCACTTGCCATTTCTTTTGACCAACAAGGATTTGGGCAGAAATAGGGCACTAAAGTGGGCATGGGTCCCCAGAATCATCATTTTGAATAAGTAGCTGGTGTTCTGCAAGGGTTAAACAGCGTTGGTCAAAAAATCTTACACTTGTAATCCACACAGGGGGGTCCAGATACATATGACCCACTTGCCATTTCTTTTGACCAACAAGGATTTGGGCAGAAATAGGGCAGTAAAGTGGGCATAGGTCCCAGATGTCATCATTTTGAATAAGTAGCTGGTGTCCTGCAAGGTTAAACAGCGTTGGTCAAACATATTACACTTGAAACCCACACAGGGAGGTTGCCTACATATGACCCCACTTGCAATTTCTTTTGACCAACAATGATTTGGGCAGAAATGGGCACAAAAATGGGCATGGGTCCCAGAATCATCATTTTGATAAGTAGCTGGTGTCCTGCAAGGTTAAACAGCGTTGGTCAAAAAATGTTACACTGGAAACCCGCACAGGGGGGTCAGTTACATATGACCCACTTGCCATTTCTTTTGACCAACAAGGATTTGGGCAGAAATAGGGCAGTAAAGTGGGCATGGGTCCAAGAATCATGATTTTGAATAAGTAGCTGGTGTCCTGCAAGGGTTAAACAGCGTTGGTCAAAAAATATTACACTGGAAACCCGCACAGGGGGGTCACTTACATATGACCCACTTGCCATTTCTTTTGACCAACAAGGATTTGGGCAGAAAATGGGCACAAAAATGGGCATGGGTCCCAGAATCATCATTTTGAATAAGTAGCTGGTGTTCTGCAAGGGTTAAACAGCGTTGGTCAAAAAATATTACACTGAAGACCCGCACTAGGGGGTCACTTACATATCACCCACTTGCCATTTCTTTTGACCAACAAGGATTTGGGCAGAAATAGGGCAGTAAAGTGGGCATAGGTCCCAGATGTCATCATTTTGAATAAGTAGCTGGTGTCCTGCAAGGGTTAAACAGCGTTGGTCAAAAAATGTTACACTGGAAACCCGCACAGGGGGGTCACGTACATATGACCCACTTGCCATTTCTTTTGACCAACAAGGATTTGGGCAGAAATAGGGCAGTAAAGTGGGCATGGGTCCAACAATCATGATTTTGAATAAGTAGCTGGTGTCCTGCAAGGGTTAAACAGCGTTGGTCAAAAAATATTACACTGGAAACCCGCACAGGGGGGTCACTTACATATGACCCACTTGCCATTTCTTTTGACCAACAAGGATTTGGGCAGTAATATGGCAGTAAAATGGGCATGGGTCACAGATGTCATTATTTTGAATAAGTAGCTGGTGTCCTGCAAGGGTTAAACAGTGTTGGTCAAAACATATTACACTTGAAACCCACACAGGGGGTTGCCTACATATGACCCACTTGCAATTTCTTTTGACCAACAATGATTTGGGCAGAAAATGGGCACAAAAATGGGCATGGGTCACAGATGTCATTATTTTGAATAAGTAGCTGGTGTCCTGCAAGGGTTAAACAGCGTTGGTCAAAAAATATTACACTGAAAACCCGCACTAGGGGGTCACTTACATATCACCCACTTGCCATTTCTTTTGACCAACAAGGATTTGGGCAGAAATAGGGCAGTAAATTGGGCATAGGTCCCAGATGTCATCATTTTGAATAAGTAGCTGGTGTCCTGCAAGGGTTAAACAGCGTTGGTCAAAAAATGTTACACTGGAAACCCGCACAGGGGGGTCACTTACATATGACCCACTTGCCATTTCTTTTGACCAACAAGGATTTGGGCAGAAATAGGGCAGTAAAGTGGGCATGGGTCCCAGAATTAGGATTTTGAATAAGTAGCTGGTGTCCTGCAAGGGTTAAACAGCGTTGGTCAAAAAATATTACACTGGAAAACCGCACAGAGGGGTCACTTACATATGACCCACTTGCCATTTCTTTTGACCAACAAGGATTTGGGCAGTAATAGGGCAGTAAAGTGGGCATGGGTCCCAGAATCATCATTTTGAATAAGTAGCTGGTGTTCTGCAAGGGTTAAACAGTGTTGGTCAAAAAATATTACACTGGAAACCTGCACAGAGGGGTCACTTACATATGACCCACTTGCCATTTCTTTTGACCAACAAGGATTTGGGCAGAAATAGGGCAGTAAAGTGGGCATGGGTCCCAGAATCATCATTTTGAATAAGTAGCTGGTGTTCTGCAAGGGTTAAACAGTGTTGGTCAAAACATATTACACTTGAAACCCACACAGGGGGGTCACTTACATATGACCCACTTGCAATTTCTTTTGACCAACACTGTTTAACCCTTGCAGAACATCAGCTACTTATTCAAAATGATGACATCTGTGACCCATGCCCACTTTACTGCCCTATTACTGCCCAAATCCTTGTTGGTCAAAAGTAATGGCAAGTGGGTGATATGTAAGTGACCCCCAAGTGCGGGATTCCAGTGTAATATTTGTTGACCAACGCTGTTTAACCCTTGCAGAACACCAGCTACTTATTCAAAATGATGATTCGGGGACCCATGCCCATTTTTGTGCCCATTTTCTGCCCAAATCATCGTTGGTCAAAAGAAATTGCAAGTGGGTCATATGTAAGTGACCCCCCTGTGTGGGTTTCAAGTGTAATATGTTTTGACCAACACTGTTTAACCCTTGCAGGACACCAGCTACTTATTCAAAATAATGACATCTGTGACCCATGCCCACTTTACTGCCCTATTACTGCCCAAATCCTTGTTGGTCAAAAGAAATGGCAAGTGGGTCATATGTAAGTGACCCCCCTGTGCGGGTTTCCAGTGTAATATTTTTTGACCAACGCTGTTTAACCCTTGCAGAACACCAGTTACTTATTCAAAATCATGATTCTGGGACCCATGCCTACTTTACTGCCCTATTTCTGCCCAAATCCTTGTTGGTCAAAAGAAATGGCAAGTGGGTCATATGTAAGTGACCCCCCTGTGCGGGTTTCCAGTGTAATATTTGTTGTCCAACGCTGTTTAACCCTTGCAGAACACCAGCTACTTATTCAAAATGATGATTCTGGGACCCATGCCCACTTTAGTGCCCTATTTCTGCCCAAATCCTTGTTGGTCAAAAGAAATGGCAAGTGGGTGATATGTAAGTGACCCCCTAGTGCGGGTTTTCAGTGTAATATTTGTTGACCAACGCTGTTTAACCCTTGCAGGACACCAGCTACTTATTCAAAATGATGATTCTGGGACCCATGCCCACTTTAGTGCCCTATTTCTGTCCAAATCCTTGTTGGTCAAAAGAAATGGCAAGTGGGTCACATGTATCTGACCCCCCTGTGTGGGTTTCAAGTGTAATATGTTTTGACCAACACTGTTTAACCCTTGCAGGACACCAGCTACTTATTCAAAATGATGACATCTGGGACCCATGCCCACTTTAGTGCCCTATTTCTGCCCAAATCCTTGTTGGTCAAAAGAAATGGCAAGTGGGTCATATGTATCTGACCCCCCTGTGTGGGTTTCAAGTGTAATATGTTTTGACCAACACTGTTTAACCCTTGCAGAACACCAGCTACTTATTAAAAATGATGACATCTGTGACCCATGCCCACTTTAGTGCCCTATTACTGCCCAAATCCTTGTTGGTCAAAAGAAATTGCAAGTGGGTCATATGTAAGTGACCCCCCTGTGCTGGTTTCCAGTGTAATATTTTTTGACCAACGCTGTTTAACCCTTGCAGAACACCAGCTACTTATTCAAAATGATGATTCTGGGACCCATGCCCATTTTTGTGCCCATTTTCTGCCCAAATCATTGTTGGTCAAAAGAAATTGCAAGTGGGTCATATGTAGGCAACCTCCCTGTGTGGGTTTCAAGTGTAATATGTTTTGACCAACGCTGTTTAACCCTTGCAGGACACCAGCTACTTATTCAAAATGATGACATCTGGGACCTATGCCCACTTTACTGCCCTATTTCTGCCCAAATCCTTGTTAGTCAAAAGAAATGGCAATTGGGTCATATGTATCTGACCCCCCGGTGTGGATTCCAAGTGTAACATTTTTTGACCAACGCTGTTTAACCCTTGCAGAACACCAGCTACTTATTCAAAATGATGATTCTGGGACCCATGCCCACTTTAGTGCCCTATTTCTGCCCAAATCCTTGTTGGTCAAAAGAAATGGCAAGTGGGTGATATGTAAGTGACCCCCTAGTGCGGGTTTTCAGTGTAATATTTGTTGACCAATGCTGTTTAACCCTTGCAGAACACCAGCTACTTATTCAAAATGATGATTCTGGGACCCATGCCCACTTTAGTGCCCTATTTCTGCCCAAATCCTTGTTGGTCAAAAGAAATGGCAAGTGGTTCATATGTAAGTGACCCCCCTGTGCGGGTTTCCGGTGTAATAATTTTTGACCAACGCTGTTTAACCCTTGCAGGACACCAGCTACTTATTCAAAATGATGATTCTGGGACCCATGCCCACTTTAGTGCCCTATTTCTGCCCAAATCCTTGTTGGTCAAAAGAAATGGCAAGTGGGTGATATGTAAGTGACCCCCTAGTGCGGGTTTTCAGTGTAATATTTGTTGACCAACGCTGTTTAACCCTTGCAGGACACCAGCTACTTATTCAAAATGATGATTCTGGGACCCATGCCCACTTTAGTGCCCTATTTCTGTCCAAATCCTTGTTGGTCAAAAGAAATGGCAAGTGGGTCACATGTATCTGACCCCCCTGTGTGGGTTTCAAGTGTAATATGTTTTGACCAACACTGTTTAACCCTTGCAGGACACCAGCTACTTATTCAAAATGATGACATCTGGGACCCATGCCCACTTTAGTGCCCTATTTCTGCCCAAATCCTTGTTGGTCAAAAGAAATGGCAAGTGGGTCACATGTATCTGACCCCCCTGTGTGGGTTTCAAGTGTAATATGTTTTGACCAACACTGTTTAACCCTTGCAGGACACCAGCTACTTATTCAAAATGATGACATCTGTGACCCATGCCCACTTTACTGCCCTATTACTGCCCAAATCCTTGTTGGTCAAAAGAAATTGCAAGTGGGTCATATGTAAGTGACCCCCCTGTGCTGGTTTCCAGTGTAATATTTTTTGACCAACGCTGTTTAACCCTTGCAGAACACCAGCTACTTATTCAAAATGATGATTCTGGGACCCATGCCCATTTTTGTGCCCATTTTCTGCCCAAATCATTGTTGGTCAAAAGAAATTGCAAGTGGGTCATATGTAGGCAACCTCCCTGTTTGGGTTTCAAGTGTAATATGTTTTGACCAACGCTGTTTAACCCTTGCAGGACACCAGCTACTTATTCAAAATGATGACATCTGGGACCTATGCCCACTTTACTGCCCTATTTCTGCCCAAATCCTTGTTAGTCAAAAGAAATGGCAATTGGGTCATATGTATCTGACCCCCCGGTGTGGATTCCAAGTGTAACATTTTTTGACCAACGCTGTTTAACCCTTGCAGAACACCAGCTACTTATTCAAAATGATGACTCTGGGACCCATGCCCACTTTAGTGCCCTATTTCTGCCCAAATCCTTGTTGGTCAAAAGAAATGGCAAGTGGGTGATATGTAAGTGACCCCCTAGTGCGGGTTTTCAGTGTAATATTTGTTGACCTATGCTGTTTAACCCTTGCAGAACACCAGCTACTTATTCAAAATGATGATTCTGGGACCCATGCCCACTTTAGTGCCCTATTTCTGCCCAAATCCTTGTTGGTCAAAAGAAATGGCAAGTGGGTCATATGTAAGTGACCCCCCTGTGCGGGTTTCCGGTGTAATAATTTTTGACCAACGCTGTTTAACCCTTGCAGGACACCAGCTACTTATTCAAAATGATGATTCTGGGACCCATGCCTACTTTACTGCCCTATTACTGCCCAAATCCTTGTTGGTCAAAAGAAATGGCAAGTGGGTCATATGTAAGTGACCCCCCTGTGCGGGTTTCCAGTGTAATATTTTTTGACCAACGCTGTTTAACCCTTGCAGAACACCAGCTACTTATTCAAAATGATGATTCTGGGACCCATGCCCATTTTCTGCCCAAATCATTGTTGGTCAAAAGAAATTGCAAGTGGGTCATATGTAGGCAACCTCCCTGTCTTGGTTTCAAGTGTAATATGTTTTGACCAACGCTGTTTAACCCTTGCAGGACACCAGCTACTTATTCAAAATGATGACATCTGGGACTTATGCCCACTTTACTGCCCTATTTCTGCCCAAATCCTTGTTGGTCAAAAGAAATGGCAAGTGGGTCATATGTATCTGACCCCCCTGTGTGGATTCCAAGTGTAACATTTTTTGACCAACGCTGTTTAACCCTTGCAGGACACCAGCTACTTATTCAAAATGATGACATCTGGGACTTATGCCCACTTTAGTGCCCTATTTCTGCCCAAATCCTTGTTGGTCAAAAGAAATGGCAAGTGGGTGATATGTAAGTGACCCCCCTGTGCGGGTTTCCAGTGTAATATTTTTTGACCAACGCTGTTTAACCCTTGCAGGACACCAGCTACTTATTCAAAATGATGACATCTGGGACCTATGCCCACTTTACTGCCCTATTTCTGCCCAAATCCTTGTTGGTCAAAAGAAATGGCAAGTGGGTGATATGTAAGTGACCCCCTAGTTCTGGTTTTCAGTGTAATATTTGTTGACCAACGCTGTTTAACCCTTGCAGAACACCAGCTACTTATTCAAAATGATGATTCTGGGACCCATACCCATTTTTGTGCCCATTTTCTGCCCAAATCATTGTTGGTCAAAATAAATTGCAAATGGGTCATGTGTAGGCAACCTCCCTGTGTGGGTTTCAAGTGTAATATGTTTTGACCAACGCTGTTTAACCCTTGCAGGACACCAGCTACTTAGTCAAAATGATGACATCTGGGACCTATGCCCACTTTACTGCCCTATTTCTGCCCAAATCCTTGTTTGTCAAAAGAAATGGCAAGTGGATCATATGTAATTGACCCCCCTGTGCGGGTTTCCAGTGTAATATTTTTTGACCAACGCTGTTTAACCCTTGCAGAACACCAGCTACTTATTCAAAATGATGATTCTGGGACCCTTGCCCACTTTAGTGCCCTTTTTTTGCCCAAATCCTTGTTGGTCAAAAGAAATTGCAAGTGGGTCATATGTAGGCAACCCCCCTGTGTTGATTTCTGCAGTGAAATTTGTGGTCCATGATTCATTAACCCTTGTAAAAGTGATTGTTCTGAATAAGAAGCTGGAGGTCGAATAAGAAGCTGGAGCTCGAATAAGAAGCTGGAGCTCGAATAAGAAGCCAACTTCAGCCTCGTGGTATATTTAGTCTGTAAGGCAGGCAGTGGCGGATCCAGACTTCTCTTCTAGGGGAGGCGGGCCGGTTTACTGTTTAAACTTGACCCTCTCCCTCCAGTCCTGACTCCTCCCCTTCCCATTCCTGACTCCTCCAATTGTAAGACTGCAAATAACCCCCCCCCCCCTCCCAAATATTAATAAAAAAAAAAAAAAAGTTAAAGAAAAAACCCTGCATGGGGGGGGGGGGGGGAAGGGGGGGGTCTGCATTGGACACATATAGATAGCACACCACACACAGCTCACCCAAAATACATACATAGTATATCACACATACAAACACACTGTAAGTGCAGCCGGACACACCAGCAGCCGGACAGTGCTCACACGTGCAGCCGGTCAGTGCACACACAGGAGAGCTCCAGGCTGTGGCTGCTCCCGCTCATCAGGCGATTTCATCCTGAAACCGGGCGCACAACGGGCACACACCCGCCGTGCTGCAGACACAGCCCACCCCTCACTGTCTGTGAGCAATCGCGGTGGCAAACCACCTAATTTACAGCCCACCAGCCAATAGGACGGCAGGATGGGGAGAGAAAGCCCCGCTATATCAGCTACTGGGTGAGAGAGGAGGCGGCGTCATCACCTCCCATCATCACTACAATCATTACTTAGTAGGTGCGGGTGCAGATGCGGCCGGCAGCAGTGAGGAGTATACCCCTCGCCCAGGGCCGTCTTATAAGCAGTGTGGGCCCTTGGGTAAAGCAATGCACTGGGGCCCTTACCCATTCTCCCCTCCTAGGGGTGGGGGGTGGTATCAGCAGCAGCTTTGATGTCCCACGGGTGGCAGGGGGTGCTCTATCTTCCATTCACCATGTAGGACCTGGAGCAGTGACTTCTGCTAATTACGCCTTTACTGCAGAGGTGGCGGGAGGGTGAACACTAACGTGTGGAAGGGGGCACTGAGCTGAATAAAGGGTCCCTTGTAAATGACTTCCAGGGAGGTAGGGGGTGTTTTATACACAGGGGAGTGTGGGATATGGAGTGGGCTTAATATTCGTCATTTTCCGGTGGAAGGGCAGCTTGTTTGACTGCAGATATCGCCATTATCTGGAAATAGATTTCTTAGCCTAGTATATAAACCTAGAGTCCCAACTTTCAGGAGGTGCTGGGGACTTGGGGATCAGAGATCAGGAGCCAGAGCAATCCATTGACAAAAATATAAAACTACACCAGACGTTTGGAGCTGGAGCAGGGACCGGCTGCTGGAAGGCTGATATCTCTGGTTCTGGGCAGGATAGAGACAAGCCGCTAGTGTCAACAGAAAAGGAAGAGTCCCAACTTTTGGAATATACTCTCAGAAAAACTCTACATTAGAGAGACCCTGAGAAATATGACTGGGAATTTGAATTAACAGGTCGGATGTGGACGGCTGCTTTGAAGTTGGATATCTCTAGTTCCCTAGGGCCGATTTTCTAAATTCTGGTATCCCTGGAAAAAGGGATTCCACTGGCCTAGGGGGGGGGGGGGGGGGGGGGGGGGGGGGGGGGGGGGGGCGACGATCACCCCATTCACCTCCCCTTAAATCTGCCCCTGAAGGCAGGAGATCTGAGTACACACTCTTCTTCTTCCACGGGCAGCTAACCCTTCAGCTGTGGCTGAAATTGAATCCACTCCACCTGCTTAAAAAAAAATTAACACCCCTGTACTGTCTAACTAATGCAGGCAGAAAGAAAAGACACAGAGGAGAGGGAGGAGGAGGCGAATATACCCAAGGTGGGCGGTCCCTGAAAAACATTCTGTCTAAACTAGGAGAAGGGAAGATATCCCAGTGTTATGGCTGCCATGGGGATCGTAAAAGAAATGAGGGAC
Organism: Crinia signifera; assembly: GCF_055691185.1. Taxonomy (NCBI): domain Eukaryota; kingdom Metazoa; phylum Chordata; class Amphibia; order Anura; family Myobatrachidae; genus Crinia; species Crinia signifera. The sequence goes on from NC_139221.1 coordinate 336,073,081, forward strand.
TGGTACTGGTTTAGTTTCACGGTGGCAGGTCTACGCTACGCTGACAATGTAGCCGGCGCCGTGAAACGAAACAAGTGTGTGTGTGCCCATCTCCCCTCATGCCTCAGCAGACCAGCAGGCTCCTCAGCTCGGTCCCCATCTCTGCGTGTTACCGCCGGCGGCAGTGGGGCCTGGACATACTGCCACCATACACCGCAGTCTCCCAGCCGCCCCACTCCGGCCCCTCCATGGTGCTGCTGCTACGAGTGACCGGCCGCGGCTCCTGTGAAACGGCTGGCCAGGACGGAATTCCACAGGGACTACCTTCTATCTTCCCTTCCCCCTCCACAGCCAGATGGTCTAGCGTCTCTAGGGACACGGAGGAGGAACGCTGTCACCGGGGACACAGCGCCAGCGGGACATGGAGGAGGCGATCGTTGAAGGTAAGTATAAAACACTGCACTACACACACACTATCAACACACATTTCACACACTAACACAAACATATCCGCACTATCAGCGTGGAGTTGATTTTATAAAGTGTCGCAAGCGCAGCGAGCCCCGCGAGGGGGCGTGTATCTGCGTCTGCTCGCCACACTTTGTAAAATCAACTCCACGCCCACATGGACACTGGGGAAATGACGTGGATAGTAGGGGTATTAACCATTGTGTACTTTCAGGGCTCCAGAAGCAGTTACGTGGTTTATGTAGGCATCATAGTGCTGTATTGGTATTCGCACAACAGCACTACGTAAACTACGTAACTGCAGCCCTGAAACTAAACAAGTACCGAGGGACTTGCTGATTATTCTAAAAAGTGTTTGACAACTGAATCCACTCCACCGGCCGCCAATGCGCCCGTCAGGGTCACCGGCCGCCTTCTACGCGCCCATTGGGGTGTTTCAGTAATGGGTTCCTTTTATATTTCCTCAAAAATCCACGACTGTTCTTTGTAAAGAAGGGAGATCACCAAACCGAGCCAGCAATACAACCCGATTGCCCGTTACGGCGGTCAGTAAATAAGAGGCAGACATCTTATGAAAGGAGCTGGTTGTATTTACAAAAATAACATTTAAAATGTAAGGTAACTGTAAGTCTGCAGGAAGAATGACAGTTAGGGACCCTCCTGTCGCGGGGCGTAATGCTGCCAGAAAGTAGATAAAACAGAAACGTTGTTTCAAAATGTTCATATTAATAGAAAAAAAGAATCGATAGAAATTTCTGCCGCGACCTCAGAAATGTGACGTCACTCTCTCGATTTCCAGCAAATCCTCCAGAATCTGAAAAGAGAAATGGCAGAGACGTCAGGAGGAAAATGCCAGCGCTACCCCTACAATGAGAGAGTGTACCATCGCTAGGTCGACAGACAAAAGGACAACACAAGCATTAGGTCAACTTTAGGTTTTCACGGTTTCTTTTGGAGCCGACATGTGCCGACAGGTGGTATTTCATGCCCTACCATCCACTCGGGTGTAGAGGGAGAATCGCTGGGTGACAAGGTACCGGCGAGGCCACGCGTGCTGCACATGGAGAGGCACCGATATAGGATACTATATACTGCGAGATAGGCGCAGTACTTACTATGTCCGTTGTGGTCCCGATCTTCTTGGCCAGCTCGCTGCGTTCCATGGTGCTGAGATACAGATACCGGTTCAGGAGTTCCCCATCTAGAACGTTCCTCACAGCGTTCTGCAGAGTGCGGCGGCTGTTGTGCAACATTCTGCGGACAGAGAGGTGGTAGAGAGATCAGACAGACGCAAGAGAATCGGATTACCCTACATCAGACTCATCAGGGCAGGCTTGGCTGTCGCTAAGGAAGGCCCAATGCCGTGTACATTACTGTGCTAGTACCCCGCCCCCCAGTGCCATGTTCATTACTGTGCTAGTACCCCGCCCCCCAGTGCCATGTTCATTACTGTGCTAGTACCCCGCCCCCCAGTGCCATGTTCATTACTGTGCTAGTACCCCGCCCCCCAGTGCCATGTACATTACTGTGCTAGTACCCCACCCCCGTCCCAGTGTATAGTACTGTGCTAGTACCCCACCCCCGTCCCCCAGTGCCGTGTATAGTACTGTGCTAGTACCGCACCCCCAGCACCGAGTACATTACTGTGCTAGTACCTGCCCCCGTCCATATTACTGTGCTAGTACCCGCCCCCGTCCCCCAGTGCAGTGTATAGTACTGTGCTAGTACCGCACCCCCAGCACCAAGTACATTACTGTGCTAGTACCCCACCCCCGTCCCAGTGTATAGTACTGTGCTAGTACCCCACCCCCGTCCCAGTGTATAGTACTGTGCTAGTACCCCACCCCCGTCCCAGTGTATAGTACTGTGCTAGTACCCCACCCCCAGTGCCGTGTATAGTACTGTGCTAGTACCGCACCCCCAGCACCAAGTACATTACTGTGCTAGTACCCAGCCCTGTCCCCCAGCACCACGTACAGTACATTACTGTGCTAGTACCCGCCCTCGTTCCCCAGCACCATGTACATTACTGTGCTAGTGCTTTGAACCATAGAATGTGACGGCAGATAAGAACCATATTTGATCCTTATTTCTTTGTAAGGATATCACTATGCCTATCCCAAGCATGTTTACATTGTACTACTGTATTTGCGTCTACCACCTCTGATGGGAGGCTATTCCACTTATCTACTACTCTTTCTGTGTAGTAATTCTTCCTCACATTTCCACTGAATCTTCCTCCCCCTAGTGTCAGTGCATGTCCTCGTGTTCTGCTGCTCCTCTTCCTGTGACTAATGTCTCCCACCTGTACCTTCCTCCCCCTAGTGTCAGTGCATGTCCTTGTGTTCTGCTGCTCCTCTTCCTGTGACTAATGTCTCCCACCTGTACCTTCCTCCCCCTAGTGTCAGTGCATTTCCTCGTGTTCTGCTGCTCCTCTTCCTGTGACTAATGTCTCCCACCTGTACCTTCCTCCCCCCAGTGTCAGTGCATGTCCTCGTGTTCTGCTGCTCCTCTTCCTGTGACTAATGTCTCCCACCTGTACCTTCCTCCCCCTAGTGTCAGTGCATGTCCTCGTGTTCTGCTGCTCCTCTTCCTGTGACTAATGTCTCCCACCTGTACCTTCCTCCCTCTAGTGTCAGTGCATGTCCTCGTGTTCTGCTGCTCCTCTTCCTGTGACTAATGTCTCCCACCTGTATCTTCCTTCCTCTAGTGTCAGTGCATGTCCTCGTGTTCTGTTGCTCCTCTTCCTGTGAAGAATGTCTCCCACCTGTACCTTCCTCCCTCTAGTGTCAGTGCATGTCCCCGTGTTCTGTTGCTCCTCTTCCTGTGAAGAATGTCTCCCACCTGTACCTTCCTCCCCCTAGTGTCAGTGCATTTCCTCGTGTTCTGCTGCTCCTCTTCCTGTGACTAATGTCACCCACCTGTACCTTACTCCCTCTAGTGTCAGTGCATGTCCTCATGTTCTGCTGCTCCTCTTCCTGTGACGAATGTCTCCCACCTGTACCTTCCTCCCCCTAGTGTCAGTGCGTGTCCTCGTGTTCTGCTGCTCCTCTTCCTGTGACGAATGTCTCTCACCTGTACCTTCCTCCCTCTAGTGTCAGTGCGTGTCCTCGTGTTCTGCTGCTCCTCTTCCTGTGACGAATGTCTCCCACCTGTACCTTCCTCCCTCTAGTGTCAGTGCGTGTCCTCGTGTTCTGCTGCTCCTCTTCCTGTGACTAATGTCTCCCACCTGTACCTTTCTCCCCCTAGTGTCAGTGCATTTCCTCGTGTTCTGCTGCTCCTCTTCCTGTGACTAATGTCACCCACCTGTACCTTCCTCCCTCTAGTGTCAGTGCATGTCCTCGTGTTCTGCTGCTCCTCTTCCTGTGACTACTGTCTCCCACCTGTACCTTCCTCCCCCTAGTGTCAGTGCATGTCCTCTTGTTCTGCTGCTCCTCTTCCTGTGACTACTGTCTCCCACCTGTACCTTCCTCCCCCTAGTGTCAGTGCGTGTCCTCGTGTTCTGCTGCTCCTCTTCCTGTGACGAATGTCTCTCACCTGTACCTTCCTCCCTCTAGTGTCAGTGCGTGTCCTCGTGTTCTGCTGCTCCTCTTCCTGTGACGAATGTCTCCCACCTGTACCTTCCTCCCTCTAGTGTCAGTGCGTGTCCTCGTGTTCTGCTGCTCCTCTTCCTGTGACTAATGTCTCCCACCTGTACCTTCCTCCCTCTAGTGTCAGTGCGTGTCCTCGTGTTCTGCTGCTCCTCTTCCTGTGACTAATGTCTCCCACCTGTACCTTCCTCCCCCCAGTGTCAGTGCGTGTCCTCGTGTTCTGCTGCTCCTCTTCCTGTGACTAATGTCTCCCACCTGTACCTTCCTCCCTCTAGTGTCAGTGCATGTCCTCGTGTTCTGCTGCTCCTCTTCCTGTGAAGAATGTCTCCCACCTGTACCTTCCTCCCCCTAGTGTCAGTGCATGTCCTCGTGTTCTGCTGCTCCTCTTCCTGTGAAGAATGTCTCCCACCTGTACCTTCCTCCCCCTAGTGTCAGTGCCTGTCCTCGTGTTCTGCTGCTCCTCTTCCTGTGAAGAATGTCTCCCACCTGTACCCTCCTCCCTCTAGTGTCAGTGCGTGTCCTCGTGTTCTGCTGCTCCTCTTCCTGTGACTAATGTCTCCCACCTGTACCTTCTTTCCCCCAGTGACAGTGCGTGTCCTCGTGTTCTGCTGCTCCTCTTCCTGTGAAGAATGTCTCCCACCTGTACCTTCCTCCCTTTAGTGTCAGTGCATGTCCTCGTGTTCTGCTGCTCCTCTTCCTGTGACTAATGTCTCCCACCTGTACCTTCCTCCCCCTAGTGTCAGTGCATGTCCTCGTGTTCTGTTGCTCCTCTTCCTGTACCTTCCTCCCCCTAGTGTCAGTGCGTGTCCTCGTGTTCTGCTGCTCCTCTACCTGTGAAGAATGTCTCCCACCTGTACCTTCCTCCCTCTAGTGTCAGTGCATGTCCTCGTGTTCTGTTGCTCCTCTTCCTGTGACTAATGTCTCCCACCTGTACCTTCCTCCCCCTAGTGTCAGTGCATGTCCTCGTGTTCTGTTGCTCCTCTTCCTGTGAAGAATGTCTCCCACCTGTACCTTCCTCCCTCTAGTGTCAGTGCATGTCCTCGTGTTCTGCTGCTCCTCTTCCTGTGACTAATGTCTCCCACCTGTACCTTCCTCCCTCTAGTGTCAGTGCATGTCCTCATGTTCTGTTGCTCCTCTTCCTGTACCTTCCTCCCCCTAGTGTCAGTGCATGTCCTCGTGTTCTGCTGCTGCTCTTCCTGTGACTAATGTCTCCCACCTCTATCTCCCTCCCCCTAGTGTCAGTGCATGTCCTCGTGTTCTGCTGCTCCTGTTCCTGTAAAGAATGTCTCCCACCTGTACCTTCCTCCCTCTAGTGTCAGTGCGTGTCCTCGTGTTCTGCTGCTCCTCTTCCTGTGACTAATGTCTCCCACCTGTACCTTCCTCCCTCTAGTGTCAGTGCATGTCCCCGTGTTCTGCTGCTCCTCTTCCTGTGACTAATGTCTCCCACCTGTACCTTCCTCCCCCTAGTGTCAGTGCATGTCCTCGTGTTCTGCTGCTCCTCTTCCTGTGAAGAATGTCTCCCACCTGTACCTTTCTCCCCCTAGTGTCAGTGCATGTCCTCGTGTTCTGCTGCTCCTCTTCCTGTGACTAATGTCTCCCACCTGTACCTTCCTCCCCCTAGTGTCAGTGTATGTCCTTGTGTTCTGCTGCTCCTCTTCCTGTGAAGAATGTCTCCCACCTGTACCTTCCTCCCCCTAGTGTCAGTGCATGTCCTCGTGTTCTGCTGCTCCTCTTCCTGTGAAGAATGTCTCCCACCTGTATCTTGTTATAACCCCTGATATATGTGAAAGTTTCTATAATGTCCCCCCTTTCCCTACTCTGCTCCAAACTATACATGTTAAGATCTTTTAGTCTTTCCTGGTACGTTTTGTGATGTAGGCCATGCACCATTTTAGTTGCTCTTCTTTGTATAGTCTCTAATGTATTTATATCCTTCTGGAGATATGGCCTCCAGAACTGAACACAATACTCTAGGTGAGGTCGTACCAATGACCTATACAGTGGCATTATTACTTCTTTCTTTCTACTGCTGATACCTCTCCCTATGCAACCAAGCATCTGACTTGCCTTCTTCATTGCTTTGTTACATTGCCTACATGCTTTTAAGTCCCCTGAAATAGTGACACCTAGATCCCTCTCTTCCTCTGTAGTTTCCATTATAGTGCCATTTATACTATATTTAGTCTTTGGATTTCTGAGACCCAAGTGCATGATTTTGCATTTTTTGGCATTAAACTGTAGTTGCCTTGCTCTTGACCATTCCCCTAATCTACCTAGATCCTCAATCATTTGTTTTACCCCTCCTGGTGTGTCTACCCTGTTGCATACCTTTGTGTCATCTGCAAAAAGGCACATTTTACCCTCAATTCCATTTGCAATATCACCAATAAAGATATAAAAAAGCACCGGTCCAAGTACAGATCCCTGGGGTCCTCCACTTGTAACCTTTCCCTCCTGTGACTGTACTCCGTTTACTACAACTCTCTGTTTTCTGTCCTGCAACCACGCTCTTATCCATTCAACCAGCCCCCAGTGCCATGTTCATTACTGTCCTAGTACCCGCCCCCAGTGCCATGTTCATTATATGTGCTAGTACCCGCCCCGTCCCACAGTGCCGTATACATTACTGTCCTAGTACCAGCCCCCAGTGCCACGTACATTACTTTTCTGGTACCCGCCCTCGTTCCCCAGCACCGTGTACATTACTGTGCTAGTACCCGCCCCCAGTGCCACGTACATTACTGTGCTAGTACCCACCCCGGTCCCGTGTACATTACTGTGCTAGTACCCGCCCCCGTCCTGTGTACATTACTGTGCTAGTACCTGCCCCCGTCCCGTGTACATTACTGTGCTAGTACCCACCCCGTCCCGTGTACATTACTGTGCTAGTACCCACCCCCGTCCCGTGTACATTACTGTGCTAGTACCCGCCCCCGTCCCGTGTACATTACTGTGCTAGTACCCGCCCCCGTCCCGTGTACATTACTGTGCTAGTACCCGCCCCCGTCCCGTGTACATTACTGTGCTAGTACCGGCCCCCAGTGCCACGTACATTACTGTGCTAGTACCCACCCCGTCCCGTGTACATTACTGTGCTAGTACCCGCCCCCGTCCCGTGTACATTACTGTGCTAGTACCGGCCCCCAGTGCCACGTACATTACTGTGCTAGTACCCACCCCGTACATTACTGTGCTAGTACCCACCCCCGTCCCGCGTACATTACTGTGCTAGTACCGGCCCCCAGTGCCACGTACATTACTGTGCTAGTACCCCACCCCGTCCCGTGTACATTACTGTGCTAGTACCCACCCCCGTCCCGCGTACATTACTGTGCTAGTACCGGCCCCCAGTGCCACGTACATTACTGTGCTAGTACCCCACCCCGTCCCGTGTACATTACTGTGCTAGTACCCACCCCGTCCCGTGTACATTACTGTGCTAGTACCCGCCCCCGTCCCGTGTACATTACTGTGCTAGTACCCACCCCGTCCCGTGTACATTACTGTGCTAGTACCGGCCCCCGTACATTACTGTGCTAGTACCCACCCCCGTCCCGCGTACATTACTGTGCTAGTACCGGCCCCCAGTGCCACGTACATTACTGTGCTAGTACCCACCCCGTCCCGTGTACATTACTGTGCTAGTACCCGCCCCCGTCCCGTGTACATTACTGTGCTAGTACCCACCCCGTCCCGTGTACATTACTGTGCTAGTACCCGCCCCGTGTACATTACTGTGCTAGTACCGGCCCCCGTCCCGTGTACATTACTGTGCTAGTACCCGCCCCCGTCCCGTGTACATTACTGTGCTAGTACCCGCCCCCAGTGCCACGTACATTACTGTGCTAGTACCCACCCCGTCCCGTGTACATTACTGTGCTAGTACCCGCCCCCCGTCCCGTGTACATTACTGTGCTAGTACCGGCCCCCGCCCCGTGTACATTACTGTGCTAGTACCCACCCCGTCCCGTGTACATTACTGTGCTAGTACCCGCCCCCCGTCCCGTGTACATTACTGTGCTAGCACCCGCCCCCCGTCCCGTGTACATTACTGTGCTAGTACCTGCCCCCGTCCCGTGTACATTACTGTGCTAGTACCCGCCCCCGTCCCGTGTACATTACTGTGCTAGCACCCGCCCCCGTCCCGTGTACATTACTGTGCTAGTACCGGACCCCTTCCCGTGTACAATACTGTGCTAGTACCCGCCCCGTATACATTACTGTGCTAGTACCCGCCCCCGTCCTGTGTACATTACTGTGCTAGTACCCGTCCCCGTCTTGTGTACATTACTGTGCTAGTACCCGCCCCCATCCCGTGTACATTACTGTGCTAGTACCCGCCCCCGTCCCGTGTACTTTACTGTGCTAGTACCCGCCCCCGTCCCGTGTACATTACTGTGCTAGTACCTGCCCCCGTCCCGTGTACATTACTGTGCTAATACCGGCCCCCGTCCTGGGTACATTACTGTGCTAGTACCGGCCCCCGTCCTGTGTACATTACTGTGCTAGTACCGGCCCCCGTCCCATGTACATTACTGTGCTAGTACCCGTCCCCCAGTGCCACGTACATTACTGTGCTAGTACCTGCCCCCGTCCCGTGTACATTACTGTGCTAGTACCTGCCCCCGTCCCGTGTACATTACTGTGCTAGTACCCGCCCCCGTCCCGTGTACATTACTGTGCTAGCACCCGCCCCCGTCCCGTGTACATTACTGTGCTAGTACCGGACCCCTTCCCGTGTACAATACTGTGCTAGTACCCGCCCCGTATACATTACTGTGCTAGTACCCGCCCCCGTCCTGTGTACATTACTGTGCTAGTACCCGCCCCCGTCTTGTGTACATTACTGTGCTAGTACCCGCCCCTATCCCGTGTACATTACTGTGCTAGTACCCGTCCCCGTCTTGTGTACATTACTGTGCTAGTACCCGCCCCCATCCCGTGTACATTACTGTGCTAGTACCCGCCCCCGTCCCGTGTACTTTACTGTGCTAGTACCCGCCCCCGTCCCGTGTACATTACTGTGCTAGTACCCGCCCCCGTCCCGTGTACATTACTGTGCTAGTACCCGCCCCCGTCCCGTGTACATTACTGTGCTAGTACCCGCCCCCGTCCCGTGTACATTACTGTGCTAGTACCCGCCCCCGTCCCGTGTACATTACTGTGCTAGTACCCGCCCCCGTCCCGTGTACATTACTGTGCTAGTACCTGCCCCCGTCCCGTGTACATTACTGTGCTAATACCGGCCCCCGTCCTGGGTACATTACTGTGCTAGTACCGGCCCCCGTCCTGTGTACATTACTGTGCTAGTACCGGCCCCCGTCCCATGTACATTACTGTGCTAGTACCCGTCCCCCAGTGCCACGTACATTACTGTGCTAGTACCCGCCCCCGTCCCGTGTACATTACTGTGCTAGTACCCGCCCCCGTCCCGTGTACATTACTGTGCTAGTACCCGCCCCCGTCCCGTGTACATTACTGTGCTAGTACCTGCCCCCGTCCCGTGTACATTACTGTGCTAATACCGGCCCCCGTCCTGGGTACATTACTGTGCTAGTACCGGCCCCCGTCCTGTGTACATTACTGTGCTAGTACCGGCCCCCGTCCTGTGTACATTACTGTGCTAGTACCGGCCCCCGTCCCATGTACATTACTGTGCTAGTACCCGTCCCCCAGTCCCGTGTACATTACTGTGCTAGTACCCGCCCCCGTCCCGTGTACATTACTGTGCTAGTACCTGCCCCCGTCCCGTGTACATTACTGTGCTAGTACCGGCCCCCGTCCTGTGTACATTACTGTGCTAGTACCCGCCCCCGTCCTGTGTACATTACTGTGCTAGTACAGGCCCCCGTCCTGTGTACATTACTGTGCTAGTACTCGCCCCATGTACATTACTGTGCTAGTCCCCGCCCCCGTCCTGTGTACATTACTGTGCTAGTACCCGCCCCCGTCCTGTGTATATTACTGTGCTAGTACCGGCCCCCGCCCCGTGTACATTACTGTGCTAGTACCCGCCCCCGTCCTGTGTACATTACTGTGCTAGTACCCGCCCCCGTCCCATATACATTACTGTGCTAGTACCTGCCCCCGTCCCGTGTACATTACTGTGCTAGTACCGGCCCCCGTCCTGTGTACATTACTGTGCTAGTACCGGCCCCCGTCCTGTGTACATTACTGTGCTAGTACAGGCCCCCGTCCTGTGTACATTACTGTGCTAGTACTCGGCCCATGTACATTACTGTGCTAGTACCCGCCCCCGTCCTGTGTACATTACTGTGCTAGTACCCGCCCCCGTCCTGTGTATATTACTGTGCTAGTACCGGCCCCCGTCCTGTGTACATTACTGTGCTAGTACCGGCCCCCGCCCCGTGTACATTACTGTGCTAGTACCCGCCCCCGTCCTGTGTACATTACTGTGCTAGTACCCGCCCCCGTCCCGTGTACATTACTGTGCTAGTACCGGCCCCCGTCCTGTGTACATTACTGTGCTAGTACCGGCCCCCGTCCTGTGTACATTACTGGGCTAGTACCCGCCCCGTGTACATTACTGTGCTAGTACCCGCCCCCGTCCTGTGTACATTACTGTGCTAGTACCGGCCCCCGTCCTGTGTACATTACTGTGCTAGTACCGGCCCCCGTCCTGTGTACATTACTGTGCTAGTACTCGCCCCGTGTACATTACTGTGCTAGTACCCGCCCCGTGTACATTACTGTGCTAGTACCCGCCCCCGTCCTGTGTACATTACTGTGCTAGTACCCACCCCGTCCCGTGTACATTACTGTGCTAGTACCCGCCCCGTGTACATTACTGTGCTAGTACCGGCCCCCGTCCCGTGTACATTACTGTGCTAGTACCCGCCCCCGTCCCGTGTACATTACTGTGCTAGTACCCGCCCCCAGTGCCACGTACATTACTGTGCTAGTACCCACCCCGTCCCGTGTACATTACTGTGCTAGTACCCGCCCCCCGTCCCGTGTACATTACTGTGCTAGTACCCGCCCCCAGTGCCACGTACATTACTGTGCTAGTACCCACCCCGTCCCGTGTACATTACTGTGCTAGTACCCGCCCCCGTCCCGTGTACATTACTGTGCTAGTACCCACCCCGTCCCGTGTACATTACTGTGCTAGTACCCGCCCCGTGTACATTACTGTGCTAGTACCGGCCCCCGTCCCGTGTACATTACTGTGCTAGTACCCGCCCCCGTCCCGTGTACATTACTGTGCTAGTACCCGCCCCCAGTGCCACGTACATTACTGTGCTAGTACCCACCCCGTCCCGTGTACATTACTGTGCTAGTACCCGCCCCCCGTCCCGTGTACATTACTGTGCTAGTACCGGCCCCCGCCCCGTGTACATTACTGTGCTAGTACCCACCCCGTCCCGTGTACATTACTGTGCTAGTACCCGCCCCCCGTCCCGTGTACATTACTGTGCTAGCACCCGCCCCCCGTCCCGTGTACATTACTGTGCTAGTACCTGCCCCCGTCCCGTGTACATTACTGTGCTAGTACCCGCCCCCGTCCCGTGTACATTACTGTGCTAGCACCCGCCCCCGTCCCGTGTACATTACTGTGCTAGTACCGGACCCCTTCCCGTGTACAATACTGTGCTAGTACCCGCCCCGTATACATTACTGTGCTAGTACCCGCCCCCGTCCTGTGTACATTACTGTGCTAGTACCCGTCCCCGTCTTGTGTACATTACTGTGCTAGTACCCGCCCCCATCCCGTGTACATTACTGTGCTAGTACCCGCCCCCGTCCCGTGTACTTTACTGTGCTAGTACCCGCCCCCGTCCCGTGTACATTACTGTGCTAGTACCCGCCCCCGTCCCGTGTACATTACTGTGCTAGTACCCGCCCCCGTCCCGTGTACATTACTGTGCTAGTACCCGCCCCCGTCCCGTGTACATTACTGTGCTAGTACCCGCCCCCGTCCCGTGTACATTACTGTGCTAGTACCCGCCCCCGTCCCGTGTACATTACTGTGCTAGTACCTGCCCCCGTCCCGTGTACATTACTGTGCTAATACCGGCCCCCGTCCTGGGTACATTACTGTGCTAGTACCGGCCCCCGTCCTGTGTACATTACTGTGCTAGTACCGGCCCCCGTCCCATGTACATTACTGTGCTAGTACCCGTCCCCCAGTGCCACGTACATTACTGTGCTAGTACCTGCCCCCGTCCCGTGTACATTACTGTGCTAGTACCTGCCCCCGTCCCGTGTACATTACTGTGCTAGTACCCGCCCCCGTCCCGTGTACATTACTGTGCTAGCACCCGCCCCCGTCCCGTGTACATTACTGTGCTAGTACCGGACCCCTTCCCGTGTACAATACTGTGCTAGTACCCGCCCCGTATACATTACTGTGCTAGTACCCGCCCCCGTCCTGTGTACATTACTGTGCTAGTACCCGCCCCCGTCTTGTGTACATTACTGTGCTAGTACCCGCCCCTATCCCGTGTACATTACTGTGCTAGTACCCGTCCCCGTCTTGTGTACATTACTGTGCTAGTACCCGCCCCCATCCCGTGTACATTACTGTGCTAGTACCCGCCCCCGTCCCGTGTACTTTACTGTGCTAGTACCCGCCCCCGTCCCGTGTACATTACTGTGCTAGTACCCGCCCCCGTCCCGTGTACATTACTGTGCTAGTACCCGCCCCCGTCCCGTGTACATTACTGTGCTAGTACCCGCCCCCGTCCCGTGTACATTACTGTGCTAGTACCCGCCCCCGTCCCGTGTACATTACTGTGCTAGTACCCGCCCCCGTCCCGTGTACATTACTGTGCTAGTACCTGCCCCCGTCCCGTGTACATTACTGTGCTAATACCGGCCCCCGTCCTGGGTACATTACTGTGCTAGTACCGGCCCCCGTCCTGTGTACATTACTGTGCTAGTACCGGCCCCCGTCCCATGTACATTACTGTGCTAGTACCCGTCCCCCAGTGCCACGTACATTACTGTGCTAGTACCCGCCCCCGTCCCGTGTACATTACTGTGCTAGTACCCGCCCCCGTCCCGTGTACATTACTGTGCTAGTACCCGCCCCCGTCCCGTGTACATTACTGTGCTAGTACCTGCCCCCGTCCCGTGTACATTACTGTGCTAATACCGGCCCCCGTCCTGGGTACATTACTGTGCTAGTACCGGCCCCCGTCCTGTGTACATTACTGTGCTAGTACCGGCCCCCGTCCTGTGTACATTACTGTGCTAGTACCGGCCCCCGTCCCATGTACATTACTGTGCTAGTACCCGTCCCCCAGTCCCGTGTACATTACTGTGCTAGTACCCGCCCCCGTCCCGTGTACATTACTGTGCTAGTACCTGCCCCCGTCCCGTGTACATTACTGTGCTAGTACCGGCCCCCGTCCTGTGTACATTACTGTGCTAGTACCCGCCCCCGTCCTGTGTACATTACTGTGCTAGTACAGGCCCCCGTCCTGTGTACATTACTGTGCTAGTACTCGCCCCATGTACATTACTGTGCTAGTACCCGCCCCCGTCCTGTGTACATTACTGTGCTAGTACCCGCCCCCGTCCTGTGTATATTACTGTGCTAGTACCGGCCCCCGTCCTGGGTACATTACTGTGCTAATACCGGCCCCCGTCCTGGGTACATTACTGTGCTAGTACCCGCCCCCCGTCCCGTGTACATTACTGTGCTAGTACCTGCCCCCGTCCCGTGTACATTACTGTGCTAGTACCCGCCCCCGTCCCGTGTACATTACTGTGCTAGTACCTGCCCCCGTCCCGTGTACATTACTGTGCTAGTACCGGCCCCCGTCCTGTGTACATTACTGTGCTAGTACCCGCCCCCGTCCTGTGTACATTACTGTCCTAGTACCCGCCACCGTCACCATGTACATTACTGTGCTAGTACAGGCCCCCGTCCTGTGTACATTACTGTGCTAGTACTCGCCCCATGTACATTACTGTGCTAGTACCCGCCCCCGTCCTGTGTACATTACTGTGCTAGTACCCGCCCCCGTCCTGTGTATATTACTGTGCTAGTACCGGCCCCCGCCCCGTGTACATTACTGTGCTAGTACCCGCCCCCGTCCTGTGTACATTACTGTGCTAGTACCCGCCCCCGTCCCATATACATTACTGTGCTAGTACCTGCCCCCGTCCCGTGTACATTACTGTGCTAGTACCGGCCCCCGTCCTGTGTACATTACTGTGCTAGTACCGGCCCCCGTCCTGTGTACATTACTGTGCTAGTACAGGCCCCCGTCCTGTGTACATTACTGTGCTAGTACTCGGCCCATGTACATTACTGTGCTAGTACCCGCCCCCGTCCTGTGTACATTACTGTGCTAGTACCCGCCCCCGTCCTGTGTATATTACTGTGCTAGTACCGGCCCCCGTCCTGTGTACATTACTGTGCTAGTACCGGCCCCCGCCCCGTGTACATTACTGTGCTAGTACCCGCCCCCGTCCTGTGTACATTACTGTGCTAGTACCCGCCCCCGTCCCGTGTACATTACTGTGCTAGTACCGGCCCCCGTCCTGTGTACATTACTGTGCTAGTACCGGCCCCCGTCCTGTGTACATTACTGGGCTAGTACCCGCCCCGTGTACATTACTGTGCTAGTACCCGCCCCCGTCCTGTGTACATTACTGTGCTAGTACCGGCCCCCGTCCTGTGTACATTACTGTGCTAGTACCGGCCCCCGTCCTGTGTACATTACTGTGCTAGTACTCGCCCCGTGTACATTACTGTGCTAGTACTCGCCCCCGTCCTGTGTATATTACTGTGCTAGTACCCGCCCCGTGTACATTACTGTGCTAGTACCCGCCCCCGTCCTGTGTACATTACTGTGCTAGTACCCGCCCCCGTCCTGTGTACATTACTGTGCTAGTACCGGCCCCCGTCCCATGTACACTACTGTGCTAGTACCCGCCCCGTATACATTACTGTGCTAGTACCCGCCCCCGTCCCGTGTACATTACTGTGCTAGTACCCGCCCTCGTCCCCCAGCACCGTGTTCATTACTGTGCTTGTACCCGCCCAGTCCCACAGTGCCGTATACATTACTGTCCTAGTACCCGCCCCCAGTGCCATGTTCATTATATGTGCTAGTACCCGCCCCCGTCCCACAGTGCCGTATACATTACTGTCCTAGTACCCGCCCCCAGTGCCATGTACATTACTTTTCTGGTACCCGCCCTCGTTCCCAAACACCATGTACATTACTGTGCTAGTACCGGCCCCCATCCCGTGTACATTACTGTGCTAGTACCCTTCCCCCAGTGCCACGTACATTACTGTGCTAGTACCCGCCCCCGTCCCACAGTGCCGTATACATTACTGTCCTAGTACCCGCCCCCAGTGCCATGTACATTACTTTTCTGGTACTCGCCCTCGTTCCCAAACACCATGTACATTACTGTGCTAGTACCGGCCCCCGTCCCGTGTACATTACTGTGCTAGTACCCTTCCCCCAGTGCCACGTACATTACTGTGCTAGTACCTGCCCCCGTCCCGTGTACATTACTGTGCTAGTACCCGTCCCCCAGTGCCACGTACATTACTGTGCTAGTACCCGCCCCCGTCCCGTGTACATTACTGTCCTAGTACCCGCCCCCGTCCCGTGTACATTACTGTCCTAGTACCCGCCCCCATCCCGTGTACATTACTGTCCAATTCCCCCCCCCCAGTCCCGTGTACATTACTGTGCTTATACCGGCCCCCGTCCTGTGTACATTACTGTGCTAGTACCCGTCCCCGTCCCGTGTACATTACTGTGCTAGTACCCGCCCCCGTCCCGTGTACATTACTGTCCTAGTACCCGCCACCGTCCCGTGTACATTACTGTGCTAGTACCCGCCCCCCCAGTTCCACGTACATTACTGTGCTAGTACCCGCCCCCAGCCCCATGTACATTACTGTGCTAGTACTCGCCCCCGTCACCATGTACATTACTGTGCTAGTACCCGCCCCCGTCCCATGTACATTACTGTGCTAGTACCCGTCCCCCAGTGCCACGTACATTACTGTGCTAGTACTCGCCCCCGTCACCATGTACATTACTGTGCTAGTACCCGCCCCCGTCCCATGTACATTACTGTGCTAGTACTCGCCCCCGTCACCATGTATATTACTGTGCTAGTACCCGCCCCCGTCACCATGTACATTACTGTGCTAGTACCCGCCCCCCAGTTCCACGTACATTACTGTGTTAGTACCGGCCCCCGTTCCGTGTACATTACTGTGCTAGTACCCGCCCCCAGCCCCATATACAGTACTGTGCTAGTACCCGCCCCCGTCCTGTGTACATTACTGTGCTAGTACCCGCCCCCGTCCCATGTACATTACTGTGCTAGTACCCGCCCCCGCCCCGTATACATTACTGTGCTAGTACCCGCCCCCGTCCCGTGTACATTACTGTGCTAGTACCCGCCCTCGTCCCCCAGCACTGTGTTCATAACTGTGCTTGTACCCGCCCAGTCCCACAGTGCCGTATACATTACTGTCCTAGTACCCGCCCCCAGTGCCATGTTCATTATATGTGCTAGTACCCGCCCCCGTCCCACAGTGCCGTATACATTACTGTCCTAGTACCAGCCCCCAGTGCCATGTACATTACTTTTCTGGTACCCGCCCTCGTTCCCAAACACCATGTACATTACTGTGCTAGTACCCGCCCCCGTCCCGTGTACATTACTGTCCTAGTACCTGCCCCCGTCCCGTGTACATTACTGTGCTAGTACCTGCCCCCGTCCCGTGTACATTACTGTGCTAGTACCCTTCCCCCAGTGCCACGTACATTACTGTGCTAGTACCTGCCCCCGTCCCGTGTACATTACTGTGCTAGTACCCTTCCCCCAGTGCCATGTACATTACTGTGCTAGTACCCGTCCCCCAGTGCCACGTACATTACTGTGCTAGTACCTGCCCCCGTCCCGTGTACATTACTATGCTAGTACCCGTCCCCCAGTGCCACGTACATTACTGTGCTAGTACCCGCCCCCGTCCCGTGTACATTACTGTCCTAGTACCCGCCCCCGTCCCGTGTACATTACTGTCCTAGTACCCGCCCCCGTCCCGTGTACATTACTGTGCTTATACCGGCCCCCGTCCTGTGTACATTACTGTGCTTATACCGGCCCCCGTCCTGTGTACATTACTGTGCTAGTACCCGCCCCCGTCCCGTGTACATTACTGTCCTAGTACCCGCCACCGTCCCGTGTACATTACTGTGCTAGTACCCGCCCCCGTCCCGTGTACATTACTGTGCTAGTACCCGCCCCCCAGTTCCACGTACATTACTGTGCTAGTACCCGCCCCCAGCCCCATGTACATTACTGTGCTAGTACTCGCCCCCGTCCCATGTACATTACTGTGCTAGTACCCGTCCCCGTCCCATGTACATTACTGTGCTAGTACTCGCCCCCGTCACCATGTACATTACTGTGCTAGTACCCGCCCCCAGCCCCATATACAGTACTGTGCTAGTATCCGACCCCCAGTTCCACGTACATTACTGTGTTAGTACCGGCCCCCGTTCCGTGTACATTACTGTGCTAGTACCCGCCCCCAGCCCCATATACAGTACTGTGCTAGTACCCGCCCCCGTCCTGTGTACATTACTGTGCTAGTACCCGCCCCCGTCCCATGTACATTACTGTGCTAGTACCCGCCCCCGTCCCGTGTACATTACTGTGCTAGTACCCGCCCTCCAGTTCCACGTACATTACTGTGCTAGTACCCGCCCCCAGCCCCATGTACATTACTGTGCTAGTACTCGCCCCCGTCACCATGTACATTACTGTGCTAGTACCCGCCCCCGTCCCATGTACATTACTGTGCTAGTACCCGTCCCCCAGTGCCACGTACATTACTGTGCTAGTACCCGCCCCGTGTACATTACTGTGCTAGTACCCGTCCCCCAGTGCCACGTACATTACTGTGCTAGTACCCGCCCCGTGTACATTACTGTGCTAGTATCCCGCCCCCGTCCCATGTACATTACTGTGCTAGTACCCGCCCCCCAGTTCCACGTACATTACTGTGTTAGTACCGGCCCCCGTTCCGTGTACATTACTGTGCTAGTACCCGCCCCCAGCCCCATATACAGTACTGTGCTAGTACCCGCCCCCGTCCTGTGTACATTACTGTGCTAGCACCCACCCCCGTCCTGTGTACATTACTGTGCTAGTACCCGCCCCGTGTACATTACTGTGCTAGCACCCACCCCCGTCCTGTGTACATTACTGTGCTAGTACCCGCCCCGTGTACATTACTGTGCTAGTACCCGCCCCCGTCCCGTGTACATTACTGTGCTAGTACCCGTCCCGTGTACATTACTGTGCTAGTACCTGTCCCCCAGTGCCACCTACATTACTGTGCTAGTACAGGCCCCCGTCCCACAGTGCCGTATACATTACTGTCCTAGTACCCGCCCCCAGTGCCATGTACATTACTTTTCTGGTACTCGCCCTCGTTCCCAAACACCATGTACATTACTGTGCTAGTACCGGCCCCCATCCCGTGTACATTACTGTGCTAGTACCCTTCCCCCAGTGCCACGTACATTACTGTGCTAGTACCTGCCCCCGTCCCGTGTACATTACTGTGCTAGTACCCGTCCCCCAGTGCCACGTACATTACTGTGCTAGTACCCGCCCCCGTCCCGTGTACATTACTGTCCTAGTACCCGCCCCCGTCCCGTGTACATTACTGTCCTAGTACCCGCCCCCATCCCGTGTACATTACTGTCCAATTCCCCCCCCCCAGTCCCGTGTACATTACTGTGCTTATACCGGCCCCCGTCCTGTGTACATTACTGTGCTAGTACCCGTCCCCGTCCCGTGTACATTACTGTGCTAGTACCCGCCCCCGTCCCGTGTACATTACTGTCCTAGTACCCGCCACCGTCCCGTGTACATTACTGTGCTAGTACCCGCCCCCCCAGTTCCACGTACATTACTGTGCTAGTACCCGCCCCCAGCCCCATGTACATTACTGTGCTAGTACTCGCCCCCGTCACCATGTACATTACTGTGCTAGTACCCGCCCCCGTCCCATGTACATTACTGTGCTAGTACCCGTCCCCCAGTGCCACGTACATTACTGTGCTAGTACTCGCCCCCGTCACCATGTACATTACTGTGCTAGTACCCGCCCCCGTCCCATGTACATTACTGTGCTAGTACTCGCCCCCGTCACCATGTATATTACTGTGCTAGTACCCGCCCCCGTCACCATGTACATTACTGTGCTAGTACCCGCCCCCCAGTTCCACGTACATTACTGTGTTAGTACCGGCCCCCGTTCCGTGTACATTACTGTGCTAGTACCCGCCCCCAGCCCCATATACAGTACTGTGCTAGTACCCGCCCCCGTCCTGTGTACATTACTGTGCTAGTACCCGCCCCCGTCCCATGTACATTACTGTGCTAGTACCCGCCCCCGCCCCGTATACATTACTGTGCTAGTACCCGCCCCCGTCCCGTGTACATTACTGTGCTAGTACCCGCCCTCGTCCCCCAGCACTGTGTTCATAACTGTGCTTGTACCCGCCCAGTCCCACAGTGCCGTATACATTACTGTCCTAGTACCCGCCCCCAGTGCCATGTTCATTATATGTGCTAGTACCCGCCCCCGTCCCACAGTGCCGTATACATTACTGTCCTAGTACCAGCCCCCAGTGCCATGTACATTACTTTTCTGGTACCCCGCCCTCGTTCCCAAACACCATGTACATTACTGTGCTAGTACCCGCCCCCGTCCCGTGTACATTACTGTCCTAGTACCTGCCCCCGTCCCGTGTACATTACTGTGCTAGTACCTGCCCCCGTCCCGTGTACATTACTGTGCTAGTACCCTTCCCCCAGTGCCACGTACATTACTGTGCTAGTACCTGCCCCCGTCCCGTGTACATTACTGTGCTAGTACCCTTCCCCCCAGTGCCATGTACATTACTGTGCTAGTACCCGTCCCCCAGTGCCACGTACATTACTGTGCTAGTACCTGCCCCCGTCCCGTGTACATTACTATGCTAGTACCCGTCCCCAGTGCCACGTACATTACTGTGCTAGTACCCGCCCCCGTCCCGTGTACATTACTGTCCTAGTACCCGCCCCCGTCCCGTGTACATTACTGTCCTAGTACCCGCCCCCGTCCCGTGTACATTACTGTGCTTATACCGGCCCCCGTCCTGTGTACATTACTGTGCTTATACCGGCCCCCGTCCTGTGTACATTACTGTGCTAGTACCCGCCCCCGTCCCGTGTACATTACTGTCCTAGTACCCGCCACCGTCCCGTGTACATTACTGTGCTAGTACCCGCCCCCGTCCCGTGTACATTACTGTGCTAGTACCCGCCCCCCAGTTCCACGTACATTACTGTGCTAGTACCCGCCCCCAGCCCCATGTACATTACTGTGCTAGTACTCGCCCCCGTCCCATGTACATTACTGTGCTAGTACCCGTCCCCGTCCCATGTACATTACTGTGCTAGTACTCGCCCCCCGTCACCATGTACATTACTGTGCTAGTACCCGCCCCCAGCCCCATATACAGTACTGTGCTAGTATCCGACCCCCAGTTCCACGTACATTACTGTGTTAGTACCGGCCCCCGTTCCCGTGTACATTACTGTGCTAGTACCCGCCCCCAGCCCCATATACAGTACTGTGCTAGTACCCGCCCCCGTCCTGTGTACATTACTGTGCTAGTACCCGCCCCCGTCCCATGTACATTACTGTGCTAGTACCCGCCCCCGTCCCGTGTACATTACTGTGCTAGTACCCGCCCTCCAGTTCCACGTACATTACTGTGCTAGTACCCGCCCCCAGCCCCATGTACATTACTGTGCTAGTACTCGCCCCCGTCACCATGTACATTACTGTGCTAGTACCCGCCCCCGTCCCATGTACATTACTGTGCTAGTACCCGTCCCCCAGTGCCACGTACATTACTGTGCTAGTACCCGCCCCGTGTACATTACTGTGCTAGTACCCGTCCCCCAGTGCCACGTACATTACTGTGCTAGTACCCGCCCCGTGTACATTACTGTGCTAGTATCCCGCCCCCGTCCCATGTACATTACTGTGCTAGTACCCGCCCCCCAGTTCCACGTACATTACTGTGTTAGTACCGGCCCCCGTTCCGTGTACATTACTGTGCTAGTACCCGCCCCCAGCCCCATATACAGTACTGTGCTAGTACCCGCCCCCGTCCTGTGTACATTACTGTGCTAGCACCCACCCCCGTCCTGTGTACATTACTGTGCTAGTACCCGCCCCGTGTACATTACTGTGCTAGCACCCACCCCCGTCCTGTGTACATTACTGTGCTAGTACCCGCCCCGTGTACATTACTGTGCTAGTACCCGCCCCCGTCCCGTGTACATTACTGTGCTAGTACCCGTCCCGTGTACATTACTGTGCTAGTACCTGTCCCCCAGTGCCACCTACATTACTGTGCTAGTACCCGCCCTCCCCATATCGCACAGATGCACAGGTGTGTGTGTAACGTTACCGGAACGCTCGGGGGTTCAGGCCGGCATGGTGCGATAACATAGTGGTCAGAGCATTCTGTAACATGAGCAGCCTCCGGTAAGTCTTCTCCTGCATGGGGAGCAGTAGCCCCACGCCTCCATCTAAGGTCGCAAACCACGTGATTTGCTTGTTGTCCCATAGAGCTGTTTTGCGACTTGAACCTTCACTGGCCCCACGGCACGGGGTCCTCCAGAAAGCATTGACGTGGGACCCGACATGGAAGTCTGCACGCCGCAGAAGACGCAGTCCCCCAAAACTTTCCTTAGCTGAAAAATGACAAGAGGGAAAACTGAACATTTTACTCTGACCTACTGACATAGGCCACGGGCAGCCACAGAAGAGATTAGGTACAGAGGCAGCATAGCTACAGCCAATACCATACACAGCGGAGACACGGAACGTGGCACAGACAGCAGAGATGTTGCATGGAGAGGAGACATGGCAGTGACCACAGAGATGA